>NW_022196904.1:19020169-19035575 GCF_008632895.1 Mastomys coucha
AAAATTTTTTTATTTTTTAAATGGTTAAATCTTTGGTTTGTTTCTTTTTTTCTCTTGGAGGCCTTTATCTCTCGCACTTGCCTTTCCCACTCAGAGACCAGTGGGAGCCCGCGTGTCTCAATCTTGCTCATTTGTCTCACTCAGTTCTTAGCCTAGGTGAGGGAGAGAGAGGCACCCTGGGAATGGGCTGGATGAGAGAAACTAAGCCAGGTCAACAGGTCACGCTGGAGTGTCCCCAGAGAAGGGGCTTTGAGACCCCATGCCTCACCCTCCCCTATACACACACCCAAACCCTTCTTCCCACTTCTAGTCCCTATCCTAACCCCTAGAAGGGAACAGAGAGGTGGTTTAGTTACTGGCATTATTTATTTATTTTTGGCACAAAAGGCCCACCATCGAGGGCAGACCAGCCTCTCTCTGTTCCTCCCTTAAGCAGGGGTCAGGGCTGGGAGAAGAGAAATTCAAAGCTCTTCTCCCCTTAGTCCACTCACCTCTCCCTCTAGCCCAGGCCCCTGGACATTCAAACTGGGGCACAGCTTGGCCAGGGTCTCCCTCCCCACTCCAAAAAAGCTCCCTAGCCTTCCAACTCTCTCGCTCACACACAGACACACGGACACAGGCTCTGTACAGACCACAAAATAAAAACGATGAGATAGTTTTGTTTCCTGGAGTTGGAGACTGGGGTGACTAGAGTGGAAGGGGCAGGTGGGGGTGGGAGGGACTGGCAGTCCCCCACCACCTAACCAAACCTGGCTCCCCCCAGCCCCCAGCCCCTTGCCCTGGCTGGCCCCCAGCCAACAATATTTGGTTTCTTTTCTTTTTTTTTTTTTTAACATTAAAGTTCTATGAGGTATTTGGTGCCTTATCTCGAGTCCTCGGGGGAGAGGGGCCCGGGGTGGGGGGAGACCTGGGGCTCACCTTGCCCCTCACTCCCACCCTCCCACCCCCTTCCCGATATTTGGTTTCACAGCTGTAGTTAAAGCTTGGGATTTGGTTATTTTTCCCCCTCCCAGGAATTTTTTCCTTATTTTTCATTTCCCAGTGTGGAGGTTGGATGGGGAGGGTCCCCACCACCCCCAGCTGCATGGGGGTCCCCTCCACCAATGTCAGGGCGTCTGCCCCATCCCTGCCCCTGTTTCCTCCTGTCTTTGCCCCACTCCTTCACACTAGGGTGGGGACTTGATCAGGAAGAAGCAGGATAAATTGGGTGGTGGTGAGTCCCGGATTTTCTTTTCTTAACTTTTTTTTCCCTTTTCTTTTTTTGGTCTAGAATCATGGTTTCCGTCCAAGTCATCTCCACCATGTCTTCCACACTGCCAGTCTTCTCAGAGGGTTGTTTGTTGTTTGTTTTTCTGGTTGTAATTCCTTCACTCTGCTCTGTTCAAATGTCCTCCTATAAGGTCAGGGGCCCTCTGCACCCTTGGGTTGGGTCAGGTCCCTCGCTAGCCGCTTTCCAGGAAATTAAAATGGACAACCTCAGAGGTAGGGTGAGGGCGGGGGTGGAGGGTGGTTCAGTAAAGATGCTTACATTCCAGCGAGGATGGGTGGACGAGGTGCCCCATTGGTGCCTGGGCAGGAGGGCAGCCACTCCACCAAGGGCTGGGCAAGGCACCCAAGGCCCTGCATTGGCCCAGAGTTAGTTTCTGCTGCCTCTGTAACCCAGCCCAACAGTTTTGTTCTGGGTGAGAGAAGGGAGACCAGAAGAAAAGAGAACGCTGAGGCTTGAGGGCTCTGGCTGCCTCTCCTTGGAGTGTCCAGGATGGAAGGGGGCCCAGGCCATTGCCCAGCTCTCCCCTGTCCCCTTCCTCTGCCCCTGCCCAGCCAGGGACAGGGGCCACTCTGATTTCAATGGCTCGCGTCCTTCACAGCAACACTTTGGTTTGAAGAGAGATACTAAAAGGAGGTCAAGAGATCAAGAGATATGACAGAAGAACAAAGAAGGGGGGAGAGGAGAGGAAGAGAGAGAGATAGAGGAGGAGAGAGAGAGAGAGAGAGACAGAGAGAGAGAGAGAGAGAGAGAGAAAGAGAGAGAGAGAGAGAGAGAGAGAGGAATGAAAAATCAGGGAATCAAACCACCCAACAGTTGGTTTTCCTTCGTCCATTCTTTTTGCTTCTCCTTTTTTTTTTCTTTTAAAGCTTTTTCAGTTGATTGGCAGGGAGGGAGCTGGGGGCTCTTCACCCATGTCCCTGACACCCTCTTTCAGCCCCACCCACCCGCTTCTATCCACCCTGGCTGAGGGACAGGCCCTGCCCCAGCCGCACCCCCCTCCGGCTTTCCGAAGACGACGTCCATGAGGTATTTGTGAAGAGAAAGAAGCATCCATCATTCCATCCGCCTCGGCAACCAAAGGCCTGGATCACTCTGCAGGCTTGGCTCCACCTTGCGGTTCATTCTTGTCTTGAAGAGTCCTCATCTTCTTTCTCATATATATATATATCTATATATATATCTATAAATTCTTTTTTCTAGTTTTAATTTATTGTTTGTTTGGTTTTCTGTTTTTGTTTTTGTTGGGTTTTGTGTGTTTTTGTTTGTTTGTTTTGTTTTGTTTTTTTTTGGTTCAAAACTTTGTTGGCCTCCATGGTAGGAGGGCATGGTGGCTCCCAGTAGCGTCTCCTCTGTCCACTGTTGAGATACGTCCAGAGCTAGGCAAATATAGGGTCCAGCCAAGACTCGTGGAGGTCTCGTGGGAGTGGTAGCCACTTGCATGAGGAACCACAGGTCATGGTGATGCCACCACCATGCGGTCCCTGATGGAGATGCCATCCGGAGGAGCCCACCACTGGGGTGTGTGCGAGTGTGCATTGGAGGGTGGGGGGAAAGGGGAAGGGAGAAGGAGAGGTATCTGCCAGTGTCATAAGGGGCATAGGGTGGGCAGAGCGAGGCGAGTTAATCTTTTTGGTTTCTGGTTAATGTCAAAGAACGTGAAGATCCCACGGATAGGCACTGGAATATGATTTTTTTTTCAGGGAAACTGACAGACAGGATGGGAAGAAAGACAACTTGGATGCCCTCACCATATCCCCCTTTGCTTGAACCAACCACCTTCCACAGACTGGGGAGGAGGTAGACTCCAGAGCAGACAGGTGACAGGCGCTGAGGAGGGGCTTTTGAGAGTTGGAACTTGGCAAAAAATGGCCTAGCCCACCCTTCAAAGGGAGAAAGGAAGGGACAGAGGACAAAAAAGCCCGTTCCCAGGCCTTCCTCTGAACTCTCCCCAGGCTGGGGGTGGCGAGGGGGGGTTAAAGCGAGACCCCCTGCCTTGTTGGGGAGAGCTGGGGGGCTGGGGAGAGGAGACACGTAGAAGGGACACACATTCTGTTGAGCGAAACGCTAAAAACTCTGTACAGCCTTTGGATGAAGCTACTGAGTATTTGGTGTAAGGTTGTTTGGGTCCTTTCTCTTTTACCTTCTGGAAAAGACCATTTGGTAGGTGGCTCTGGGCCCTGGGCCTCCTGCCCCAGGCAGTACCTGTCTCCATTGGCCCAGAGCTGGGGCTGGGCCAGCAAGCTGGCACATTCTCTGGTTCCTTCTCTGCCCAACCCCAGTGGGGTAAGGTTAGGAGTTGGTCCCACAGCCAGGGCTCCGCGGCATGAGGTCCGACCTGCTGGAGGCTGCTCCGCTCCTGGCTGAAGGTTCTTATTTGGTGTCATAGCAGTGAGCACTCCAAGATCTGGCTCAAAACTGGTTTTTGGTTTGTTTGGTTTGGGGGTGAGGGGTGTTTGGTTAGTTTGGAGGTGGTTTGTTTTTTGTTTTTTGTGTTTTTGTTCATTTCTTTGTTTTTCATCTCTGGTTCCTTTAGGGCAGCTGGTTTCTATTGTGAATATTTTTGGTTTTCTTTTTTGTTGGTTAGTTTCTTTGTTTTTTGTTTTGTTTCTGTTGTTGTTTTTTGTTTTGTTTTCTTTTTGGTTGGATTTTTGGTCTTTTCCTCCTTCGTCACTCCTGCTCCAAGGATCCACCGCATCCCCCACTAGCCTCCTCACCCTCTCTTGGGCAGGGGGCCAAGGTCAGGGGAGTCAGAGGAGGAGGAGGGGAGGCATGGTCGGCTCTCACTCAGCCTTGGACCCCGCCTCGGGTCCCCCCGGGCCTCCAGGGGTCTGTGCTGCCACGTCACTGCAGGTGGAGGATGATGAGGACGAAGAAGATGAGGAGAGGCCAGGAGACTTGCTGGAGATGGACGCTGCCACGGCTGCAGCCGCTGCCGAGACCAGGCCCACGCCTGGCGGGGCACTGAGCAGGGGCAGCCCGGTGTGGTTCAAGAAGAGAGGCGAGGTTACTAGGCTGGGGCTCCCTGGGGCCGCACCGGCTGCCCCCAGCACCAGGTTCCCGCTGCCATCAAGGCTGGTAAGGGGCAGGGTTCCACCAGAGGCCAGGGCTGGTGAGGAGAAAGAGAGGCTGAGCTGGAGGCACATCAGGGAGACCTTGGCCTCTGTGGACCCCATGTGAGTACCCTTCTCCCCGTCTGCCCCACCGACTCCCATGAGGCAGCACCCCTCACACCTTCCCCGAAGACAGATGGGGGTGAAGACGCGAGCAATGCAGTGAGCGGGGTCAGTATGGCATGGCTGGGGCAGCGATGGGGGGAGGGGGTCAAGGCCCAGAAGAGGGCAGGACTGGTGGCAATGGGGTGACATGAGGCAGCACGCACCTTGGATAGTGGCCAAAGGGTTGTTGCTCATAAGGGCTGGACTCAGCCCAGAGCTCAACCCCACCATTGTGCTTCTGCAAGAGCAAAGCAGAGGCATTAGCGGGGGAGGGGAGCCCATGGCAGAATTGAGGTGCATCTCCCCACCCGGAAAGCAGCTGGGACCTCCCACTTGCAGCTGCACACTTACCCCGTGCTGGGGTTCAGGCCCGACAAGCCGATGGCCGAGTGGCTGCCTTGAGGGCTCGGGTTTGTGCTGTTGGTGGTGGCCGGGGGTGGGGGAGTGACAGAGGGGATGGAATTGAGGGGGGGAGCGACTCCGCCCCCACCCCCACCCCCTCCTGCCGTCCGGCTGGGATGGAGCGTCACAGCTGAGGATAAGGTAGTAACTGCCAGAGAGAGACAGAAAGCAGGATCTTCAGCCTCCTCTGGTCCCTTAGCAAGGAAGTCAGGGTTATCTCTACTGTATGCCCAGAGTCTCCTCACTGGGAGGGGAAGAGCACTAGCCCAACCCCTCGCTAGAATCCTTTTGTTTCTATCTCATGATAGAAGTCAAAATAAACAGTGGCACTGGCTTTTGGCAAACTGTGCCCCAAACCGATTTGATGTGGACAAGAAATGGCTTGCCCAGAAGAGCCGGTCCTATGGCTCCCTCCAGGTGCTGGAGGTGAGTCCAGGCTACATCTGTGCTGTTGGACGATCAAGAGTGGGCAACTGGAGAGGGGTCACTAAGGGTCAAGTTGGCTAGAGCAGATCCCAGTTCTGGCTGTGTCCTAGGGTGAACACACCAACCTCTCTGACCTTCAGTTCCCTCATGGAAAATGGGACTAACTTCATGAACTTAGTATGAAGATTAAGTCAGTCCATATATTGTCTAAAGAACCTGGTCCAGTGGGCACCAGCTCCTTCTCATAATTTGCAACCCTCCATTTATTATTTCTTAACCTGAAAGGAGGATATAGTATTTGCTTTCTATTGTTGTTGTTGTTGTTGTTATTTTTATTTTTTTACAGGCTGGAGAGGTGGCTCAGCAGTCAAGAGCACTGGCTAGTCTTCCAGAGGACCTGGGTTTTTGGATCTCAGCACCCACACTGCAGCTCATAACTGTCAACAACTCCATTCCCTAGGGAATCTGATGCCCTCTTCTGGTGGCTACTGGGCACTGCATGCTAATGATGCAAAATAAACAAAACAACCCCAGCTCATAAATAAAAACAAACAAATAAGACATTTAAAGAAATACTGAGACTGGAGATGGACCCCAGAGCTCTGTGCACTAAGCAATCTCCATCAGAGGGCAAACACCTGACCGAGGCCAGGGGACAATGAGTGCTGCCTTCCAGGGAACTGTGGAGCTGACTAAAGGCTGCCCTCTGCTCTGTCTGCCCCACACCACCCGAGAGACTCGGCCTTGAGGTCCACAGCTGCCCAGAGCCACTGCTGAAACTCAGGCTGTAGCCATGCAGAGTGTGTTGTCCCGGTCTCCCTCCCAGCCTGCCCCTAACCTGTTGTGCTCAGACTGCTAGAAGCTTGGGACAATGGTAAGGTCCCTGCGCCCCCTTGGGGTGTGACCTGGGAAGAGAAGAAAGTAGGGTAAGACACTACTGTCACAAGGCAGCCTGCCGTAGTGTTCTCTGTGCACCTGACTCCCATTGCCCCACTCAAGGGTGGGGAGACAGGGCTCCAGGCACATCGTCCTCCCCACGCGTACCCCAGTGATCCCGTGCCACAAGCAATGAGCTGAGAGAGTTCCCCACAGCTCCCCCCACACTCTCCTGTCTGGCTAGTGTCTCTGCAGAGCTGGTCCTGTCTTCAGTGATAGTATCGGGACAACTGCTCTGTGTATTCCTGCTATTGGCTCTCCTAGAAGGAACATACTTGTCTTTGTAAGAGAGTCAAGCCAGCCTGGATTACATAGTAAGTTAGAGTCCAGCCTGGGCCGCATGTCATGAAATCCTGTCATGGGCACTCAGGAGGGAGAGGCAGGAGGGTCAGGAGCTCAAAGCCTCTCCTCACAGAAGATGCTGGCAAGCCCTGAGGCAGACTCACTCTGCGTAGAAACCGGAAAGACAGACAGCGTCTCTCCACGGCTCAAAACCCCATGACTTGGTAAAACGTGAGGTATCTGCTGGGCAATGGTGGTGCATGCCTTTAGTCCCAGTACTCAGGAGGCTGAGGCAGGAGGATCACAAATTGGAACTGGACTGTATGACGTGTTCCAGGCAACCTTGACTCAAGAGGAAGAGGAGGAGGAGGAGGAGGAGGCAGGCAGATCTCTGTGTCTGAGGCCAGCCTGCTCTACAGAGTGCATTCCAGGACAGCCAGAGCTACACAGAGAAACCCTGTCAGAAAGAAAGAGAGGAGGAGAGAAAGGAAGGAAGAAAGAGAATAGTTCTAGGACAGTCAAGGCTACACAAAGAAACCCTGTCTTGAAAACACAAACCAAAGCTGGGTGGTGGTGGCTCACACCTTTAATCCCAGCACTTGGGAGGCAGAGGTAGAGGCAGGCAGATTTCTGGGTTCGAGGCCAGCCTGGTCTACAGAGTGAGTACCAGGACAGCCAGGGCTACACAGAGAAACCCTGTCTCGAAAAACCAAAAAAAAACCAAAAAACAAAACAAAAAAAAACAAACCCACCACCAGCAACAAAGCCCATTCCCAGCAGCTCCAGCCACACACTGCATTGCACTGGGATCAGTACATCTTAGCATCTAAGCCTTTGTGCATGCTGGACCTGGCAGAATGTGATTCTTCCAGGTAGTCCTCCTCCTTCATGTGTCTGGGGCTAACTCTCGAAAGACTCCCTCCTTCCTCCCAGCCCTGCAGTTGAAAAGCTTCTCTCTAGATACCACAGCCCCTTTCACAAACAGAAATAAGGGGACAGAAGAAAGCATAACCCAGATGTATCTGGTAACTAAGCTGACTGGTGTGTGGCCCTGGTGCTGCAGGTGCCACACAGGTCTAATGATGGCCCTTCCTGCCTCTGCAGGAAGGTGTATTCCTGCCTGAACCATACTGTGCCCCCCTTTATGCTCATGTACCGGTCACAACTCTTGTCTGTCTGTGGGAGCTTGTACCCACCACATCAGATAACAGTCTGGGGCCTGGAGACAGTTTGGTAGATGAAGTCACTCCTTGCCAAGCTTGACGACCTGTGTTTGATCCCTGGAACCTTACATGGTACAAGGAGAGAACTAACTCCCAGAAGTTGTCTTCTGACCTCCACTCAGGTTGGGTGGCGTGTTTTCCTGGAAACGGTGTCCCTTTGTGACCACTCTGTATGTGGCATACTCTCCCCAGAACCTCTGGGGACAACTCTCCTGTCTCTATTCTAGGTACATTTGCTTCACACAGATGCCTACGGGCTTATGCCCTGACTCCCGACCCCACCCCCACCTCCAACACATAGCCCCCAAGCTCTGGGTACCAGGTGAGGGCTGTAGCTGGTCGGCTTTCCCGGGCTGGGCAGCATGGGGGCCGCACTGCAAGGGTTGATGCGTTTCTCCTTCTGGCGCCGGTTGCAGAACCAGACGCGGATCACTTCCTTCTCCATGTGCAGCTGCTCTGCGATCAGCAGGATCTCCTCTGAGGTAGGCTTCTGGTTCTACAGGCAGAGAGGGTTGGTGAGTTGGGTTCTTCCACCTGCTACCCTTCCTGGTCGCCAGGGGGCGAAACTCACCGCTAGGAAACTCTTCTCTAAGGCGAAGCGGACATTCGTCTCGATGCTGGTCCTCTTCTTGCGTCGCCGCCCCGGCAGCCCGTCGAAACCCAGGCTGGGGCTGCTCAGCTGGTTTGGGCTGGGTAGGCTTGAGTCCACAGACATAGTCTCTGTGAAGATGGGAGACAAGGATGTAAGCGATCACTTCCCGACCTGCCTCATGACCAGTCCTGTTTGCGGGCCGCCCAAGTTGGAGCTTCCCGCCAGGCTCACCTGCGTCGTTGAGCCACTTCTCCAGGAGGGGCTTGAGTTTACACATGTTCTTGAAGCTCAGGTTAAGGGCCTCGAAGCGGGAAATGGTCGTTTGGCTGAAGTCGTTGCCATAGAGTTTGCCCATGGCCAGGCCCACATCACCCTGGTCCAGAGAGAAGGGAGGTAGGGTTTGGAAGTTAAATCTGATCTGTTCCAAGGCCAGATCCAAACACTCCACCATTGTTTGGACCTTTGCATCTTTGTACCGCTCCCCCCCACTTTCACCCGCTACCTCATAAGGTGGTCCCAGACCTGTGTGAAGCCCAGCTTGATGCGGCGTTGCTTGAAGGTGCGAGCAAACTGTTCCAGTTCCTCCAGATCACTGGGCTCCTCCGGGTGGGATGGCGGCTCCAAGCATTTTGGGGGCTGCGGGTGTGAGAGTTGCAGGTCGGGCAGCGTGGGGCGAGTCATAGCCTGGTGGGGTGGGCAGGTGGATGGGATGTGGGATGGAGGACCCGGATGGGGCTAAGCAACGGTTGTGCACTTGCTTGCTTCAGACTCCCCTCATCAGCCCAAGGCGCCCACACTAATTTCTAATCCTGTTAAAGGTTTCACTCCACTGCCTATCGTGATCCTCTCAATTACTCTTCACCTTCTCTTAGAGAGCAAAACCCTCAGAGGGAGCAGCATCTTTTGCTGATGGCTCAGTGTGCTCAAAGCCTAGGCTGGGGGACAGTGGGGTCCATCCTCCATCATCCTCTGGTACTGACTTGTCAGGCAGCTCAGCCTGAGTCTTAACCCTCCTGGGACAGACATTCTCTTCCATTGAATAGAAACCATCGCTACAACTCTGCCTGCCCATTGGATTATTGAAGATTACTAATAAGCAGGCTGTCCAAGCCCATAGGCATAGAGTGAAGCTTGAGGTTCCATCTATAGATGTGACATTAACATGTAGATACCTGGACTACAGATGGGTATTACATAGGGCAAGGATGCTGAAAAGAGGGAGGTGGTGCACACGGAGGGAGACATATGGAACCTATCTTGAGCTCAGTTTCACTGTGCATTTAAAACTGCTCTAAAAAATTAAAAGGCCAAATAGCTACTCCAGAGAATAAGGCAAAGGGATTCTACTTTTAAGGTCAGCTTGGGGGGCTGGAGCAGTGGCTCAGTGGATTAAGAGCATTGACTGTTCTTCTGAAGGTCCTGAGTTCAAATCCCAGCAACCACATGGTGGCTTACAACCACCCGTAATGAGATCTGACGCCCTCTTCTGGAGTGTCTGAAGTCAGCTACAATGTATAATAATAAATAAATCTTTGGGCTGGAATGAGCAGGAACTGAGCAAGCAGAGCAAGTGGGGCTGACCAGAGCAAACAGAGGTCCTAAAATTCAATTCCCAACAACCACATGAAGGCTCACAACCATCTTTACAGCTACAATGTACTCACATACACAAAATAAATAAATAAACCTTTAAAAAAAGAATTATTAAAAAAAAAAGTCAGCTTGGGCTACAGAGTGAGTTCAATGCTAGCCTGAGCAACTCAGAAAGACCATCTCAAAATAAAGTATGAAAAGAGGGCTAGGAGGGTGGCTCAGTGTAGAGCCCCTGCCTAGAATCCCCCAGTGAGGGGCTGGGGGCGTGGCTCAGTGGTAGAGCCCCTGCCTAGAATCCCCCAGTGAGGGGCTGGGAGTGTGGCTCAGTGTAGAGCCCCTGCCTAGAATCCCCCAGTGAGGGGGCTGAGAGCATGGCTCAGTGGTAGAGCCCCTGTCTAGCACACTTAAAATTCTGGATTGACTCTCTAGTAATACCAAAATATAAATAAAATAAAACAAAGTCTTAAAAATAAGTAGCTTGCAAGCAGAAAAAAGGTACAGAATTAGAGGCTAGACAAAAAGCAACAAACACTCCGAGTGATTCACTGTCTTAAAAATGAAAGGTTGGAGGCAGGTGGTTGGTGTGGGGATTTCTGTCCCAAGGATCTTTGGTGATCTAAAATCCTGGGGCGGGTGTGTTTGGGAAGCCATGCTGACGTGAGCCCTGCTGGATTCAAGGTGTCGCTTTGTATCAGCCACATCAACGGTTTGGTAGCAGTGGCACTATCATCCCAGGAGGGATAAAGGACAACACAGCAGAGTCAGCAGGGCAGCTTGAGCAGCCAGGTAAGTCCTGATGCCGTTGTCACACGAACACGTCACATGAACATGAACATGTCACATGAACTCCTAGCCTCTCAGGAGCTTAGCCCTACAGCTAAGACCTGGGTGGACCTGTAAACTATGCAGCCTTTCTGACAGAGCTCACGGGGGTGTGTGCATGTGTGCGTGTGTGCACACATGTGCACGTGAGTGTGGAGAGCCTGAAGTCACCACCATCAGGCAGGTGTCTTTCCTCAGATCCTTGCTACTTTTTAAACGTTTTTTAGTTTTGAGACGGGGTCTCTCAATGAACCTGAAGCATATTGGTTTGGCTGGCTGGCCAAGGATCCACCTGCTGTCAACTCCCTTGCCCCGAGGGTGAAATTAATGCCACATTCAGCTTTTAACCTGGGTTCTGAGGAGTCCTTGAACTCAGGCCCTTGTGTTTATGTGGGCACTTTACTAACTGAGCCACATCTTCAGCCTCTGAGCTAAACATTTCATCAGATTTTCTTTCTTTTTTTCTTTTTCTTTTCTCTTTTTCTTCTTTCTCTTTCTTCCTTTCTTTCTTTTTTTCTTTCTTTCTTTCTTTCTTTTTTGTTCGAGACAGGGTTTCTCTGTGTAGCCCTGGCTGTCCTGGAACTCACTCAGTAGACCAGGCTGGCCTCGAACTCAGAAATCCACCTGCCTCTACCTCCCAAGTACTGGGATTAAAGGTGTGCGCCACCCCTACCCTAACCGCTGGTTTGGTTTGAATCCCTTCATTCTATGAAGCAAGGAGCTGATCTGTGGAGCCTAGCTTGTCTGACTTCCTACAGCCAGTTGGTGGCAGAGTAGGGCTGAGCCTCAGGTCCCTCAAGTGCTCTTTGGGCGTGAGATGGTCCAATGGAACAGAGGGGAAGGAGGTAGGCCATTGACTTTCACAGGCCCCCACCCCAACTCAGCCACTCAGCCCTTGCTCACACTGCTGTGGCCAGTGGCTTGATAAACTCAGTGGACAGTCTCACCTGTGTAGGAAGCCCGGCCCGGGGCTGGGAGGTCAGGAGAGCTCCCTGGGTTTGCTGAGGTAGCTGGAATAGATTTGGCGTTGGTAGCAGGCCTGGAGAAACAATTAAGAACACAGAAGGTGAGTGGGCAAGGGGCAGGTGGTGGAATACCGAGTGTCCGGAGAAGGTGTCAGCAAGGCTGAGGTCTCACCTGGCTGACTCTGCTGCGCCTGTGGCAGCAGGAACTGAGCAGGTGGCTGGAGGTGGTGGCCAGGGACAAGCACCAGCTGCTGGAGCTGGAGGAGTTGCTGTATGTCCTGGCAGAGAGGGGATGGACAGAAACACAGAATGAGTCCGGGCTGGGTCTCCTCTCCAGGAGGAGGTGGTGGATCCCCAAAGGGTTGAAGCCAGGAGACTTGTAGCCTGGTACAGCAAGCTGTGGTCCACTAGGCTTGGAACAGCACAGCGACCATGGGGCACCTGAAGGTCCTATCCTCCCAGCGGCCCGCCCCAAGAGGGCTCATTCTTTGCCTTTCCCTTCCTGCCGAGTGTTTGCCCTGTCTTACATTCCCACAGAACAAATAGACTTGTTTAAAAATGTAAACCAGACTAAGTCTTTTCTCTCTTTAAAATGCTCCCAAGGCACGTGCTATGACGTCTGGAATGATCTCTGATGCGCTCCAGCAAATAGCAGGTGTGTGTATTGGTACGGCCACTCGGAGAAAAGATTCGGCACTAATTTACGTGGAAAAGAGAGCTCAGAATGTGAATTGATTTGGAGATAGGGTCTTTGCCGATGATCAACTTAAAACAAGGCCATGAAAGCACATTCTAGGGCTGGAGAGATGGCTCAGGGGTTAAGAGCACTGAGTGCTCTTCCAGAGGTCCTGAGTTCAATTCCCAGCAACCACATGGTGGCTCACAGCCATCTGTAGTGGAATCCGATGCCACATTCTGGTGTGTCTGAAGACAGCTACAGTATATCCACATACATGAAATAAGTAAATTTTTAAACAAATGTTTTTGTTTGCTTTCTTTTGTTTTTGTTTGTTTGTTGTTTGTTTGTTTTTCGAAACAGGGTTTTTCTGGATAGCCCTGGCTGTTCTGGAACTCACTCTGTAGACCAGGCTGGCCTCAAACTCAGAAATCCACCTGCCTCTGTCTCCCAAGTGCTGGGATTAAAGATGTGTGCCACCACTACCCGGCAACATTTTTTTTTTTTTAATTAAAAAGACAGAGAGCAAGCATCCACAAGCCACCCCAGGAGGGACTGACGAACTTGGGTGGGACAAGCCTCGATGTTTACTACCCCCTAACCGCAGATGCACCATTTCCTTCTACTGTGAACTAGAACAGACCCTGGCGATGCCAAACCATCTGGCCTGCACTGTCCTTTATCCCCACGTGTGAGAGAATCCAAGCACTTCGCTGCAGCCTGGCTCAGCCCAGCCTTTCCTCTCCTTGAGACTTTCCTGCCCTCTGACCCTTATCGGGCCACACAGCCCCTCCTTGTCACTCAAACCAGAAAGGAACCTCCAGTGCTTGTCACTCAGCCCGCGTCTTTGCTATTTATGCTAAGAACCACCCCCTTCCACTTCATTCAAATCTCCATCAATGTTTTTCCTCAGGGCAGCCACCTGCTCCCCTATCTCCCTTTTCCTGTCACGAAGACATTCTTCACATCACGTTCTCCTCTGTCCTGCCGGAACTGCTTCCTGTCTTTCTCTCGAGTTACGATGGACACACAAAACCGTCTACTTTATCCTCACCAAGAAAGGCGCCCGCTCTTGAAGAGAATTCCCCACTTCCACGACCCCCATTTGCTGAGTGAAGGAATAAAATCGTTAGAAAATGATCTTAGGGTGTAGCGAGTAGGATCGGCACGGGGCTCGGCCAGTAGGAGGACCCATCGGTCTACAATCCAGAGGCTGCGTGGCTCTCTTTAGCCACTTGGGGGCGCGCTACTCGGGCCTCAAATGGAGTTGAGTGAACTGACAGCTGCTGGAGGAGACCCTGGACGACATATTTTATAAGTCAATTGCTTTGTCTCTAAGCAGCTGGGAGGGTTAGCATAACCCACTGAAGCTAAGAAGAAAAGAGACCAGCTCTTTTCTACGATTCAGTTTAGTATGTAGCTCAGGCTGGCTAGTAACACTCTATGTAGCCCAGACTAGCCTCAAACTTGTTAGAATCCTTCCTGCCTCTGCCTTCTCAATGCTGGGATTATGGTTGGGCATTCCCATTACCACACCCAACCTGGTAAGGAGCCAGTTCTTGCGTCCAGTGCACATGCTGCCCAACAGGTTACAGGACAGTCTGGCTATGCTTTGCTGAAGACAGACCGGGGACAGAAGGGCAGATACACAGCTCATGAGCTACATGGGTGGAGGTGTGGCAGTGTACTTGATCACTTTCTCATCGGGCCTCAGTCCCCACTGGGGGTGAGGGTGGGGGTGGGGTAGAAAGCTATGTGAGTGAATGGGAAGAGGCCAGGGCCCCAGAGCTGGCCAGCTGCAACGATGGCCCAGGTGCTGTGCCTCACCCCAGTGCACAGAGAGGAGGCCCTCACCCCACCATGCCTCCCACCCCTGAAAAGCCCCACCACCATGACTGGAGGGTGTCGGCAGATGGTGACCAGGTCTGGATACACCCTTGACTTGAGTCTAGGCCAGAGAGGAGTAAGAGTGGAACTGTGGGAACCGAGCGAATAGGAGCCGTCATTGTGTTCTAGAGGAGGGCATGTGGGGGATGGGCGGCAGGGTGATATTGTCAGTGGGTACAGTTTCGGTTAGATAGGAAGGAAAAGTTCTGTTGTTCTAGTACAGCAGGGAAGTAGCTGTAATTAATGACATATTGCATATTTCCAAACGGCGAAAAAGAGCGGGGTATGGTATGTGGGGTATGAGTCTCAGCATCTCAGAGGCAGAGGCAGGAAGTTGAGGAGTTCAAGGTCAGCTTGGGCTACATAGAGACTTCCAACCAAGAATGGGTTACAAGAGCCTCTGTCTGCAAACAACAACAACTACCACTATTATTATTATTGTCAGTGCTGGGGATTGAACCCAGGACCTCAGACATGCCAGACAAGTGCTCTACCACCAAAGCTGCACCTCCGCACCCACTTGCCCCCCTCACCAAAAGACCTTAAATATTTTCATCATACAGAAATGATAAATATTTGAGGTGACAGGTATGTTAAATAGCCTGACTTTGGAGTCACGGTTATTGAATCACTCCTGCCTCTGGGTCACAGCTTTCTTATCTGTGAAATGGGGGAAAACTGGGTAATTCTTCCCCAGGTTTCACTGGGGCCTGAGTGATGTCATTATTCAGAGAGCGCATTACTTACATACAGGCGCAAGCCACCACTGTCCCCTCACACATCCCACCCCAGCGTGAGCTGTCAATGGTGCGAGCCCCATCTGCCTTTCAAATCTGTCCTCTTAACCATGAACAAGGTCCAGTGCCCCCCAGGCTCTGCGGAACTTTAGCTAGAGATATTGGCCTGCCTGCATGATGGCCCCAACTTGAGTAATTAAGAGACTCCTCAGGTACATGGAGTCTCTTAGGTACAGGTAGTTATGGAGGTACATGCCTTTAATGCCAGCACCCAGGGCAGAGGCTGGTGGATCTCAGTGAGTTAGAGGCCAGCCAGGGCTTCATGGTGAGACCCTAGTGATGATGGTGGTGGTGGTGGTGGTGGTGGTGGTGGTGGTGGT
>NW_022196904.1:19036066-19046737 GCF_008632895.1 Mastomys coucha
AACAGGTCCAATGAAACACTTGTTTCTTTTCTAATTCAAAAAACCAACTAGATACAGAAGCCAAAATCCCAGCAATCAGTTCTTGGCCAATGCAATCCATGTTCCAACACCACATCCTTCCTGTGCCAGCCAGCCTCCCTTCCCACCTGTGTGCCCACTTCCTATGGCTCCTCTCGATTCTACATCCAGATCTATAGCCCCTCTTCCCATCAGCTAACACAAGGAACCATAAAGGGAGTCAATCAAATCATACCACTCCCTCGTTTGACGTCTCTCAGGAGACTCGTGTCTGGTTCAATTACCCACCTGCCTGTCCAGCGAGTGACAAACCTTAGGAATGGGTCCTAGGCCGCCCCATCTCACTGTGTAGCCAAGGGTGGTCTTGAACCCTTCTGATCCTTTTGGACAGTGCCTCCTGCCTCTACCTCGTGAGTTCTGGGATTACAGGTGTGTGCCAGCACCAGAGCTTTACACAGTGCTGTAGATGGAAGGACCTCATGCAAGCACTCTTACCAAGTGGCCTCGTCTCCAGCTCAAACAATTGTGTTTTGTTTTTTTTTTGAGTTAGAGTCTCACATTGCAGCCCAGGTGGTCTCGAACTCAGGGCAGTCCTCCTGCCTCAGCCTCCTGAGTGCTGGAGTTACAGGTATGTGCTGCCAGCCCTGGCTTTAGAATAATTTCTAAATTACAGACTAAATTCTGTCTGACTCCTCTCCCTTATGCCTGCCTCCACACACACTTATCTTTGTACACGTGTGCATGCACATGCATGCCTGTATACACGTGTATGTACGCATGTAGGGACAGGACAGCAAGCAGTCAACCAGGAGTGTCCTCCTCAATCACTCTCTACTTTATGTTTTGAGACAGGGTCTCTCACCGAACCAGAAGGCTAACAAGTCAGCTAGGCTGGTGGGCCAGCAAGCCCCAAGTATGCTGTTGTCACTGAGCTAGGATCACAGGGAAGAAAGAACTGTTGAGCCCGCAATTTTTACAAGGATGCTAGGGATCCACCTGAGCCTTCGACAGGCTTTCTCAGCATAATTTTTACACCAAGCTATGTCCCCAGCCTGTGGTGGTTTTGTTGGTTGGCTGAGACACTGTCTCAAGGCTAAGGCAGGCCTTGAGTCCTTATCCTCCTGCCCACACACCCCAAGATCCAGAACCACAGGGTGTACCCCACTTGGCTTTCCCTCGCCTCCTCGTCCACCCCACTCCAGCCTTACTCAAGTCAAGCTGCTTTCCCTCTCCGCCTGTATTTGGTTGTTCCCCACGCCCCCACCCCCCTTTTCTTTCAAAACTGACTCACTCAGCCCTGGGTTCTCAAAGGCTATCTTCTCAGTGAAGTTTTTCCTAACCACCCATTAGGCCAGCCCCTCCCTTTCCCACGAGGCCTTGTTTCGTTTTGTGAATCACCCTTCCTCTGAACCACTTGTTGCTGGTTCGTGTTTGTTTATGGTCTGTTTCCCTGCTGGGGCACACCATCCTCAAGGACAGCCAGCCATGGGTAGGCATGGCATAGACAAGGGACTTTATGGATGGCACGTTCATGGACGTGATGGTTCATGATGTGATGGAGCAGAAGGTGGGAGTGTGGCGCTGGGGGTGTGTGAGGGGGGCTGAGGGAGGAGTAAGTGTTCAAGGCTCGTGTGGGCTATAAAGAAGTTCAAGGTTAGTTTGTGCCATATAGATTCAGTTTTAAAACGAAAGGGAAGGAGGCTGGAGAGAAGCTCGGCAGTTGAGAGCTCTTGCCGTTCTTGCAGAGGACTGAAGCTCTGCACCAGCTCGTCCGTCCGGCAACTCACAGCTGCCTGAAACTTCAGCTTCAGGACATCTAGCCTTCACATACATCCACCCAGACATGGTATTTGTTCACATAAATACACACAAGTACACATAGGATAAAAATAAATCTGAAAAAACAAAAAGCAAGTTTGAACAGTCAGGGAGGAAATTAAAAATAAAGGCAATGGAGGGGCGGGGCCAGTGAGGCCCCATGGAGGGGCGGGGCCAGTGAGGCTACATTCCACAGCGCAGGAGTCCCTGACTGGGTCACTGAACAAACAGTGGGGAGACATTCAACAGGGAGGAGGGAAAACTTGTGTTCAGAGTCTCCTAGTGTGCATATTACCTTTTACTGAAATTCCAACTAACTGCACATCCTGACCAGGAATCAGTAGGCAGGACTACCCAGCCCAGAACTCCATAGCTCTGTCTATATGCTGACCCTACACCGCTGTCCCTTTTTAAAACAATAGGGCTCCACTCTTCTATCTGGGCATCTGCCCTGCCCCATGTTCGGGTCTCAGGAGTGAGAGGCAGTTCTTCAAGGCTTAGGTACAGATTCAAATGAGGCCAGAGGATACACCTGTTCTGAGCAGAGAGATGCAGGGGACATTTTGCTTGCTCCAGAAAGACACTGAGGAGATATCCCTGGAGCTGGGCCCAATACTCCACGGTAGACCTTTTCAATGACCTGAGCCAAACATTCCTGCCGCTCTTCAGCCACTTAGACCTCAGCTCTGGTGAGCATGATCCTCAGCCAAGCTTATCCACAGCTATCTCTCCCTACCACCTTGGCCCAGCTTCTGAGCCTGCCCTTCTCTTATGTCAACACTGCTCGCTGTCTGCAAGCCTGTCCTTCTTTGACCTTCCACGACCTCCCAGTTCCTGGTTCCAGATTCCCACCAGACCAGACCCCGTGGGGAACAATTCCTTAGACCCCCTCGGCCTAGCAGATATGCTTAGGCATCATGTCCTGTAGTCCTTTCCAACTCAACCAATACAAAACGATGTTTTCACAGTTAATGTTAAGTTTTCAGTCAATGCCAACCCCTGCTCCAGGCATTCTGAAAGACCCCCCTGAAGAGACACCTTTCCTTTCCTTGATTGAAAAACTGTAACGACAAAGCATCCCTCATTGATTTGATAAACATCCACATAGCTCAGTAGAACACACCACACCAAGCACCAGATGGGCCAATTATCCAACTGTATGTAATATAATCGTCCTTTCAGAGGGACAGCTTAGAAACTACAGGGAAGCATCCTGACAAACAGTCTACCTGGCAGGGGAATGCTCCCTCTTTATTTTATATTATAATATCATTTTAAAGTGGTGGGGTCATGAATTTTTTGTTTTGCTTGTTTTATGGTGCTGGGGTTTGAACCCCTGTCTCAGGCAAACCAGGTAAGTATTCTACTGTGCTTCTACTGAGCTACACCCCAACCCCTCACTGAGGGATTCTAGGCAGGAACTCTACCACTGAGCCACGCCCCCAGCCCCTCACTGGGGGATTCTAGGCAGGTGCTCTACCACTGAGCCACACCCCCAGCCCCTCACTGGGGGATTCTAGGCAGGGGCTCTACCACTGAGCCACGCCCCACCCTCTCACTGGGGAAATTCTAGGTAGGTGCTCTACCACTCAGCCACACCCCCAGCCCCTCACTGAGGGATTCTAGGCAGGACACTACATTATGCTATACCCACAGCCTTAAGAGTGCTTCCAAGACTGGCAGTGGTGGCGCACGCCTTTAATCCCAGCACTTGGGAGGCAGAGTCAGGTGGATTTCTGAGTTCGAGGCCAGCCTGGTCTATAGAGCGAGTTCCAGGACACCCAGGGCTATACAGAAAAACCCTGTCTGGAAAAACAAACAAACAAACAAACAAACAAACAAAAAACCCCAAAAAAAACAAAAAAAGAGTGCTTCTGGCTTGACTTCTTAGTATTTCCAAATTGTAACACATTTTAATTTCGCTACAAGCCAGGAAGTCTCCTGGGAGGCAAAGATGACTGTGACTCATTCCTTAGTCCCTAGATTCTGCCAGGGTCCAACACACAGGAGGACTGGGGATGCAAGTGACCTGACTGCAGGGACAGAGCAGAGCAGGCAAAGAGAAGTGGAAGTGGGCAGAGGAGATGGGAACTCAAGCCCAGGAGCTGTTCTAGAAAGGTGGAGGCCATGGGCAGGAGGAGCTGTACCTGGTCCCCGTGTGCTACCCAGCACACTGGAGGTACAACACAGACCACTCCTGAGCGAATGAGGCCACAAGGCATCTCAGCCCATGAGAATGAATTCCTAGAATTCAGCTTTGCACCTGCTAAGGGGATTGAGTGGAAAGACCCAGAATGAGGCTGTCTAGGAGGGAAAGAAGCAAGAGGAAAGGGCTTGCAGGGAGAAGTACTGGAGATCTAGCCACTAGAGCATGATGGGACGGCAGACGCCTGAGCATCAGCCTGGCGGTGGTCCTGATGCTGCACAAACACAGGGAGTGTCTATGACTTGCTCATGGCATGGTGGCATGGCCAGTGCTACACCAGGCCACCCACCTCTCCTCCTTCCTGTACTCTGTTGAAAGATGGCTCCTCAGACACATTCAGACACAGCCAGAACAGGAAAACCCACATAGATTAGCTGGATATGGGGATTTGAGCTGGGTGTGACAGATGAAGAGCTGCCCAGGTAAAGGACGAGATGGAGAGGAAAATGGAAGCAAAGCCTCAGCAAGGATCCCTAAGACTCTGCACTGTGTGTGCTACCAAGCAAAGGACGTGCACCTGCTGCAGGAGTCTCTGGTGGCCCTGGTGGGAGGGGACTGGAAACCATGTCCCCGTGAAGAATGGCTGAAGCAAGAGCCATGACAGGCAGGTTGTGTGGCTAGAACTCTGAGCTCCCAGAGCCTCACAATCCTACTCACGAGGGATCCCATCTCGTCACTGCGACTCTCCAGCATTCTGAGTGATGACACGTGAATCCAGAGGTGCCATCTTTAGACACCTTGGCATGGTGTCTGGTTATTGCCACAGGGTGAGCTTGGCATGGGTAGGGCTATGCTAGGAAGGGCCATCATGGAGCAGAGTGGTTACTCTGCAGAACCAGGCCCAGAGGCAGGCACAGCTCAGTGTTCAGGAAAGTCCCGAAAGCATCCGTAATGAGATGGACCTCCCAAAATGCGTAAACTCCCAGTGAGGACAGCCCCACAAGAGGTGGACAGTTCCCCTTCATCAACAGCTCCCCGAAGGGTGTTGGGGGGAGATAGAGGATAGCATGAGAGAAGGGAGGTGAGAAGCTATCCCAAAAGCAGTTAAAGGGTTTCTTTGCTATAGGATTTCCCAAAACTTTCACCATCTTAGAATGTGGTGAATTCAAGTGCTCGTAGAAACAAGACAGGCAGGAGTGGACTGCAGAGGATGAAGCCACCTGAATGGCAAGCCTGGGCTTCTCTGCGACTGCTGACTTTTGTCTCTCTTTACTGTGGATTTATTTAACTAGTCCTCTTGTGTGCGTATTAGGTAAGCATCCTACCACTGAGCCATGCTCCCAGCCCCTCACTGGGGGATTCTAGGCAGGGGCTCTACCACTGAGCCATGCCCCTCAGCTCCTCACTGGGGGATTCTAGGCAGGGGTTCTACCACTGAGCCACACCCTAGCCCCTCACTGGGGGATTCTAGGCAGGGGCTCTACCACTGAGCCACACTCCCAGCCCTAACTGGGGGATTCTAGGAGGGGGCCCTACCACTGAGTCACACCCCCAGTCCCTCACTGGGGGATTCTAGGTAGGTATCTACCAGTGAACTACATCTTCAGCCTATATTTTCACTTTTTATTTTGAGACCAAGACTCACCACTTCTTTTTTTTTTTTTTTTTTTTTTTTTTTTTGAGACAGGGTGTCACTACGTAGGTCTGGCTGTCCTGAAGCTCACTATGTAGACCCAGTTGGACTCAAACTCACAGATATCTGCCTGCCTCTGCCTCCTGAGTGCTCCACTCTGCCTGGCTAAGTCGCACCACCTTTGAACCACCACTTGCAACCAGCCACCACTGTATGGAAAATATATAGGTCACTGTTGAGTCGAACTGTGCCCAACCCTCGAAAGATAGGTTAAAATATTGACCTAGGTACCTGTAAATATCTTGAAATAGGGTCTTTGCAGACATAACAAAGTTAAAATAAGCTCATGAGATAGGCACTAGTACAGTGACTGGTGTCCGAATAAGAACAGGAAATCTGGGCAGAGACAAACACAGAGACAGAAGGTCCACATGGCAATCCAGGCAGGTTGTGGAGTGACCCCTCTGACCCATCTCCACCTTGGGACGCTAAGGATCACTGTCATCGCTAGGAGCTAGACACAACAAAGGCTTTTCCCAAACCTTCAGATGGAGCACGGCCCTGCCGACATCTTAACTTTGGCAGTGCGGTTTGTGACAATATATTTCTGGGTTTTGTTGGTTGGCTTTATTCTGATATTTTCTAGGTTTGTCTAGGTAACTCAATCTGGATTCAAACTCATAGAGATCCTCCTGCTTAAGCCTCCTAAGTGCTGGGCTGTAGATATGCTCCAACACAAGGGGCTCCATTTCTCTCTCTCTCTCTCTTTCTCTCTCTCTCTCTCTCTTTTTTTCTGAGGCAGAGTTTCTCTGTGTAGCCCTGACTGTCCTGAAACTGGCTATGTAGACCAGGCTGGCCTCGAACTCAGATTTACCTGCTTCTCCCTCCCAAGTGCTGGGATTAGAGGTGTGTGACAACCCTGCTCAGCTGTTTGTTTTTAACCATTGGGTTGATAGCAGCTTGTAATAGCGACTCCAGGTAACAACCATAGCCACTAGTCATGATTTGAAGTAGACGTGCCGGCTCCAATACTGGGAGGGTGAAACTGGTTTTAAACTCTGTCCATCGACCTTTTTACTGGAATATCATCCACTAATGAACCAAGAGGCACGGCTCTACTTTAGGGAGTTTTGATTATTTGTATTTTTGCTTCATTCTGTTTTCTGAGACAGGTCTCCTGTAGCGTAGGCTGACCTCAACCTTGATAAGGTACTTTAAACTTCTGATCCATCTGTCTTTACCTCCTGAGCACTGGGGTCACAGGTGTGTTGCCATCATACTAGGATTATGCTTGGGTTTTTCGGTTTGAACTCAGGGCTTTGGGCACGCCATGCAAGCTCTACCAACTGAGCTACACTCCCAGGCCTGCCTGGAGCACCAATTCTGATTCCTGGCCTTTCTGTTTTATGCCCACACAGACACCATTCATGGTAATGAGGGTGGCAACTTCTGGTTATACGGCGAGTGTTTGGAAGATGCACAGAGACTGGGTAGCTGAACCCACCACGAAGAGGACTCAGGTACATGGGCTACTCCGTGGGAGCCTTGCTTTAGCCATCTGTAGGATGGGAAGGTACACTCTCCCAAAGCTTCTGACAGTTGCAGAACTGCCCAGCACACGGTTGGTGTCAGAAGGGCCCTGGTGGACCAGTTACCCCTTCCGTGTGCTTCAGCAGGTCCCCTGCTCCGGGGAGTAGGGGGTGGGGGCTGCCCTTACCTGTGCTGTGAGCTGGATGGGTTGGGACAAGGTGAGCTGGGGGGTCCCTGGGGGCTGGCTGGTAGGCTGTGATGGTGGCAGGTCGCCTCCCCCAGAGGAGGCTGGGGTCTGCGAGGTGGAGGAGGAGGCAGAAGAGGTGGAGGAGGAGGTGGAGGCGGCAGCGGCAGCGGCAGCAGCGTTGGCGGCGGCAGCACTGGACTGCTGTACAGCAGCGGCCAGCAGCTGGGCCTGAGCTTGCTGGAGGAGGAGTTGCTGCTGAGCGGGTATCAGCGCTGAGAGCTGCAGGCAGCGGTGAGCCGCAGCGTGAGCGGGCAGACACAGGCAGGGCAGCAGGGGCAGAGAAGGCAGAGAGAGTTTAGGATCTGAGTCAGGCCGTTAGGTGACACATCTTTTACAGGACAGAGGAGGAGGAGAAGAGGCAAGTGAGAGGGGGCAGCTGTGGCCTTGGTGAGGCTCGTCACCGGCAGGGAGGATCGTACCCTCCTCCGCACATGGTCCTTCGACAGATACTTACCCCAGCTAGCTGGCTGCCCGTCAACATGAGTTGGGCCTGGGGCAGATGAGGCTGAGCCGGCTGGGGGGGCGGGGGTGCTGCTGGGGCTGAATCACCAGTGGGGTCTTCAGCCTTGATCTGGGGAGGAGAGAGGCAGGGTCCGGGACCCCAGAATGTTAAGTGGAGGCCAGAGAGAATGCCCACCTGTGAACCAAAAAGAGGGTATGTGTGTGGCTGTGGCAGTCCTCGGCTGGCACAGAGAAGTGGGCTAGAGGAGCAGCCAAGCCATGGCTTGAGGCCTCTGACTACTTCTCTGGCCTCAGGGTTCTCAGAAGTTGGTTAAGGCTAGCACCCCATATGCACACAAACATCCTCCACCTTTGGAAAGCACTCTCCTCCTCCTGGGATCAGTTTCCCCACCTGTAAAATGGGAAACGCTGACGGTAGGAACCTGGGCAGTCTCTACGACTCACACATGCCCCTCGCTTGCTTCAACTTGGGGTACAACTATTTTGTTGTTGTTGTTGCTTTTTGAGACAGGGTTTCACTATGTAGCCCTGGTTGCCTTGGAATTCCCTATGTAGACTGATCTCGAACTCCCGAAGATCCACCTGCCTCTGCTTCCCGAGTGCTAGGATTAAAGGTGTTCACTACAACACCCAGCCAGGGGGCTACCACTCTTATTTGTCCTTTGGAATAAAATTTTGTTGAAAGGACTGGAGAGGTGGCTCAGTGGTTAAGAGCACTAGTTGCCCTTCGAGAGGACCAAGATTTGGTTCCCAGCATCCACATGGCAGCTCAATCATAGATTGGTAACTCAAGTTCTGGGGGATCTGACAACCTCTACTGGCCTCTGTGGGCACTGAGCACGCACATTTTCTTGTGGTGCACAGACAAACATGCATGCAAAACTCTTATATACATAAAAGTAAAATTAGAATTTTCTTTTATTGTTGAAAAGAAGGGCTGGGCAGTGGTGGCACACACCTTTAATCCCAGCACTTGGGAGGCAGAGGCAGGCAGATTTCTCAGTTCGAGGCCAGCCTGGTCTACAGAGTGAGTTCCAGGACAGCCAGAGCTATACAGAGAAACCCTATCTTGAAAAAACAAACAAACAAAAAAAGAAAAAAAGAAAAAGAAAAGAAAAGAAAAGAAGGGTCTTAGAATGGAAAAATTACCACTGGGAGTTGAGCAGAGTGGTATACACCTGTAATCCAGGCACTTAGGGGAGAGGCAGAGGCAGGTGGATTGCTGTGAGTGCTAGGCTAGACAAGGCTGCACACGCACTTAGGAACACATAAATGTATGTATGTATGTATGTATGTATATATGTATATACATATATATGTAACAACAATTAATGAAAAAAGCAGTCATGAATTTGAAAAAGAACAAGGAGGAAGTTATGGGGAGGCTTTGGAGGGAGAAAAGGGGAGGGAAAATTATGTAATTATAATATCAAAAAAGAAAATTAAATTAAGTCATTTTAACTGAAAATAAAAAGATCCAAAACAATTCAACCTTACCAGCTAGAGTGGTTATGGTCTGAGTACCAGTAATTCTCAGCACTTGGGAGGCTGAGGCAGGAGGATTTTGAGTTTGAGGGCCAGCCTATGTTACATATTAATACCCTATCTCTAAAAATAAAGGAAGCAGCGTGGCATTTCACGATCACGCACGATTATGGAGACAGGCAGACCGTACCCATGGGGCACATGGGCAAGAATGGAAGAGGCAGGCTGGAGAGACCAACAGGAAGCTGGACCCACCCATCCTGCCCTTTCCAATCACTCATTTCAGAGAAAAACAGAGTCCAAGCAGGGCCAGCAAAGCACTGCTGGTCCTGACCTGGGGACCGGCCACAGGCGGCTCCGGCCTTCCCGTCTCCCTCATTACGATGTGGATATAGCCTGCATCGCACACATAAAACAGACCAACATTGTCAAGCCATCCTTGGCCCCCTTCTCTTTTCCACAAAAAAAAGCCGAACAGCGGGGACTGTTGGCTGAGAAGATGCAGGCTGCAGGTGTGTGGGGGCATTTGACAGATACCACGCTTCTGGACCAGATCGGACACCAGGGACCGCCTACCACTCAGTGTCTCCTTTGACAAAAGGAGATCTAGAGAGAGACCACACAACTTATGGGAGCTGACACCGCAGGCCCACAGGGAGTGGCACCTGGAACTCAGAGGGAAATAGACAGACAGAGGCTAAGGAAAGGCCGAAGGACAAGTCCTGATGTCTCAGGTTATGGAATGGATGTGTCAGAAATGATATTATTAGAAGTTGGAGATATGGGCATTCCCCAGAAAGATGTTTAAAGGCTCACTCTCCTGGCTAAGTTGTAGTCAGTGTCTAAGAGATATTTATTTATTTTATTTATTTTATTATTTGCATGTGTAGGTATGCACATGCCACAATGCACATGTGGAGGTCAGGGGACAACTTGCAGAAATTACTTCTCTCCTTCTGCCGTATGGGTTCCAGGGACTGAACTCAGGTCAATTCAGGCTTGGTGGCAAGTGTCTTTACCCAGAGCCATCTCATTCCACTTTCCGATAAATTACTTAGTTTTTATGTAGTCCAGGCTGGCCTCAAACTCAATGCACTCTTCTTGCCTTATCATTCTTAGGGCCGGGAATAGCAGCACGCATTACCAGATCCAACAGCATTCTTAGAGCGTGCTTAGTTTGGGGAAATTCAGAACGAGACCCTAAAGATCCATGTGTATTTTGATAGGAGTTATGTTGTTGTTGTTGTTTTGTTTTGTTTTTATCGAGACAGGGTTTCTCTGTGTAGCTCTGGCTGTCCTTGAACTCACTCTGTAGACCAGGCTGGCCTTGAA
>NW_022196904.1:19046750-19051261 GCF_008632895.1 Mastomys coucha
TTTTAAGATAGGCTAGCCTGCAACTTGCTATGTAGACCAGGTTGGCCCCAAACTCTTAAGAGATATGCCTGCCTCTGCCTCCCAAGTGGTGGGATAAAAGGCATGCACTATTATGCTCAGGTTTTGTTTTATAAAGCAGGTCTCAGGCAGACCAAGCTGGCCTCAAATTCTTTAGGTAGTCAAGGATGACCTTGCACTTCTTTTTTTGTTTGTTTGTTTTTTTGCTTTTTGTTTGGTTGGTTAGTTTGGTTTTTTCGAGACAGGGTTTCTCTGTGTAGCCCCGGCTGTCCTGGAACTCACTCTGTAGACCAGGCTGGCCTCGAACTCAGAAATCTGCCTGCCTCTGCCTCCTAAGTGCTGGGATTAAAGGTGTGTGCTACCACCGACTGGCTGACCTTGAACTTCTGATTTTTCTGCCTCCCCCTCCTGGAGAGATGTGTCTCCATGGATGGTTTATGGAGTACAGGGGATCAAATCTAGAGTCATCATGAATGCTATTCAAGCACTCAGCCAATGAAGTCACATTCCTGGCCTACCGTTTGGTTTTGAAACAGAGTCTTGCTCAGTTGCCCAGGCGAGGCTGGAACTTAACTGTTGCGGCCTAGGACTGGGCCTCACCTCGGCCTTGGGAGAGCTGGGATCAGAGCCCACCCACCACACTGGACTGTGATGACATTTTAAACATCTCACCAATGCCAGCTCTCTTCCCTTTCCACCAGTGGAGGAGAGGCCCTGAGGTTAGACCCTTCAGCACATGAAGGACTGGGTAGAATTTAATAATCGTATTTATTTCCATGGTAAACGATTCTGGTTTTCCATTCATGAAATTTCCATTTAAAAACCCGTTTATTCAAGCTGTTGAAAAAAAAAAAAAACCAAAGCCGTTCATGATTTGGTAATTGTTGGAACTGACTGATGGGTTCCTGCGGGTTGGTGTTTTTATTACACGCTTGTCTATTTTTTTTTTCTTTTTTGTATCACATTTTCCATAATAAAAATGTTTTTTTTTTAAATTGAGTCACTTAAAATTATTATGTAAATAATGCACTACAGCAGTGCACAGACACGTATGTGTCAGGACGGCAGCATGCAGATTGCTGTGTCTGAGGAAGATGCTCCTGGGTAGGGGGTTGGGGGGCAAAGGCCAGGGCCAGAGAAGCAGGGTGAAGTGTGGCGGGTAGCCAGGCTTGGGAAGGGTGGGGGAGGCTGCTGCTGCTGGGAGCAAAGATGGACAGGCACATACTACAGGGCTGAAGCAAACACCAAGCCTGAGGTCAGAAGGTCAAGCTCAGGGGACCCCCTGCGCTTGACCTTCTGACCTAGGCCTATGTATAAAAGACACCTACTCACAAATCATTTTGTCCTCCCAGCCCTGGAGACATAGCAGGTATGGGGAGGACCTCAGAGGCTGTCCTGACCACTCTTCCCTCCCCACATACCCTGTCCCCAGCCCAGTGTTAGAGAAGAGGAAACTAAGAAGCCCAGAGAGGGGAAGTGACTTTCCCATGGTCACACAGCAAAGCTGCAGGGCTGGGTGAAGGGCACTGCTGAGTCTCACCTCATCCTTCAGTCACCTCTGGTCAGGCTCTGTCCACGCCCCAAGGCCCCCCACCCCCAATTCTTGCTTCTCCTTTTAAGAGTCTGAACCTGTCTATGGCCCTTACCACCATCAGGCTGGATGGAGAGTGAGCCCCAGAAGCTCCCTAAGTCCCACAGTGCCTAAAGCACAGAGCCCCTCCCCTCCATCATCCTCTCCTTCATCCCCATGGCTGTCCTCATGGGGTCTGCCAACTTCTCTTATCCTGTTCCCTGCTGTCTGTGTGTTTGTCTCTCTCTGGGTCTCTCTGTCTGTCTGTCTCTGTGTGTGCGTGTGCGCGTGTGTGTTGGGGTACAGGGGTGCTTCAGGTCCCCTTTGGCCAGGGAAGTCGGGGTGGGGGCGGGGCCTTGGCTTCCTGTTGTTATCGCCCTGGGGCTCTGGGGGGGATTTCCCTGGCCACCCCCACCCCCTAGGGAAGGGGAAGGAGACTGGGTGAGTCACAAGCCTGGGGCGGGAACCCAAGGGTGAGAAAGGGCAGGAGGAACCTTGCAGCTTGGTATCCTTGCAGGACCTGGGTCCATAGCGAATGGGCAGGAGCCGCCCTTCCTCCAGAGTACCACCCGCTTCCCCGGATGATCCCACGGGTGCTTACCTTGGTGCTGGGGCCAGTTGGGGACACAGAGAACGGGGACGCTTTATTCTGGGGGTTCTGTGAAGAGAGAGTTGGGGATGGGAATGGGGTCGTGAAAAGTTCCGGACACCTGCCCCCACCCCCTAACCACTGCTCCATCCTCCCCCCTACACCCCGCCCTCCTGTGCGTCTGAGAGAGCCTGACCTGATGGTTAATGTCGGGTCCATTTCTTTCGGTGTCTGTAAAGAGAGAGAAAGGGTGTGATGGCGCCAGGTATTCCTACACTCGGTTCCCACCCGCATCTGTCTGCTTCCCTGCCTCTGCCCACCCACACTCACCTGTGTGCTCTGATGGGGAGTCCAGACTTTGCTTCTCGGCCTCCAGGGGCTTAGACATTCTTATTTCTGTGAACAGAGAAGGAATGAAAATGGAGGGGAGGGAGAGGCAGCCAGGAGGGCTCTGAGGCCCTTCTTCTGCCAGCCCCACCCCCACTAAGCCTTTCCCAACCCGGCACCTACCCCTGACACTTGGAAGTATCTCTTCCAGAGAGTTCACCAAAGAGGACACTCCCAAAAAGTGGTACAGAAGCTGTCACCTGCAGTGAGGCACCCCCAGGGCAGGCCGCGAGGTGGAATATGGTCACAAGAAGGCATCAGCTGGCTGGGAGGGGTCGGTGGGGTTCCATAAAGGAGCCCGAGCAACCTCTGGCCTCCTTCCCAGGCAGGTGGCTGGGCTGTAGCCTGTGCCCTACCAAGTTTCGAGTGAGACATGTTTTCCACTCTGAGCAGGGCAAGCGAGCTGTGATAGGGTTACAGGAGCCCCAAAACAAGAAGCTGTCAGATCTCAGAGTGTGATTCAGTCATCCCCTGTCCCTGAGTCCCCACATAACTCCCACTGGCCTTCCGTCCTGCATGATGTCACCTGGCAGCCAGCCGAGCCCTACCCTTCTCCGACCCCTACACCACCCATCTCTACCCTGACCCTGCTCTTCCTCTGGATTACCCAAAAGCCCCACCACCATTATGGAATCCTGCCTATCAAAAAAGGCATCCAGCCAGGCCGGGCGTGGTGGCACACACCTTTAATCCTAGCACTTGGGAGGCAGAGGCAGGCGGATTTCTGAGTTCTGAGTTCGAGGCCAGCCTGGTCTACAGAGTGAGTTCCAGGACAGCCAGGGCTACACAGAGAAACCTTGTCTCAAAAAACCAAAAAAAAGGCATCCAGTTGCACCGTGGTCTGCACCTCAGATGGTCTCAGAAAACTAATGTGTGGAGAGAGAGCTCTGCACAAGGAGAAACAGTAAGTGTTAAGGAATTTCGCAGTTGAGGATGACTTGAGGTGAACCAATCCTAATCCAAAAACTAGGCTGAGGGGGCAGGAGTTGGCTCAGAGGTGGAGACCAAGTGCTGCTCTCACAGAGGACGGGGTTCACTTCCCAGCACCCATTTCTGGTAGCTTACAACTGCCTGTAACTCCAGCTCCAGGGGATCCAAAGCCTACAGACATGTGCCCATATTGTCCCCTATCTACTGAACGAGAAGGAAAAGGGCCAAGTCAGGCGTTGTGCACAAGCACTGCAGGGACAGCTGAGGGGATGTCTGCTTTCTGTGACCCAGCATCTCCACTTCTGGATGGCTGTTGAGCAGAGGAAGCTCTGAGAATGTGTCTCAGTGGTGGAGGACTTGCCTAGCACAGGGCCCTAGGTTCCATTCCCAGCAAAACACACCACACACACACACACACACACACACACACACACACACACGCATACATCAAACACACACATACACATACACCCCCAAACATATCCCATATACAACACACAACACACACTACACATATAACCCCCACACCAAGCATATACCACACCATACAGATAACAAACACATATCACACATACCCCCTAGACACACACACTATGCACGTACTACACCACGCACACAATATACCACACACCCAATATACACACCAACCACACATACACACACTCCAAACACACACACACAAAGGAAAAAGAATAAGTTACCACCAAAGGCCCAGGCCTAAATGTTCAGATTTTGTACTGTAGCTCCAAATTGGAAAACATTCAAAAGTCTATCTGTGAACCAGACAACCAAAATACAACAAATCACACTATGTCACTGAAAAAATGAACAAGCTCCTGCCTCAGCCACAGAGCTGAGTCTTGCAGGAGGAGCGAAAGCAGACAAACAGAAATGTAAACATAAGCCAGGCAGTGGTGACACATGCCTTTAATTCCAGCACTTGGGAGGCAGAGGTAGGCAGATTCTGAGTTGGAGGCCAGCCTGGTCTACAGAGTGAGTTCCAGGACAGCCAGGGCT
>NW_022196904.1:19051271-19052848 GCF_008632895.1 Mastomys coucha
AAAACAAAAACAAAAACAAAAAAAAAGGAAAGGAAGAAAGAAAGAGAGAAATGTAGACATATGGCTGGGAATCCAATACACTGAGCCTTAAAACCCAGGGAAGTAGCTTGGCCACTCACTACACTCAAAGTAGTGGGTTAGAGAACCATTGCTAACCCAAGGTTTGAGAGGTTCAGGATGAGGGGCAGGAGCTGAAAGTCATCTCCAGCTACACTGTAGCTTTGAGACTAGCCTGGGCTACAAGAGACCCTGTCTCAAAACAAACAAACTGGAGCTGGAGTGACGGCTTGGCAGATAAGAAGGACTTGCTGTGGAAGACTTATGGCCTCGGCTCAGTATCTTGAGCCCACCTCAGACAGTGAAAGGCGACTCCTGAAAATCATCCACTGGCTTCAATGAACACCATACACATCACACACGCCAGTAATAGATAATGATGATAATAATAAATTCACAAAAGGACAGAACAAATAAACTCCTCAGGACCCTCTAGGAACTTGGGCCCTGTACTCAGGCAACCAAAGTCACAATCGAGCACTTCTGGAGAGTACTGACCAGGAAAGACGTGAGGGAGTGGGCAGCGGCTCTGATATCAGAACTCACCCAGCTGCATGCTTAAAATCTAAGTGTTCTTCTGTTTGTCTTGTTTTGTTTTCAAGATCTGACCATCCTGGAACTCACTCTGTAGACCAGGCTGGCCTCCAACTCAGAGAGATCTGCCTGTCTCTGCCTCTCGAGTAGGGCTGCCACCGCCCATTTCTGTTTCTGTTTCTGTTTGTGTGTTTTGTTTGTTTGTTTGATGTGTTTTGGTTTTTCGAGACAGGGTTTCTCTGTATAGCTCTGGCTGTCCTGGAACTCACTCTGTAGACCAGGCTGGCCTCGAACTCAGAAATCTGCCTGCCTCTGTCTCCCAAGTGCTGGGGTTAAAGGTGTGCGCCACCACCGCCTGGCTCTGTTTGTGTTTTGACACGGGGTCTCATGTAGCCCAGATTGGCCTTAAGGATTCCTATGCAGCTGAGGATGATTATGAACTTTTGTTCCTCTACTCCTGAAGCAATGGGGTTGCAGTGTGCACCATCACACCCAGTTTATATGCTGCTAAGAATGGAACCCAAGACTATGCTAGGCAAGCTCTCTGCTGATTGACTGAACTACATCCCTACTCCCTCATTTGTTTGTTTGTTTGTTTGTTTTTGAAGCAGCTTTCAGTCTAGCTCAGACTGGCCTCAGGCTCATAGCAATCCTTCTGCCCCAGCCTCTGGAGTGCTGGGAGTGCAAGGGTGAACCACATAATGCCTGGCTTGTACACTGTGTCTCAAGGAAGTACAGAAAGGATAGCCTGGGCTAGTATCTCAGTGGAACTATCCTGGGCTTATCTCTTAGTGGGATGGTGCTTGCCTCTTGAGTGCACAGTCTTTGGTGTAATCAATAACACTTCCAAAAAAAACCAAACAAGCAGACTGGGGAGACTACTAGGTCAGAAAATGCTCTCTGAGCAAGCATCAGTGTCCATGCAGAAAGCCGGGTGTACAGTTTTAATTCTAGTACCTCTGGGAGTGAGGGAGAGAGGGAGGGAG
>NW_022196904.1:19053456-19056327 GCF_008632895.1 Mastomys coucha
GTGTGTGTGTGTGTGTGTGTGTGTGTGTGTGTGTGTGTGTGTGTGTGTGTGTGGTGTTGCATGGCAGCGCATGAATGACTGCATATACACATATGCGCCTATGTGTATGGAGGTCAGAGGTCAAACTTTGGCATCACTCCTCAGGAAGAAGCTCATCAGCTCAGGTCCAGTGCTCACTGCCAGTGAGAGATGTATAAAGAAGAAGCAGGGGCCAGACACTGACTAATGCTAGTCATACCTCACCCAGACCTCTGCCCCTCTCCAGGCAGCTCCTAACCTGGAGCTCCTTCTCCTGGCCCCTAAAGCCCACCCTGGCAGCATCCCTGAAACAACACTCTCAATCGCTGGTGTCTATGCAGACTCAGCAGCCTTCCACCCAGGTTCCCTAGCCTGGCCTTCAGGGTACGGCCACCACCCTCGGCACCATGCATCCAGTTCCTCCTCACTGTTCTTCAACACAGAACATCACTCCCTGCTTGGGGAATCCACCTGACAGGGGGCCACAGCTGGCCTGTTCCGTGACTTCCACCTGCCAAGTGCCTCTGTTGCCCACAGATGGGGGTAGCCTCTGACCTCACCACCCCAGAAGCTCTACACGCACAACCCCGCCCTCTTCTGTGAGGTAAGTTTGCCCCCCTCCACACACACACCAAAAGCCACATGTCCTGGTCTTCTCTGAATGCAACTGTACTTGGAGACAGAATCATTTTCAAAACTGTTTTCCGTTTCAAAATGTTTAATTATTCACGTGTACATGTACATGTATGTGCTGTGGCAGGTGGGGGTCGGAGGGCAACTTGCAGGAGTTGGCTCTCTCCTTTGGCCACATAAGTTCCAGGGATTGAACTCAAGTCTTCAGGCTTGGCTCTGAGCCATCTTGCTGGTCCTATTTTTTTTTTCTTTTTCTGTTTTTGTTTTTGTTTTTTGGGGGGAGGGGGGCGCTATTTGTTTGCTTGCTTTTTTTGAGTCAGGATGTCATGTAGCTCAGGCTAACTTGTAACCAAGGATGCTTTTTAACTTCTGATTCCTCCTGCTTCTACCATGCACCAACACAGGTTATGAGGGGCTGAGGATCTAACCCAGAGCTTTATGCATGCTAGGCAAGTACTGAGCTACATCTCCAACTGACAGTAGCTCCAGAGAGCCTCAAAGTCATGGTCTTCCTGCTTGATCTTCCCCTATTCTGGGGTTACAGGTATGGGCCACCCCTGATTTGAAAAGTAGAGTCACTAATGAAATATATAACATAAAGTGAAGCCATTATAAGAGGAAGAATTTGGCCTGCAATGCCAGCACCAAGAAAGCTAAGGCAGGAGGATTGCTGAGAGTTGAAGAGGAGAGAGAAGGGATGGCAGACAAGGAGTGGATATTGGGAAGACACACACACACACACACACACACACACACACACACACACACGACCATGCAGAGCCAGAGCCATTAGGAGAATAGAGTCACTGACAGACATAGGCCTTGGATGGGCCCCAGCCCTGCCAAAACTCCATCTCGGATCTCTAGCTTCCAGAATTACAGAGAACACACCAACCACCTGCTTGGTGAAACTTATAGTAGACCAAAGCTCCCGTGGTTCCCGACCTTTGGCTGTACCTCCTCCTTGCGTGGTCCCTGTTTCACAGGCAAGGACCTGCCCTACCTCATTAACAGCTCAGAGCAGTTCCTGACTCTGCTGGGGTCCTTCCCCCCACAGACTCGCTGTTTCTTCTTGATCTCTGTCCTCTGCTGCCCCTCCCATCATCCTCCCCTGAGGCCTTGATGGTCATCCTGGTGCCTCTGCCTGAAACCATGTCCCCCACTCTGAGCATCTGCCCTACCCATTCATGCTGCAGGATCAGCACAGGCTGTCCTCTGGGACACCACCCTGATGGCCTGACTTGGAGACAGGAGTCTCCCTGTTATCTGTGCCCAGTTCCTTCTGCGTCTCCCATCACCACCCAGAGGCTGTGGCCTTCTGGGCCCATGTGCCTCTCTTAACAGCCTGGGAACTCCTTGAAAGTAGGTCTGGGTTGATCTTAGAGCTGTCATAGCTGATAGTGACCCCGGGCCGTGAGCTCCATCCTCCAGGCCTTCGCCCTCTGCTCCTCTCTACCCACGCTCTTCCCTCCTCGACCAGCAATGCTAGCTTCTCTTTGAGGAGCTCTGTGTCTGCTCTTCTGCACAGCCTTCCCTGTGGTAAAAGCCTGTTGGTGCAAACCAACTACCACCAGGCCGTTAGTATCTCTCTCCTATCGGCTTCCCTGCTGTGGTCCCCATCAAACCCTGTCCACTCGAGAAGGCACCCAGACTCTGCCCTTGGAGGGGATGGTTGCTAGGGACAGAAAGTAGTCTGATGGACAATACCACCATTCTGTTTGCCTTGCTCTTTCTGAAGTTTCACCCCGTGACCCAGCACTCCTCGCCTGACAAGGAAAGGGTGCAGTTATTCCCATGGAGGGCAAATAGGTTTCCACTGACTGAACCATTTGATCCAGCTGAAGTCTCCAACCATGTGGACAAGCAGCTTACCATTGTCTTCCTTTTGGAGACAGGGTCTCTTGCAGCAAAAGCAGGCCTCACAACACACTATGTTCAAGGGATGACCTTGGACTCTGCGTCCCTCTGCCTCTCCTTTGAGTACTGGGATTAGCTTCATGTACCGAAGCTATGTTTTATATATGTGCTGTGGCACATACCCCATGCTAGGCAAGAACCCCGACAGCCAAGCTACATTGCCAGCCCTAGTTTTCACTTTTCATGTCCAAACAGGGTCTTAATAACTTGTCGAGGTTGGCTTTGAACCTGCAATCCTCTTGGTCCCCCGCCTCCGGGATAGCTGGGATTATGGCCTCAGTTGCTAGTCCTGCCTGGTTTTTT
>NW_022196904.1:19056602-19068112 GCF_008632895.1 Mastomys coucha
TTTGCATTGTGTGTTGTTATAGGTTTTCTTGTTTTGTTTTGGGGGAGGAAATGTGGGGAGGGAGTGTTGAGACTGGGTTTCTCTATGTAGCCCTGGCTGTCCTGGAATTCACTATGTAGACCAGGTTGGCATCACATTCGATATTCCCCTTGTATTAGCCTGCTGAGCTCTAGTAGACAAGCAGGAAGTAACACATGGTTAGAGCGCCATCTTCACCATAAGCCAGATGATGCCCGTGTCAGGGCTCAGGGGCATTGGCCATTGAAGGCTCTGCATCAGCTTCAGTCCAGGGCAGAAACAGCCTGAGCCACAGCCCTCAGCTGTGCAGAAATACCGTTGCCATCACCACCCAGACACTGTTGTCAGAGTGCGACCCAGGCTTTCAGATTTTTTAAAAATATATACTAGTGCATGGACATGTGCGTGCGTATGCATGAGTATGCATGCGTGTGTGTGCGTGTGTGTGTGTGTGTGTGTGTGTGTGTGTGTGTGTGTCTTACAGCTAGGACTCTGGGCTTTGTGCAGGCTCATCAAGTGCTCTACCACAGAACCACACTCCCTCCAGGCGATTTACGGTGCTCTAAAACCCTGGTACCTCCTGAAGCCTCAATCACATGGAAAAGTTGGGGAGCTCTTTATGGAGGCCCCTCCCTGTCATGCCCGTGTCATGTGTGACTTTCCGCAAGGAAAAGTGCCAGGTTCTCTGGGAGCTGCCTCGTCCCTTAAATTCCTCTGCCCCAGGCCAGATCCATCCCAGGCTGACCAAACTCTGAGCTCACCTTCACTTGCCCCAAATGGTCCAGGCTTGGGGACCCAGGGTCCCTCTCCCCTCCCTGGCCCTCCCCACCCCCCCTCTGACTTTCACTTCTCCTCTGCATTTCCCCCAGCCAGTTTTTAGCAGGCTTAGTCTAGCTTCTCGTTAGTACTTACCGAAATCGGGGCTAAATATAGAGAACCGGAGGACTGCCCCTCACCCTCCCAGCCCCACTTGGCCTGTCCCCTGGGTCCTCTGCCTCCACAGCCAGCATCGAGTTTATGGTCTGGGAGCCCCCACGGGCAGGGTTGGGTGCTGCCGGGAAGCTCTGTGGACCCAGTTGGCCCAGCCCCTTGTCTCCTGAGGAGTGCAACCTCACACCTCCCAACCCTACAGCTGCCCCAGGTAACCCCAAGGGACCAAACAGGGCTGTCAGAATGGAGGGATGGAGATTCAGGTAGCGGGTACAGCAAGAGCAGTGGCATACACAGCTACTGCCAGCAACACCAAACTTCCCGAATAAGATGGGTATAGATCCCACAGAGGAATGAGTGCATGGCCTGGGCATTGCCCTTCGCAGCCTCAGTTTGGAGTGGATGGATGCACGAAGAACAGGCTAGGGTCGATGCCATCCAAGGCAAGCCTCCGCCACCACTGCTCTAGGCACTGTACACATGGCACAGGTTGCAAGGCTTAGTCCTGTCTATAACACCATGGTTTTCCACCTGACAATTCAGCTGTCCATCCTATCCCCTAGGCAGCTATTCCTTAAGCTTGGAGATGGAGGGGTTGGGGAAATGAACAAACACGGGGGTCTGAGTTCAAGTCCCTAGATCCCCATTTTCAAAAATGGCTGTAGGGGTGTGTGTCTGTAACCCCAGTGCAGGCAAGATGGCAAGACAAGAGGTGGAGCTGGCCAACCAACGAGTCTGTGTCAAGGCAGAAGGCAAGGACCGACATCCTGAGGTTGACCTCTGACCTCCGAGAAGACTTGCGCGCGCGCGCGCGCACACACACACACACACACACACACACACAAAACCTATAGGGAGACACACACTCATGTGATGCCATAGGCTGGTGTATAAAAACCCCATCCAGATACATGCATACACAGATGCACTTACTCATAGCCAGAGTGACACACACACTCGCAAATTCAAAGGCACAGGCAATCTGATATGCATATGCCCGTGTCCAGAGTCAGTTCCTTCTGAGAGATAACCATACAGACCCCTGAGACACTCCATGGGTGGAGAGCCTGAGACCATGTGATGAGTGATCTGCCCAAGGCCACACAATGTATTAATCACAGCCTCACGATGGATTGATTTTTGCCAATGCTACACGGCGAAAACCCTTAATAGTTCTCTTGGGTAGGACTTTTTTGTTCACCCTCAAGAAAACCCCAGTAAAGGGCCTAATGTTTTGTCCAGTGGCGACAAGTCCTCATTTGAAATGAGTCTGTAGTGAAGCCGCTATATGTGTGCAGATGACAGTCTGGACTTCATATGTACACTGAACAGGTATACGTGTGCACACCCACACGGTCACCTCAGTGAATAAATACCTGTCAATCCTAGTCTCCCTACCATCCACCGCCATCATTTTTATATCCTAGCTCAGACAACTCCTCCAGGAAGCCCTCCCTGCCACTATGACAGCAGAACTAGATAACTTCTGGACTCTATCATCTCCACTCCACGCCCCCATCCCAGCTCTGATAACCACAGGCTCGCCCTTTCCACTGAACTTGTGACTCCAGAAAAGCAGACTTGAAGCTGCCCAGCCCTGATAGATTTTCAACACCGATATCCAGCATAGAATGGCCCAGTCACCAGCAGTTGTTGAAGGGGCTCGGCGATGCCCCCACATACTGACGAACACTCAGCCAAAGCTTCAGAAAAGCAGTCATGAAGTACTGATCCTTGCAGGTCTCAGCCCTGGCAGTACTTTACACTTCCCAGTACACTGACGAGCCGTGCTAAGTCTGGGTAGAGATGCAGACCTACGAAATGAGTCTCCAAGTGCAAATCACCCAGGCAAGCGCGTAGGAACTCAAAGACATATCATGCATGCGCCACGAAGAAAGTCAGAGCAGGATAAGGAGACTGAGGGATATATGAGATTAGTGCCACTTTGCAGAAATAAATGAAGTGGATCAAGAAGAAATCACTGCTACGGAGACGCAGGAATGTCGTGCACAGCAGCCCCCCTCCAACCCCCATTCCTGCACACCCAGGAGGGATAAGGATAAGCACAGAACTCGGGACACCACAGCCCCATGCACACATATGCACACCTGCACAATGCAAACGCAACTGCTTGGCCTTCCAACCCTGTTGCAGCCCTGGGTCTAAAGGATCGCCCAAGCTGCCCAGCCCACCAGTTCCCCATATGAAGTCCAGCCACCAACACATGACCCCCTCCTTTCTCCTGTCCCCTCAGTGGGAAGACAGATTGGAAGTCCCCACCCCGTACCTAATGCAGAACAGTATCGAAGAAGAGCTGAGGAGGGGGACTAGGTGAAGGAAGAAAAGGGTGTTCCTAAAGCACAGGGCCTCCCAAATAAGGAGGACAGCCGAAGAGGAGGTGCAGGAAGGGTCGGCAGAGGCGGCCAGCAGAATGGCCCCAAATGTGCTATCTGTCCTCGCCACCCGTGAGAAGGCATCAATCAGCCTCTTACCTGGAGCCCCCATGCTGGAATGAACCATGCTGCCCGCCAGCCAGAGCTGGGGAACAACTGTGTCATCTCCCCGCCCTCTCTGGGGGCCAGCCCTCCCTGCCGGAAGTCACCCCGGGAGGAAACCACAGGGCCGGTCCGCCCCCTTCGGAGGGGAAAATACCCTGGCCCACAGACCGACCCCAGCGGCCCAGTCGACCCCAGATCATGAGTGTATTTGAGAGTAGGGGGTTAGTCGGGTGGAAAGCGAGGACGCTGGAAGAACTGACTCTTGCAGGGGCCACACTAGGAGGTGTCTATACAGTTCTCCTGCCTCCTGCCCCCGCAGCACGGGGGCGAACACATCTGGAACAGGGCGTGTGGGGCTGCGAGAGAAGGTGAGGCTACACGATAACAATGGCAAGCACAATTTGGGGTTTGTTCGAGGAGGGCTCTCTCAGTGCCTAACCCTGCACCTCCCACGTAACAGGTGTCAAGCTATAGGACAGTATTTTGTGATTCGTCTCACAAACGACAAGACTGAAGATTAGAGAAGGGAGAGCAGCGGCTTTCTCAAGGATCCAGGGCCAAGATGCATCAAAGAAAAAACCCAGCATGCCCAGGATGCTGTGGAGCAGACCAAGGCCTGCAACCTGTGCCACAGGTAAGGCATCCCGGGCCACCACTAGGAATAAATAGTGCCCATGAACAGTGGCAGTTAGGGCGAGGAGTGAAAGCCTAAGCCAGAGACAGCTAGAAGCCTGTCAGAGGGCAAACGCGTGCATGGGACAGTGGAGCTGAGCTTGAGTCCGAAGGGTTCCAGTGGAGCGCTTTCGGCCAGGCGCTCCGCTCTCAGCCCTGCGGTTTTCCTGAAGCCCGCCAGAGGGCGGCAGCGTCCAGTCAATGGGCGGGAGGGCGGGGCCAGCTTCAGAGGAGGGAGCCCCGCCCTCCGCTCCATCCCGGCCCGCATCCTCCCCCGCCCCGCGCGCACACCTGCGAGGGTCACACAAAGGCGCAGGACTCCGGCGCACAGTGGCGCAGACAAAGGCGGGCGCGAGCCAACTGCCCTCTTCTTCCTCCCAGCTTCCAGGGGTCCGAGTTGCTGAGCTGCCTTGGCGTCTCTCAAGCAGTTCTCCTATCCACTAGGACCATCCAGGACACTCTACACCCCAAGTGGAGGGTCCCCCAAACCACATGTGTGCACACATAGACGGCTGGATTCATTCTTCTACATACATGCATACACTGAAGTATTTCTTCTCAGACCAAGCACCCTCCCCCTGCATTTTACACGAATGCACACACAGAGACTCACTAGTGCACATCTCTGCAGATGGCCCCAATACCACCCCTCCCCAAAGACCAAGGTCCATCGGCTACACATGCTCCTACTACCTCACTCAGACCCACGGGCAGAGGGCACATCTACACCTATGGCCAACGCAGGCCTCTCCACATGTGTCCACACTCCCATGTGCACTGTCATGAAAGACACAAAGAACTACATGGGTGCCCTCTGCCCCTAACCCTGTGCAGGTGGACACCCCAAGACCTGGCAGATGGTCCTGACAGGAACGAACTCAGCTCTTAAGCTGCACACAGAGGGGACAGTTCCTGAGCATCTACACTCTGTAATAACATCCCATTATCGGAAAGACCATTTCAGAAGACATTTGCCGACCACACAGCGGCTGGCTGCAGATTTTCTCTACACGAGGGTCTTCCGAGCAGAAGTCGGGGAGAGTGGGATAGTGGATGCTTGTCCTAAAGCCTGATTTGCCCAGTAAGCTCCATTTTCTGTTAGGACTTATCTTTTGAGGGCATGGTGTTGGTACTTAGCACACTACGGAGGGATAAAACCCAGACAAGGCCCCTCCCCCATAGTCCACCCTTTACCAATTCAACATCGTGCAGGCCAGACACACATACACCAGGCTGGGCCCCAGATGGCGATCTAGGAAAAGAAGGGACACCCATTTCCAGTGAGGCCCTCCTGAGTCTTCAAGTGAGGCCAGAGTGGGAAGGCCTAGATGGTCGTCCCCTAAGGATAAATTCTACTCCTGTGACCTTCCAAGCTGAACGCTGCTTCTGAGCCTATGGGCCTATGCAGGAGATGCTGAAGGAGGGGTGAAAGACAAAGAGGCAGAGTTTGGGGCACATGGCTTGGATGGGGGAGATGGCAGATTGGAATGGGACAGGTAGCGAGTAGAGAGTGGCTTCCCTGCCAAGGGAGGGGTCTGGACCCTCAATGAGTAAGGTAGGTAGGGAATAGGCATTGGGGAGCAGTGGGGGCCACACTGAGGTGCAGGAAGCCTGCTGGGAGGCAGCACAGGGGAGGCCAGGCTGGGCTCAAGGCTGAGCGGTAATTAAAGGAGACGCAGGGGGCTCCCCAGGGCCAGCGGGGCCGGTAACTGACACGCGGGCCCCATTGCTCCGCTCATATTTCTCGCCGGATCGATACGTTTGACTCCCGACAAGACAATAATCGCTTGTACGCGGCCGGCGAGTCGATCAAATACATTATTAGAGCGAGGTCCCCTGGGGGCCTGCCGGGGAGCTGTAGGGGGGAGCAGCCAGCCCACCGGGGACAGAAGAGTAAGAGTCTTCACCCCTCAGGGCCCCCTGCCATGGCCTCTTCCTCCTGGCTACCCCTGGGGACTCTCTCCATTGCTCGGTTCCTCTCTCTGTCTCTCTGTCTCTGTCTCTCTGTCTCTGTCTCTGTCTCTGTCTCTCTCTCTCTCTCTCTCTCTCTCTCTCTCTTCTCTCTCTCTCTCTCTCTCTCTCTCTTTCTGAACTCCTTCTATCATTAACAATCTCATCACCTCCCTGTGGCCTTATCCTTGGTCTGCCCAGGGACCCAAAAGGTCTGTCCCCACAGGTGATGCTCTTATCAGCAGGCCTGAAGAGAGTGGGTGTTCAGAGAGGCCCGAGAGGCCCCTCAGATGCCTAGCCTGGTGGAAGATACAGAAATGGAGTCAGGCCAAGGAATTGGTAGTAGAGAGAGATGAACTTGGGCCTAAGAGTCAATCTTCAGTCCAACCTTCACTCTGGATGTAAACATGACAGACTTTGGGAGAGCCCAGGTCAGGGGGCAGCCTCTGGGGCATTAAGGACACTGACTGAGGGGCCTAAACAGAAATAGGAAAGCAGAATGTTGGGGTGACAAACAAACTTACAGACACAGGGACATGTAGCCACTCTCTGGACCCCAGGTACTTCCAAGCCATGCCCAACCTCAGCTCTGGGCTGTCTGTATCGTGTGGCCATCTCTTGCCCACTCCCTTGGCTTCTGGGATCAAACCCAGCTCTTTTAATTTTAAACATATTTACTTTCCCTTATGTGTATGCGTGTTTTGTCTCCATATCTGTCTATGCAACAAGTGTGTGCCTGGAACCCACAGAGGTCAGAAGAGGGCACTGGAGTTACAGATGGTTGTGAGCCTCCACGGGGGGTGCTGGGAACTGAACCCAGGTCCTCTGGCAGAGCAGCCACTGCTCTGAACCACTGAGCCATCTCACAGCCCCTTAAACACATCTCTGTTTTACACAGTTCTTCACCTCTTTAATGTGAGGTTCCCTCCGTACTGTTTCGCCGATGGCCCCAAGGCAGTCGCGCCTAGGAGCTGGGCATGTTGTTCAGACAGAGCATTTGCGTGGACAAGCCCCAGCAACTCACAAAACTAGGCATGGTGGCACATATCTGTAATGCCACTGTCGGGGGGTGAAGACAGAAGGATCAGAGGCTCAGAGTCTACATAATAAGTTCAAGATTAGTCTGAGCAACATGAGACCCTATCTCCAAAAACAAGGAAACAAACAAACAAAAATCAAATTCTTTAAGGACTATCTACTGACTTAAGATTTAGCGGTGGTGGGCGGCAAAGGCAGTGGCAGGAGCATTCCTGCCTGTTTTGTGCTATTTGAGCCAACGTGTTATTCCTAAATCTTTATGACCACCTGAGGATACGACTTTGCTATCTCTTTTTACTGAGGATTTAAGGCACAGAGAGGTAACATCAGCTGCCCTGAGTCACACAGCATGTGGCTGGTGGAGTGAGGATTCAAACCCAAGTCTCTCCTCTCCAGGGCTTGCTCTCTCCTGCAGGTTTCCTAGAGCTCCTGGGTTTTAGGGATTCAGCATTCACTCTACTGTGGGCCTCTTTGTTAAACTCTGAAATCTTCCTGTCACCTGACAGCCAACAGGGTGTGATGCTCTCTGCCCTCTTGAAACTGCTACCCCTCCCCTATAGCCTACAGTTCTAAGAGTCTGTCTCTCTTTTCTTTTCTTTTTTTCTGGGTAGGAGAGCAGGGTCTCACTATGTGAGTTCACTGGCCTTGAATTCACAGAGATCCACCTGCCTCTGCCTCTGCCTCTGCCTCTGCCTCTGCCTCTGCTTCCTGATTACTGGGGTTAGTGGCATGCATCACTGTGCCGGCTTATCATCTGTCTCTTGATATCTGGCAGAGCACTAGGTTCCATCTGACCTCATGGGCTTCCAAAGGAGATGGGGGGGGGAGCACAGTCCTCTGCCAAATGTTCCCAAGTACACAGTGATGGATGCCCTTGGTTCCAACACGTTTAGAGACGAAGGCAGGGTAAGTGAGACCCAGAGTGAGATCTTCCCTAAAAGTCTTTTTTTTTTTTTTAAGATTTATTTATTATATGTAAAGTACACTGCAGCTGTTTTCAGACACACCAGAAGAGGGCATCAGATCTCATTACAGATGGTTGTGAGCCACCACGTGGTTGCTGGGATTTGAACTCAGGACCTTCAGAAGAGCAGTCAGTGCTCTTACCCGCTGAGCCATCTCGCCAGCCCCCCAAAAGTCTTTTTAAAAGGGGGCTAGAGAGATGGCTCAGTGACTAAGAGCATCCGCTGCTCTTGAGGGCTAGAGTTCTATTCCCAGCACACATATCATGTGACCCACAACCACCAAAAACAATAATTCCAAAGGATCCAACTCCTCTAGCTTCCGTAAACATCAGAACACACCCATATAACACACACACACACACACACACACACACACACATGATAGAATGAACACATGGAATAAACTGGAGAGGAGATGCTATGAGAAAGTTGCCCTGATGAGGTGCATGTACATAGCAATCTGATAGACTTCGAACTGTACAGACTTCAGAAGACAAAGCATGGGAGGAAGTATTTCCAGGCAGTGTGAACAGAGGAGGTGGTGGCCCTAAGCAGTAAACAGTGGAGGGGCTGGCATAGCTGAGCACTGGGAGAGAGGAAGAGGCTGTGCAGGGTGACTCTGTAGAGAGGCAGCAGATTAGCTCTGGAGGGTGGAGAGGTAGCTCAGTGGTAGAATCCAGTGAATAGCTGGACATATGGCTCAGAAGCAGTGTGCTTGCTCAGTACACACAAGGCTCCGGGCTCCATCCCAGAGCATACAAAGACGAGAAAGAAAAAAGGTTAAATTTTAATCCAGCAAGAGTAGGAAGGGTTTTAAGTGGGAAGTGGTGTGATTGTGTGAATTGTGTGTGTGTGTGTGTGTGTGTGTGTGTGTCCAAGCGTGTGTGCTTATGCACGTGTAGGGTGAGTCATTCCTCAGGAGCCATTCACCTCAGTTTTTCAAAATAAGGTCTCCATGCTGGGCAGTGGTGGCGCACGCCTTTAATCCCAGCACTGGGGAGGCAGAGACAGGCGGATTTCTGAGTTCAAGGCCAGCCTGGACTACAGAGTGAGTTCCAGGACAGCCAGGGCTACACAGAGAAACTCAAAAAATAAATAAATAAATAAAAAAGCTGAGGTCTCTCACTAGTATCTGGGTGCCAATTTAGGTATACTGGCTGGGCAGCAAGCCCCAGGCATGTCCTGTCTCCACCTCCCAGCACTGAAGTGTTTGACGTCTGTGCTGGGAATTGAACTCAGGTCCCTAAGCTTGTGCTGCGGGCGCTTTACAAATGACTTCTCTCCCAGCCCCTTTGTCAGCATTTTTAAGACTTTAAAAAAATCATCTTATGTGCATGGGTCTTTGCCTGCATATGTGTATGTGTACCATGTACATGCCTGGGGATTTGTCATGTGGGACCTGGGAATTGAACTTGGGTCCTATGCAATAGCAGCCAGAGCTCTTAACCTCTGAGCCAGGTCTCCAGCCCCTATGTGAACACTTTAATGAGCACTTATGGCTGCTGCGGAGGGCTACACTAAAAGGCATTGTGAGGGGCATCTGGTATGACTGGGCAGGACAAGGTCATAGCAGCAGGGGAGGAAGGGGGCAGGTATCCCTGGAGACAGTTTTGCCAGTAGGCAAAGCAAGATTTGGAAACTAGCGATGATGTGAGTTGAGGAGGTGGAGGAGTGAAGAGTAAACTCCAGGTCCCTGGGAGGATCTCTCCACCATCAGCGATAATGAAGGAGAGACCTAAGCTCATAAAAATTAGAACCAGAAGAGATCCCAACCCTGCGGGAGATGTAGTGACACGGGGCCAGCTTCGGCCCTCCTCCTCCCCCTCCTCCTCCCATCGTCCTCTTCTCCCTTCACTTTGCCCCCCTCCCTTCCACCTCCTCTTCTTTGCCTTCCTTCTGCCCTTACTCTCCTCCTTGTGCCCCCTCCTTCTCTCTCCTTCCTCCTCTCTTTCAACCTCCTCCTCCCCCTTCTCCTCCCTCTCCTCCCCCTTCCTCTACTTTTGAGACAAGATCTCACCATGTAGCCCAGGCTGGTCCTGAACTTCTGATCCCCCTGCCTCAGCTTCCTGAGTGCTAAGATTACAGTCATGCATCCCCGCACTTAGGTTGATGGAACTCTTCTAATAGATATTTTGAGTCAAGAGATCCCTCGCGAACTGATTTGGGTGAATTGGAGGCAAGATGGCTAGTATGAGAAGGCTGGGGTGGCAGTCCAGGCCCAGGGGAAAAGAGGAGATCTGGAGGGGAAAGGGCACGTTGGCAGGATCAGGGGGCGATGCCAGGCAATGGAACAGGCCCCATGAGTCCATGGAAACAAGTAGGCATTCCTCCACATGCCCAGTTGCCACTACCATTTCCAAAGCTGCCAGAGTTTCAGGGTCACTTCAAGGAAGAAGTAAAGCGCTATAATGTGGCTCAAAGGTCATCGGAGTCAAAAAGATTGCTCAGTGGTTAGTACACTGGCTGCTCTTCCAGAAGACCTGGGTTCAATCCCCAGAGACCCACATAGCAGCTCACAGCCACCTTCAACTCTAGTTCCAGAGGATCTGATACCTTCTTCTGGCTTCCATGGACATCAGGTATACATGTGGTGCACAGACATACATGCAGGCGAAACACCTTTACATACACAATGAAAAAATAATAATAATCCAGTGACTTGCCTGCTCCAGCACTGACCATGTGATGATGAGGACGAGATGCCCTGTGCTCAGCCTCCCTGTCTCCGAGTAGGAGACAAGAACAGTCTAAGCTCATTCTGGGTTCCAGTCTAGCCTTGAACTTCTGGCAATCCTTCTGCCTCAGACTCCTGTGTGCTAAGATTACAGGTGAGAGCCACAGGTGTTTCATTTCTGCATGTGTGTGGGTGTGTTTACAGATGTGTGTGAGAGTGTATGCCAAGGTCAACATCAAGTGTCTTCCTCCATTTCTCTCCATCCATTTTTCTTTTCCTTCTTCCTTCCTTCCTTCCTTTCTTTCTTTCTTTCTTTTTTTTTTTTTTTAAGAGATGACCTCTTGCTGGAGTGGTGGCGCATGCCTTCAATCCCAGCACTTGGGAGGCAGAGGCAGGCATATTTCTGAGTTTGAGGCCAGCCTGGTCTACAGAGTGAGTTCCAGGACTACACAGAGAAACCCTGTCTCGAAAAACCAAAAGAAAAAAAGGGGGTGGGGTGGGGTGTGTGTGTATGTTGTACATGCAGTCACAGAAGTGTACATATATGTCACACATATGTGTGGAAGCCAGAGGACAACCTCAGGCATCATCCTCAGAACATCTCATTAGAGACAGGGTCTCTCCCTAGCCTGGAGTTCATCAGTTAGGCTAGACTGGCTGGCCTGTAAGTCTCAGGAATGCTCCTGCCTCTGCCTCTTCAACACTGGGCTTATAAGATTGTGACAGTACATACATCCAGCATTTGTAAATAGATCCTGGAGCTCA
>NW_022196904.1:19068122-19078281 GCF_008632895.1 Mastomys coucha
AAAGAAAAAGAAAAAAAAAGCATTTTACTGACAGAACCATGCTCAGGACCCCTCCTTATTAATTTTTCATTGGGGTTCATTTTATATTATTCCCATTTTAATCACAAGGAAACTAAGAACAATCACAGAGCGAAATCCCAGGATTTCACTGACCTCAAAGACTGTGTCTTTTGCCGGCCCTGCAGGAATCAAGACTGTTGTTTCTTGGTGAGAGTCACTAGCACTCAGACCCACCAGTTTCCCATCGAGCAGGTACCTGGCCCTGGGCCTTCCCTGGAAAAGACCCCACTCTCATCCCAGGAACCTCGGCACCCCCTACTGTAGCAGACTCAGAACAGCCCATAGATGCTCCCTGTGGTGCTCCAACACGAAGTTCACACCATCAAACACCAACGCAAAGCCTGGGAGGGCACCCCCTGGGCGGGGAGCTGTCCAAAGGCTGAAAGCATTTCCCTGGACCAGGATGCTCATTGGTGCCATTCCCTCCAGAGTCTTCTATGATCTATCTCCCCAGCGTTCCCACACACAACCCCAGCCTCCTAGCCATGGTCTCAAGGGCCCTGTGGGATCTTCCTTTTTTCCCACATAGGCACCATACTCCATTCACACTGGAAGAAGCCAAGATCAATCCCACAATAGAACCTTTAACCTGGCGCAGCCCCTGAGTACTACTGTCTGCCTCTTCACAGGGTCCTTATCCCTGGGACTCATCTCCAAGGCCACCGCCTCCTGTTGCCACACACTCTGTGAGCTGCTTTTGTGTTTTCTTCTCAGCATCTTGGAATTAAGTCACTGCCTGGCCATGTTACTGCCTCTCTCTCTGTCTAAAATGCAAGCTCTCTGAAAGCAGGTTTCATGATTTGTGTTGCTCACTGTGGAGCTCCTGGGAATTAACTATGGCAGGCACATAGTTGGGTGCCTGAATCCCAAGGTTGAATGAATAAGTCTCTCCAAGCTCTCATGTCCTACAGACTGGCTCCAAGTCCAAGGCTGGCTCCCCAAGCAAGTGTTATGGCACCTGCCAACCTTGCCAGTCATTTGCTGTCAGAATTCCCTTTTCACCCTCTATTCAAGAATGGAGATGGAGCAGGGCTGGAGAGATGGTTCAGCAGTGAAGAGCACTATTTCTCTTGCTGAGGACCCAGGTTCTAGTCCCAGAATGTATGTGTGTGTGAGCGTGCACACACATACACACACACACACGCACACATACACACACACATGAAGGTTCACAACCATCTTCCTGTAATTCCAGTTCCAGGGGATCTGATGTCCTCTTCTGGCCTCCTCAGGCACCAGGCACACACATGGTGTACATACATGCAGAAAAACACTTATACACATAAAATTTTAAATTAATCTGTTTTAAAACAGTGTGGGGGCTTATGAAACCCCAATGAGTCAAGTGCTTACCATACAAGTGTGAGGGCCTCAGTTTGAATCTAACCCCCCCCCAAGCCACATAAAGCCAGGGACTGTAATGTGAAAGGCAAGCCAGCCTGGAGTCCCAGAAATAAGTTCTGTAGCTTCCTCAAGTGCTCTATCACACACACACACACACACACACACACACACACAGAGAGAGAGAGAGAGAGAGAGAGAGAGAGAGAGAGAGAGAGAGAAGAGAGAATGAATGAATGTGTCCTAAATGTCCCACCCCTCCAGCCTGCTTGGTCAGCTACACAGACTTTACAACTCACATCTCTTTATAGAAGACTCCCCTGACCCAATGCTTTCTTTCTCTCTCTCTCTCTCTCTCTCTCTCTCTCTCTCTCTCTCTCTCTCTCTCTTTTTTTTTTGAGACCGGGTCTCTATGTAGCCCTGGCTGTCCTAGAACTCCCTGTGATGACCAGGCTTTCCTTGAATTTAGGGAAATCCGCCTGCCTCTGCCTCCCAAGTGCTGGGGTTAAAGTTGTGCACCTCACCCGATTCATTGTACAGACCTGGGCTTGCCTGGTGGTGCACACCTATAGAATAAACACTGGGGCAGAAGGATTTTGAGTTGTGAGCCCAACTGGCTACAGGAAATTTTATCTCATAGGGGAAAAAAGATAGCAAAGACCTAACAAAGACGTGTGTGTATTTGTGTGTGTGTGTGTGTGTGTATGTTCACATAACTCTGGGGACACTCAGGTTCAGTGAAATCTGTACCAGCCAAAGCCACTTCCCAGGGAGGCTGTCCCCAGGAGACAGCATGTTGAGGACATGGCTGGGCTTGGTTCATTAACATCCAGTCTGGACCCTGCATTGGACTCACATAACCAGGGCTTCCGGTATTGTGTTGAATGAGGACGCCTGCTCCACAGACCACAGAGATTCATGCAGAGACATATGATGACTGATTCAGAGGGTCGTAGAGATGAGGGTTGGGAAATGGGTTCCTCTGTGTGTTTGCTATATACCCAGGAGCCACTGATTTCCCTCTCTGAGTCTCCAGCTCTTCTGGTAAATGGGGGCAGTAACACGGGCTGACAGGAACATCAGTGATCTTCAGTAGAAACATTCCCACTGTGCCTAAGTAAAAAGGAATGTGTTGAGTGAGTGTGTGAGAGTGTGTATGTGAATGTATGTGTGAAAGAGTGTGTGAATGTGTGAATGAGTGTGTGTTGTGAAAGTGTGAGTGTGTGTTAGTGTGTGTGAAACTGTATTGTGAGAGTATGTATGTGTGTACATGTGTGGGGTGTATGAGCATGTGAGTGTGTGTGTGAGTGTGTGAGAGTGTGTGTGAGAGTATGTGTGTAAGTTTGAGAGTCTGTGAGTGTGTGTGTATGTGGTATGTGCACATTTTTTGTGGCTGTGCAGTTCTGTGCACATGTGTGTGTGAAGGCCAGAGAAGGATGTCAGATGTTTTCCACTAACATTTTCCACCTTATTCTTTTGAGCCAGCATCTGTCTCTGACCTGAAACTTGTTGGAAGCCAGCAAGACCCAGTGATGATCTTGTCTCTGCTTCCCACAATGCTGGGGTTCTAGGCATGTGTGAGAACAAACCAGCTTGTTACACAAATTCTGGGATCTAAACTCTGGTTCTAAGGTTTGAGATTGAGGGCACAGTGCAGTGGCACACATCTGTAACCCCAGGAGGCAGGGATGGAGGAGAGTTCAACAGAGGCCAGCCTATGCTACATTGTGAGGCCCTATGTCAAGGAAGAACTAAAATTCAAGATAATCTGAGAGTAAGAAAAATCAGAAACAATCTTGATGTTACCAACAATACAGTAGCTAAGAAAATATAGTTGTAATATTCTTGCTTAGGAATCCAATGCAGTCATAAAAAGGTAGCATATCTCAGAACAGATTACCACTCCTTCATTCCAGAAGCAAGAGGATCAGTAGTTCAAAGTCATCCTCAGCTATATAGTGAGTCCAAGACTAGCCTGGCCTATATGAGATCCTGTCTTTTAAGGAGGGGGAGGAAGGGGAGAGAAAAGGAACACCAAGCAAGGTAGTATTGCCTTTAAAGGATTGCTTTAGCTGGGCAGTGGTGGCGCACGCCTTTAATCCCAGCACTTGGGAGGCAGAGGCAGGCGGATTTCTGAGTTCGAGGCCAGCCTGGTCTACAGAGTGAGTTCCAGGACAGCCAGAGCTATACAGAGAAACCCTGTCTCGAGAAAAAAAAAGGATTGCTTTAAAGCACCCCTCTAATTCCAATACTGGAGAGGCAGAGGCAGGTGGATCTCTGTAATTTCAAGGGCAGCCTAGTCTACATACAAAGTGAGTTCCAGACCAGCCAGGAGGATGTAGTAAGACCCTGTCTAAAGAAACAAACCAACCCCCCCAAAAAAATTCCGTAAATTAAATTTTAAAACAAAGCCAAAATGGGAGCTTTTGCTGAGGTGTGCACACACAGCATCCTGTCAATTGTAGAAACCACGGTGGGTGTATGTTTCACTTGATCCCAGGAGCTGGAGATTAGCCCAATTCAGAAAAAAGTCAATATAGTAAATGATACATTTTACTAGAATAGCAAAGAAATGATCATTCCGAAGGTGGGGATAGCGGCAATTTCAGCAGGAGAGAGGGTGTGCTGGAAAAAGAACACGCACGGTGTGTGTGGAGGGGGCGTTTTTTGGAGCTGTGAGGACACCTTTCCCCTAGTGACGGATTTCCGTGTCTTCCAGGAACCACTGTGGTGAAAGGTCAGCCCTTACTGTAGGGGTGTGTGGGAGCACTACCCTTCTCCCATGCCTTCTCTCACGTCACTGCCCGCAAAGAACCTTACCGAGTTGGGTAGGGTCCGCCCATCCATCGCCCAACGCTCTGTACACTGGGCGTCCGCCGCTGCGGCTGCGGCCGCTGTCCAAGGTACTAAAAGGAAGGCTGCCCAGCAGAGCCATTTCAAGATTCATTCTATCTAACTCAGGAGGTGGAAAGGGCAACGTTCTTTTTGGCTACACAGTGGGTTCAAGGGTAGCCTGGGTTACCAAACACCCTGTTTCAAAATAAAGACCCTCCACTCTCCCAAAGATAAATTGAAAAAAATTTACTCTCTAAAGGCTACTCCCCACCCAGCTTGTGACCAGGGTCTGCCAATTCTGCCACTTGCCCCTACTCTCCCTAAATCCCTGATTACACCACGTGAACTGACCATCTCTTTCTGCAACCCAAACCAATGTTCTGCCTCACCTCTGGACCTTTGTTTGATTTGTTGAGATAGGGTCTCATTGGGCTGCCTCAGACTCCTGAGTGGTGAGCTTGCAGGAATCACCACTATACTCAGCTTTAATATATATATATGTAATATATAATATACTATGTGATATATGTTATATTTAATATATCACATAATATTTTATATGTTTGTGTGCCTGTGTGATATGATATATAGTTTCATATACTATATGATATATGTTATATAATATGTAATATATAATATTTTATGTGTGTGTGTAGGGGTGCAGGTGCACACATGCTGTGGCACATGGCAGCAGAGGACAAATTTCTTTCTGTTTTTTTCCTTTCATCTTGCTTTTAGACAAGGAGTCTCGTTTCTGTACGCTTCTTACTCCAGACTAGCTGGCCTGTGAGCTTGAGTATGGGGATTACAGATGTGTGGTGCCACAACATCCAGCCTCTTTGTTTAGTGTGTGTTGCAAGGAGAGAGAGAGAGAGAGAGAGAGAGAGAGACAGAGAGAGAGAGAGACAGAGACAGAGACAGAGAGACAGAGACAGAGACAGAGAGACAGAGACAAAGACAGAGAGAGAGACAGAGAGGGGGGGGACCTTTCTGTGTGAGTGCCCTGGTCAGAGGACATCTACAGGGGTGATTTCTCTCCTTCCACCATGATGGTCCCAGGGATCAAACAGGGATCATCAGACTTAGTGGCCACACCTTTGTGCTGCCACCTCGACATTTCCAGCACCTGCCTTTTTTCATATGGGGCCCTGGGGATTGGACTCAGGCCATCAGGGCTGTGCATTGAGCACTTTGACCCCTGAAGCTATCTCCCAGGCCCCATCCTCAGGTTTTTCTGCTTATGGACAGCCTCTGCTCTTTCCTTCCCTCCCCCATTTATTTATTTGGAGAAAGACTCTCACTATGCATACAGCCCAGACTGCCTTGAACTTGAGAATCTCCCTGCCTCGGTCTCCTGAGCACTGGCATTACAGATCTGTGCTGCAGTACCTGGCTTCGATTTTTTGTTTTATTTTATTTTATTTTTTATTTTTTGAGGCAAGATCACTATAGCTCAGGTTGGCCAGGAATTCCCCGTATAGCCAGTGATAGCCTTGAACATCTAATTCTTTTCCTTCCATCTCAGAGCTAGGACTGCAGGTGTGCATTCTGCCCTTCTCACTTTCTCCCCTCTGACCTGTGCCTTCTCCTCACACAGCTGTCCCAGTGCCTGCAACATACCCTGTATATATTTACTGACATCCACAAAGGGACAATGACCTCTATGCCCCACCCAAAATAGCTAATGGAAGTTCCAACCTGGCCTTAATGTACATAGGTGGAGATGGATAAAAAAGTCCTATGTGTTGGTGGTTCTGACCCAGAGAAGGAAACCGAGGTGGTGAGGATAAAGCACCATGTCACAGTGGGTCCATAGCAAAGCTGATGTGTCTGAATTTCATACAGAGTCAGTTACCCCATGGGCTCTTGACAGATTTCTTCATGGTCTCCCAGCATCAGTGGGTCTGAATGGCAGCTGTGGGCTCTGACACTCACTGGATGTTTATCAAGCCACTTGCCTATTCTGACCCTGGGTGTCACCACCTGGAAGATAGAATAATGAGGATGTGTCTGGGCAGTGGGACACAGAAGAGTACGCAAAGCAAGTGCCATCACTGAGCTGCAGCAAAGACTGTCACTCACCCATGTGGTGGAATTGCATGAGCGATGGACAACAGCAGGGGAGAGAGAACCTCTCAGAGGAGCATCAGCTTGAGCTGTGTGTGCGCGTGTGCATGTGTGTTACTCTTGTTCACAGGCTAGCCTTCCCCAGGGCCAGCCCTGAGCCCTGACCTTCCTCTCCCAGGCAAGCCCTTTACTAATAAGGAATGCTTGATGGAAGTAAGGGTCTGCTCAGATCTGAGATGAGCGTGAAGGTGCACGCACTGGGGAGGCTGAGGGAGAAAGATGAGTTCAGTCTCACTACATACTGAGTTCAAGGAGGCCTGGATAATACAGAACAACAGCAACAACAAAGAGCTGACATACGCTGGGCAAGGCGCATGCACCCCAGCAATCCCTGCTACTCTGAGGCTGAAGCAGGAAGATCACAAGGTTTGTGACCAGCCCAAGCAACTTAGAGACTCTTCTTTTTTAAGGAGATGCCTGAGGCTTAAACCACACATAATTGTTGTTTGTTGTTGTTTGAAAGAAAGTCCCCTGTAGCCCAGGTTATCCTAGAATGCGGTATGTAGCCAAGAATGTCCTTGAACTCCTGACATCTTGCCCCTGCCTCCTAGTGGTCCTAAGCACCATGATTAGTTCTCCAGTGGTCTTTTTTTTTACTACAGTGGTCCTATCCATGCCGTCAGAGACCTCTCCACCACAGGACTTCCCCGTCCTCTTCCCAACTGTGGCTCTGAGACCAAGGTCAGGAAAGCAGTGAACTGCTCTAATGAAGATATCTGGAGGGATGAGATTTGGGCAAAGAGGACAGCTTGGAAAGGAGGCCCAGAGTCCTCCTCTTCCCACGTGCCCCAGATCTAGATCCTCTTACTTCCCACAGTACACTCTTCCCACTCCCTTCTCCACACATGGCTCCTGGGCCCTTCCCTCTGATATCACAGCCCCAACCCAGGGACCTGATAATGGGGTGGGGTGGGGTCATTTGTTTTCATTTTGTTTATTTATGTGTATTTGTGTTGTACATATGTATACATGTCCGTGTATTTATTTATTTAGGAGATGGGGTCTCATGTAGCCCAGGCTGGCCTTGAACTGTATTTGTAGTCAAGGGTAACTTTGAACTTCTGATTCTCCTGGGTCTGCCTCCCATGTACAGGATTACGAATTACGTGTGTACACAACCACCCGCTCCATCTTTGGGGGCAGAGAAGAGGGGACCAAGGCTCAAGGGAAAGAGTGGAGTTGAGAAAAGTCCCTCTTCATGTCTGTAGCAGACACAGGGACATGTCCCTGGGGACTATGTCTCCTCCTCTGCCTGGGAGTTCTCAGAGAATAAGAGAGGAAAGGGTTTTTTTGGGGGGGGAGATGCTGTGACTCATTCTCTCTTCTGACGGAAGTTCCCAAGGTTTCAGGTCTCCGTTCATCCTTATCATTGTGGAAGTGGGGCTGAGGAGAAAGGTGGGGTGAGCTGGGAATGGAAAGACAGAGGGGAGGGGAAAGTCTGAGCCAAGCCATGCAAAGCAGAACTGTAGGGAGAAAAGAATTGGGGTGGGGGGAGTCGGAAGCTAGAACAGAGGGGTGTGTGAGGTTTTTAAATCCCCGGGGGAAGAGGCTGCAATAAAGGAGAGAGTCAGAGTCAGACGGAAGGAAAGAGGGGCAGAGAGACGAGAGACAAAGCAAGGAAAGGAGGAGGGTGGGGAGGGAGTGTGCCACCCACTTGACACGGGGCTGGGATCTTTTGTAAACTGCCTGCCCAACACTATCCTCCTGGTCCCTTCACACCAGCAGTCCTTTGAAGGGGTGTAGCGTTGTGCCTGGTTCTGGATAGACCTGACTGCACACACACGTGGGAAGCTGTATCAACTTCCTACCTTGTCTTTCTCTCTTCACCCACCTGCTCCCCAGAAGAAGAGGCCTTGCTCAGTGGGTCAGAGGCAGAGGCAGGGCCTCGGAGGTATGCAGAGGGCCGAGGAGTGGTATACCTGGTCCCTCAGGTCCCCAGGCCGCTGCCACCCACCTGTTATGGTCTCTGTTCTCTGGTGTTCTCCTGACTTTGGTCAGCGGCTCCCTCACTGTGGCCTGCATCTGTGGCTGCCAACACCCTCCTGCCCTGCCGCCCCTCCTAAGACCACTAGCCAGTTTCTGCTCCCCAGTGGGTTTGGGGTTAAGGAGGGGAGCCTAGGTGGGGATGGGAGGCTTGGTGTACTGTTGAGTACATGCTAGGGACCTGCTGACATGGATGAGGAAGAGGAGGGGGTCTTGGTGATGTATGATGCTGATTCTTTGGTGAGGGGATAGCAGCAGAGGGGGTGAAGGCAGGTTGGGGGAGGGGTGGCGAGGAAGCAGGGTTGTGTGTGTGGGGGGAGCAGGACCAGGCTCACATTTGCCATTCAGGGCAGCTGACAATAAAAATGCTTTATTGCCAAGAAACTGGATCGATCGGGGCTGGAGGGGGCCGGCAGGGGGGACGCGGAGGGCTCAGCTCAGAGGCCGGCGGCCGGGCCTCCGCAGCGACCAGGGCCCCAGCCGCCCTCCCCCCTGCGCCCCCCTCCCCGCCTTCTGCCCTTTCTCTCTCCTGCAGCCACCGCTTAGTTCTTATTATATTTTTTCTTATATATTTTTCCCCCAGCTTCTCCTGCTCCTGTTTTTTTTTTCCTTTTAATTTTTTTTTTTTTAAACTCACTGTGCTCCCGAAGCTGCAGGCTGGGTGGGGGTGGGGTGGGGGCATCTGCCCAGGCCAGGCCCTACTCATTGGCTTCTAGGGCTGATGTCTACGGGATGAACCCTCACTTTAACTTCATAGCCCTAGCCCTGGTTCAATCAAACTCCCCCCAGAGTCTGGACCCACGTGCACCATTCTCTTCGCCCATCCTAAGGTCTTCCTTCTGACTTTAGGAGCACCCCTACACCCACACTATGGTGGGCTCCCGGCCCTGGACAGACCCTCTTCCCCTCCCCCCTACCTGGCCCCTTGCTTCCTCATGGAGCCATTTGGCTGATGGTCAGAACTGTCCGTCAAGGGGGCTCTGAGCCCCTGAGGACTCAGATGGGAGGAGGGAGGGGGAGAGGTCGAGGGTCAGGCCACGTCCCCTCAGCTCATCTCTTTCCCCTCCCCCTTCCTAACAAAGGGAACAGCAGACCATCGCTGGGGGTTGGGGGGGCCTGCCTGGTAGTCAGAGGGAAGCCAGAGAGGGGTTGTGGATGGCCATGGGCAGGAGGCAGGGTGAGGGCTGCTTGCCCCTCCTCTGCCCGCCCCCTCGGGTCAAGGCTAAGGTGATTCCTCAACCTCTCCAGGCTGGGAGGGGAGGACGGTCTTCGAAGACAAAGAACGGGAGCCCCAGGGAGTTGCGGGCAGGCAGGGAAGCACCTGGGACCCACAGTCTTGGCTTGGGGAGGGACAGCAGGCACCCTCCTGGTTCTAGCTTTCCCCTCCCAGTGCCCCGCCTCCCATCTGCAACAATCTCTCTGGATCTCAGAGCTGAGGCAGGATTCGGTTGTGGTTGAGGGGGAAACTGAGGCCCAAAGAAGGGGAAACAGAGTCACAGGGAGAATGTCTCCCTAGGGTTCTCAGCCCCACTTTGATCTTCAGCTTCTCAACCTAGCAAGGGAGAGACCTTCTCTTCCAGTCCTTTCTCTTCCAGTCCTTTCTCTTCCGGGTCAGGGCTGGCCCATGGAGGGGGCAGGTAACAGAGGGCTGGTGGAAGAGGGGAGGGGAGGCTGAGGGGCTGAGGGGATTGATCTGTGTGTTCCAGGCCAGCCAGGGAGGTTGAGGGACCAAAAGACAGAAGAAGCCTTTAGCATGCTGACTCTGGCCTGGGTTTTTGGTGAGAGACAACTGGAAAGGAGAAGGGAAAGCCCC
>NW_022196904.1:19078373-19083214 GCF_008632895.1 Mastomys coucha
CCCCCCCCCAAGTACCTGGAAAGAGACCTTCAGAGAGGGTTCTCTCCTGCTCATTGTCACACAGCAAAAGTGAACCCACAGCCTGGACTGCCCTAACATGACACCTGCCCAGCCTGACTGCAGCTGGTAAAGAGGAGCCATAGCTGTCAGCCCTCCTGACTATGGGAATAAAAAGCCACTGGGGAAACAAAAAGAAATGTTCAAACCCTGGGTGTTTATGTTTTCCTACCACAAAGCTGAGGGGGCTCTTGAAGAGAAAGAGGGTCGCAGCCAAGAGGAAGTGGGGGGGCAAGGCATACCTTTTTGGGGGGCTCAAATATGTTCCCACAGCTTGCCCAGGGGACCCTAGATGTACCCAGGACTAAGGGGTCCCGGCTGCCCTCCCCCAAACCTCCCCTCCCTTCTCTCTCCCTCTCTTTCTCGCTGGCTATCGACCGACCAGGCTGTGACATGGTGGATCAATACAGCAGGGATATAAAGCCGGCTGGCTGGCTGCCTGCCTCTGCCTCTCTCTCTCCCTTGCTTCTCTTCCTTTCTTTCCTGGAGCCGCACCCAGGCCCCCACCCCATGTACCCCTTACCCCTACCTCTGGGGGGGCCAGCCTTCACCCCATACTCCCCTACTGCAGAAGCGTTTAGGGGGGCTGAGAGCTTGGAGAGCCAGGAGAGGGGGTGAGTATGGGGGTGGGCAGGGAAGCAGATGGGTGTGGGGGGGGTCACGTTTGCAGGCTAGGCGGCTGGGATAAACTGAGGAACAGCCCTCTAGGAAGAAAGGGGGCACCCCCTCAGGTGGGAGAGCTCAGAGGGATGGGGCCCTTTGAGGGTAGCTGAGGGTGAGGGATGAAGCCTAGGGTGGTGGGCAGGGTTCCTGGCTGGGCAGGGGGATGGGGAAATGCTCTTCTGAGCCGGCCTGTGGGAGAAGGGAAGAAAGTCCTGGATACTGGATTTGGAAGGGCAAATGGGGCATCCTGGGCAAGCCTGTCGCCCACCCTTAGGACCCTGGCCTCACCCCAGAGCCTGGGCTGAATATGCTGGGGTGTGGGTGGCCTTTCTTAAGGTGGCAGACAGGATGTTCCAGCCAAAGGGCTGTGGAGTCCAAATGGATGCCACACATGGAAGGTGTACACAGGTCCTTAAGCTGTGTTAGGGGACTCCAGAATTGTCTCCTGACTGCCCTGACCCTCGAGCCATGTCTGTGTGTGACTGTGAGTCTGTGGGGTTTGTTGTGTGTATATGTCCATGGTGTCTCCATGATAACTGGGTGTCCTCAAACGCCTGTGTGGCCCTTGGGGAGATGTGGATGGATCCCAAGAGGATACTCTCTGCCCCTAGGAAGGGTGGTGGCTAAGTGTCCCTCTGTGCTCTAGTGAACTGGATTGTGGTGACGTGTCCACGTCTCTGGTGGGGTGTGTCTGAGTGTGGGTGTTTTGGAGTGGGTCTGTATGTGTCCCTGTGGGCGGCTGTCCCTGGGCTTAGAGCCCGTATGGTCCTCTCTATATGTATCGAAGGCTCTATATGAGCAGTAGAGACTCCGGTGGGTTCACTGTGTGTCTACCTGTTCCAGATGACCCTGTGTGCCGATGGCCAAGTGCGGTCCCATCAGTGGGATGGAGGCTCTGGGTGTGTCCCTGTGTGTGTCGTGGTGACTCGGTGTTCGTGATGGGGGGCAGAGGTCACATCCCTGAGTCCGAGTGGGGGAGGGGGTGGAGCAACAGAGGCTGCCACCGAGACACTGGCTAGTGAGGTTTATGGCTACATCATCTCCACATAGAATATAAGGGCCAGTCTGCCTTCTTTCTTCTCCTGCCAGAGGCCCCAGACCCCTGCCAGGATGGGCTCAGGCTCCCTTGCTTCCTTCTCCCACCTTGGGTGGGGTGCGACTCTGTTCTTCAGCACCCTTTGCTTTGGTGGACACTACCTCAACTCCACCAAGCGACCTCCGTCCCTCCCAACCCCCCCAGTGCCACCCGCTCCCCCCGCCCTCCCCCCACCACAAGTCCAGTCCAACCCAGACAAAAGCAATTACTCCTGAGGTAGGATGTGAGTGTGGGTGTTAGAAACAGAAAAAAAAATAGTGGGGGGAAGGGAGGGGGAGGGAGACACACACACAGAGGCAGGGATGGTCAGCCAGAGACCTGGAGAGACAGGGATGAAGAAAAAGGCAGGGGGAGTAGGAAGGACATCCAGAGCTACTGGGGGGGGGGGCAGAAACCGAGAGATGAGGATGGACAGAGACATAGATCCAGGAGACAGAAGCAGCAGGGAAAAGCCATGGAAGGCCAAGTGGAGAGACACAGTAAAAGAGAGTAGGGGACTCGGGGATGGAGAAAAAGGACAGGGACAGAGTGAAAGCTCAGGGAAGAGCTGCACAGAGAGAGGACATCTGGGGAGCCCCAGCTAGGGACAGCCAGAAAACACAGAGAGGGAGAAACACAAAGAGTGAGATCAGATAAAAGACAGATGTACAGACAGAGGCTGACTGACACTGGTGATGTAGTGAGGAGCCCAAGTCAGCAAAGACAGAGAGCGCTGGAGGGAGTTCAAAGCCTTCTCCCCGACCAGAACACACCCCCTAGGCCAGAAGTCAGGTATGGCCAAGCCCTCCCCAGAGCCCTTGGTCCCCCAGAGCCAGAATGAGGAGGGAACAGGGTGGGCAGATCCTCTCAGCTATCAAACAAGAGAGCCGGGCACAGTGCATCCTCACTGCCAACACACCAGCCAGTTAATGTCACCTACATGTGCCATATACCACATCACTCACCCTGCATGCCCAGAGAGGACACCTGAGCCCCCACTAGGCCCTTCCTGCCTGCCTCACAGCTGTGCCCTCCCTGCCTGGTAGCCTTAGCTCCCATCTTTCCTCCTTGGTGCCAAGCCAGTGAGTGGCCTTGTCCTACCACCTACAAGGTGTCTTCATGACCTCCGGCTTGGGGGACTTCCTGCCTTTCCTACTTGTCTCTGTCTGTTTTCCTGTCCCCTACCCCATTTCCACTGCCTCCCTTCTCTTTGCTCTTCTCAAGAGCTCCCCAGCATTCCTCCAAAATCAGATGGTGACCCCTCTGGACCTCCTGTTGGCCAGGTACCTCAAGAAGAGTGCACTCCCTAGCCCTCCCCTTTGCTGGGGGAAAAAGTGGCTACATCCAGTCCCCACCCCCTCACCATCACCACCACCACCACCACCACCACCACTACCACCCACCTCTTGTCTTCTTCCTGTTCTTGCCACCTTGGCCCCTGCCAGGCCCCCATGTGATCGTTTCTGAGGCCAGAAGCTAAAACTCTATTTATACACCTCCAGGCTCAGAAGAAGAGAAAACACTCGGGAAGGGATGGAGAGGCAGACAAAGCTGAATGAAGAGTGCCTGTCGGGAGCACGGAGAGAACTAGAGGACTATGGAAGGCCAGGAGCAGGAGACCTGTGGGCCCAGTGAGCTGCTCAGACCTCTGCACTCAGTGGGATTCCCAACAGGCCTTGCTCAAAGCTCGCAGGGTTACTCTGAGGTCTGCCTCTGTTGTGGATCAGAGCTCTGAATTCGCACCCTGCCTTCCTTTGCTGTGGGACTATCGAGGATTCCAGAGACTCACAGCTCCCAACCTGCCAAAGGTGAGCTTTCTAGTCCTCCCCTCCCCCACATCTGTAAGCCCCACCCTGTGGGTAAGAGATACTCCCAAACTACAGCTGTTTCCACCCGCCCTGCCTGGGGACGCCAACCACAGACAAAGGCACCAAGCCATCACTTGCTACCTCTTAGAATCCCGTCCTCAAATCTGGGCTTCACAGCCAGTAAGGAACGCAGCCCATTCACACAGTGTGGCTGGTACGCAGCCAGCTAAGGAGCTGTCCCATCCCCCAAACCAACAGAGCTGCTGCACCGCTGACGCCCGGTCTCTGGCCCCGCCCTAAGCCACAAGCACACACCCTAGCTAAAGTCAAGACTTCACCCAGCCCCATACCGCAGATGCAGACGCAGCTCAGGAGAAGGCTGAGTGGACCTGGGGTCTGGAAAACCTGTTGGCCTGCCTGCCGGTTCACTGTCTTATCTCCACCCACTGCTCTCCGGTTTCTCTAGCGGGAGACACCCCCACCCAGTCACTGAAGACTCTGCCTCATACGGCCCTGGGTTGTTCTTCCAAGTCGCCTCCTTAGACCCAGCGACGCAAGACTTGTCCCCCACAAGTGAGCTCCCGCTCCTGAGATCTTCAGGGCTCCTGCACGAGGATTATAGGAGTCTGTCCTTGTTACCTCCGTGATGTAGCATGCGGAGGCCATCAGGCCCGGGGACTGCAGTTGGCCACGGGGACTGTAAGGCCAGAGCCGCATTCATGGCTCCGACAACTGATAAGCCTGTCACTGTTACCACATCCACAGTTAGACCTATGCTGGCTTCTCTGAGCCCTTCAGAAACACCCTCCCAAAGATGTCCCGGAGGCTCTGCGTGCTTCATCTAACCCCTCTTTCCTCCGACGAAATTCTTTGCAGTCCCACAGTCAAGCTGATAAGGCTTGTGTCTGATTTGGGGGTGCCTCTGAGGCCTCAGAAGTTCTCCTACTTGTCAGTATCTCCAGGCCTCGTATTGCTGTAGTAATAAATAGATGGATATGGATCTGCTTGTGTGTGTTTGCTCATTTATTTATTAGCCCGACAATGCTTCCTGGGCATTTTACATTGTACCAGGAGCGACTGCAGACATGTAGACAAGTAGAGAAGCCTCTTCCCTATGAGGATGATGGGGGGACAAAAAGCCAGTGCGGAGCAGGACAGATGGGGTGAAGCAGCCCAGGGATGGGGACACTGCCCAGGGCAGAGCACCTTAGATAGAAGTCAGAGAGAGAGAGAGAGGG
>NW_022196904.1:19083323-19083636 GCF_008632895.1 Mastomys coucha
GAGGAAGAGGAGGAGGAGGAACAAGAGGGGGAGGGGGGAGGAACAAGAGGGGGAGAGGGAGGCAGGAGTGAGCCCAAGAAAGAACTGGGGATGAGCTAGAGGGAGCTATGCTTCAGCTAGGGCAGCCTCAGTAAACCCAGGCCTGGGGAGTCTCTCATTTTGGGGCTCCAGCTCCCATAGGGGGCACTGAGGAGGCCTTGGAACAAATTTGGGGAGCCACCTGCCTTCCTGGTAGAGCTAAGGAAAGAGTGAGAGTGGGCACTTTGTGGTAGCTATGGTCTCCTTAGGCACTTTCCCCCTGCAGACGGGGGGG
>NW_022196904.1:19083646-19086498 GCF_008632895.1 Mastomys coucha
CTCATCCTTGGACCACTACTTGCAGGTACTGTGGCAACAGTCTTCAAAGCCAATTTGCAAGAAATTCCAACAGCCAAACACCTCTCTAGCATATGACTGTCCCTAGTTTTACCCAGTGAACCCACACATAGTCCCAGTGTTAGCCAAGCTCGTCCATGCAAGTTAAACACAACTGTTACTAAAGCAGATTCTATTCTCCTGGAAGAAATTCACTCCCAGGGTTTCTAACGATGACGTGGTGGGATTCAGGGTAGAGGGATGAGAGTGTTCAATGCAGGCAGTTCTGTGTTCAAATTGCACCTCTGCTGTGTGACTTTTGGCAACAGAGAACTACTTCAAATGAAACATAACTAAAGCCAGCTCCTAGTGGTCCTCAAAGCTGCCTCTAACTCCAAACTGATGTAGCTTGGAAGCTCCTAGAGCTGTCTTCAGTGCCAAGGGCATCTGAGGACGACATGAGAACCCTGGAAAGGATGTAATTGGACTCCTTAAAGAAGGCCCTGGAGAGGCTCAAGCCTGTAATCTTAGGAACCTGAGGCAGGAGGATTCAGAATTTGAGATCAGCCTGGACTACAGAACTGACCATGTTAAGGGAGGAGGAAGAGGTGGATGGATGGATAGATAGATAGATAGATAGATAGATAGATAGATAGATAGATAGATAGTTGGGACCCTGTAACTAAGGTACCCACATAATTACTAGCTAAAACAATAGCTCATGAATGAAATTTGGGGGAGGGGCAAGGGCGGTGAATATCCCTGAGTCACTGAACAACTGGGTTAACACAGGTATGTGTTTTCCTGGGTTCCAGTCTGCAACTACTATAAAACTATACATTGATGGGTCTGAAAAGTGGTGTGGACCACAAAGAGATTTTTGAAATTTCACGTTATTTGTCAGCATTTAAAAACTGGGGGATTTCACTATAAATGTTTGTCCATCCTTCCTTCCTTCCTTCCTCCCTCCCTCCCCTCCTCCCTTCCTTCCTTTCTCTCATTTTTCTCTTTGAGACAAGATCTCATGTAGCCCAGGCTGGCCTCAAACTCACCACCTAACCAAGGATGCCCTCATACTTCTGATCCTGCTGTCTCCACCTCTCGGGTGCAATGGCAGGAGTGCCTATTTCATGAAGCACTGAGGATGGAACCCAGGGCTTGGTGTATTGTGAGTGAGCAGAGCACTGTTCTAATCAAGCTGCCATCCCTGTCCTTGTGTTTCTCTTGAAAACTCAAAGCCCAGCATCTCAGAGCTGTCTGCACAGAAGCATGGAGCTGCCCCTCCCCACTGTCCAGTCCACCATGATCCCTGCCACACAAGGTGAACGGCAAACATGGGCCACAGCTGTCCTTGGCTTCCCAGAGGACACCTGGGGTGATTCAGGAGCTGCTGACCAGGAGGCCTAGAAGGGTGACAGGTGGCTCTGCAGAAACCTGAAGCTCTTGTTAAACAGGGGTGGTTGCCTGAGGGGGTCCCACATCACAGACCTCACTTCCCATCTCCCCTGCCACTCATTGCCAGGAGAAGGGATGAGGGAGGGCATCAGATGGAGTAGAGCCAACAGCAGGGCAAATGCCCAGGCCTGTGGTTCCCACAGTACTGAACCCCCAGGGAGTCCTGGCTTCATTGTGGGAGCCTTGCTGGGCTCTGAGAATCCTGATTTGTTCAGGGGTTGCTTCCAGCTGTGTCTGCAGCTCCCACTACCTGGGTCTCCCTGCTTTGGAGGGTAGCTTCTTTCATCTTCATACATACCTCACCATGGTGGAAGCTGGGAATCCCCCTCCTTTGACTGAGAGAGGGAAACTGAGCCACACCCACAATTCCACAACCTGTCTGTCTGTCTGTCTGTCTTTCCTCTACCTTCTTCTGTTCTCAAAATACTGTATAAGGTGGGCACACTTTGTTATCCTTATTTTAAAATGTCAAGATTTATTTATCTATTTACATATTTACTTTTTTGTGTGTCTATGGGGGTGGGGTGCACTGCTATGGTTTGTGTGTAGAGATCAGAGGATAACTTACAGGAGTCAGTTCTCTCTTTCCACCATGTGGATCCAGGGATGGAACTAAGGGATGTCAGGCTTGGCACCTTGTTCTCATTTATAGATGGCTGCATGATAGCATTAACTTTCTCAAATCCCTTGTAATCATGCACACCTGCCCCAAAGATGTAAACTAAGCCACCACAGTCCACAGTCATTGACACCCAGAAACACTTGTTTGTCCAGGAAGCCACGAATGCACAGAGAAAATAAAATGCCAGACAGAACGTCACCTCTGGGGAGCAGAAATGGCATAAGCAATGGTGGCCACCCCCAAGGGGAGGCCAGGGGCAGGGAATCAGGAAAGCAAGAAGCTTGGAACATAGAAATACACAACTTGTAAGCCACAGCTCTTACCTCTTGGGTAGACGGAGCAAAGCTAATACATTCAGGCCACCAACCCGGTCCAGCAGAGAACCTGGAGGGAGAGGGGAAAGAGTGAGTGTCCCTGGGCATTGGTCTGGATTTCATGTAGGCTGAGGCTCCTCCTTGAGTACATAGGCTCTCTTCCTGTAACACCATCAACAGCTGGAAATCCACAAACCATGGGACCAAGCGCCTGAGTGAGACTCAGGTCCCACTGGCTGCTCATTGCTCTCCAAGACTCAATGTTCCCACCCTATAATGGGCACACTGGTACCTACCCTTGTTGAACACCTGTTCTCTCATCGATGAGAAATTTTTGCTGTTGTTTTGGTTTTAAATTTTAATTGTGTATTTTGTGTGTGCCTGTATATGTATACACACACAGAACACATGTCAAAAGACATACATCCTAACCTCTCTCTCTCTCTTTCTCTCTCTCTCTCTCT
>NW_022196904.1:19086508-19101046 GCF_008632895.1 Mastomys coucha
CTCTCTCTCTCTCTCTCTCTCTCTCTCTCTCTTTTACTCACTCATTCTAAGAACATCTGGATATAGTGGCTCATGCCTGTAATCCTAGCATTTGGGAGTCTAAGAAAAGATAATTGGTCTCAGCCTGGAGTATAGAGAGAGCTCTAGGTTAACCTGGGCTATAGAGGGAAATTTTGTCTCTAAAAAAAAGAGGAGAGAGAAATAACACAGAGAAATAGAGCCTTGAGAAGTAGGCATAAAGCCAGCGAGCCTAGATCCATGTGTGAGCCTGTGGATGTACTCCAACGAAGGGAGGAGAGATGGGGAGACTGCAAAAGAGCAGGGCAAGAGCAGCCCTGTGGCCTTTTATAGACAACTTTTCCATGTCATGGCAGACAGGCCAGTGCAGATGCAAGACGGAAGCCCATGAGATCAGAGGAGGACTTGTGAAATTGGGGGAGGTGTGGGCTTGAGAAAGAGAAGAGAGGAAAAGACAGCAATGAAGAAGAGAGAGATGGGGAGAGAGAAAAGACAGCAGAAGAGAGGGTATGACTATACAGAGAGAAAAGAGAAAATCCCAAACAGGATAAAAAGATGGGCAAAGGAGATGGGGGTCTCCCAAACTCCCCATTCCCTCCTTTCTTCCTGAGAGTCTGGTTAGGCCTCTACCCTCAGGGACAGGGAGTTGAGGGTCCCTGGGGGGGAGGGAGGCATGGGGTGGGTCCCCCATGGGGGTTGTCCCCCCCACGTCATGCACCCCCCCCAACCCCAGGGCTAATCAGTGGCTGTCATCTCCACGGTGAGGTCTTGGTTAAGGAGATTTAGGGCTGGGATCAATAGGAAATTTAAAAATCGATGCAGCGCGCAGGGCAAAATCGATGGCGTTTAATCGCCTTGCCGATTCCCAGTCAAAACAATTAGCCGCGCTGAGTGTTGAACACGGTGGCGACACGGCATTAACCGTCAATATTGGTGTAAGTGATGGCGGGTGGGAGGGGAATCCCCAGTCTCAGAGGAGCCCCCCTCATTCAGACATCGCCTTTGAGCTGGGGTCTTCCCCCAAGGCAGCTCACAGGACCTACCTGTGTTTCTCAGCCCTCTGCCACCTTTACCTACACAGTGCCCATGGGCAGCGCCACCCTGGATGGCCCACCTCCAACTCTGTCACCCCAGTCTCCAGGCTCAGGACTCCCACCTCAGTGGTGGAGAGAGATACCTTTTCCAAGCAGCTCTCTGTGGGCAGAGCCCAGTGGGCAGAGCACTGTGCTCCATTGGTGCGCAGAGCCTGGCAAGCCCCTCTTGGACAACAGAGTCTAGCCGTCAGAAGGCTCAGGAAGCAGTAGAGCCAGGACCCGAACCTTGTTCCCTGAGGCTGCATCACACAAGGCAGAGTCCAGATTTCACAGGACGGAGTGAGGTTAGGCTTGGGTCCCCACACCCCTCCATTTTTCTCCCAGTCAGTACCTACGCTGCTTGGCTATTCCTGGCATCATCTACTGACCACCTACCACACGATGAGCTAGCTACCTGAGGGCAAGGTAAGGACAGGTCACTCTGGGGATCTCAGCATCATCCAGGATAGGATGTGGCTGCACATTGGGACTTGAGGACAGACCTATGATAATGCTGTCACTTGTCTCTCCAGAGACAGCCTGCCCATATACATCTCTACTGAGGGACAGGACAGCACAAACATATGAGGACCGTACGTAACTCTAGCAGTGAGTGCAGTGGATACTGCCTAACACGGTCTAGACACCAAAGATTGTCAGATGTTCTGCAAGTGAGGTTGCAGGTTGCTCTAAACTCCCAGTTTCGCTGCAAACACACGGCTGAAGACATGGAGGCTCAGAAAGGTTAAGGCCCTCTCTCCAAGGTCCCACAGCTGAGAGCAGGCAGCGTTGATGGCCCAAGCATAGGACACAATGCAAACAAGTTCCCTGACTGCAGAGCGAGAGAGGGGTGGGACAGGCAGCTGGCACCTAAAGGGACAGCCAGAAGTGGTTCATCAGGGCCAGGGCTCCCAACGTGGAGGTTCCATGTGGGGATGGTGGTGGTTCCTACAGCCAGCTGCTCCCAGGCTCTGAAAGCAAGAGGGAACACGTGGGCTAAGGAGGAGGCCCATGAGATGAGCTGGGGATTGAACTGACAAGGTCCTAATCAAATGGTCAATATCGCTGACCTGACCACTTAACCTATTGATAAGCTGGCAAGGATGGAGCAGGCGGTGAGTGGGCTCAGCGAACAAGGCAGCGAGTTGGGTAGAGTTCAGTCGTCCATTGTGCCTGGGTCTCAGGGCCTGGGACAGGGTGGTCTTCACAAACGCCCCTTCCCCTCCCCTAGGAAGAGGAGTTGGTGGGGTTTGCTCTTATCATGCTCCCTCCTCTCTGCTTGAGGTTAAGCCAGGAACTGTAGCCATGGTACCCCTGCATGCCCTCAACGGTGCTCACACCTGGGAGAGGACTGTACATTCTTGCCTCAGTACCCTCACCTGTCACCTAGGGACGATGACAATGGGGACATCTATGAAAGAACCCAGATATCTCGTGGCTGGGGGTTGACACAGTAAACATTGTCACTGCAGCCATACAAAGGAACACTGTGGGGCTGGGGGAGTGTGCCTGAAAAAATTTACCAGTGCAGACTTGCCAGTCATAATCCATGTGTTGGGGGAAATGTGACGTATACATCCAAGTATGAAGTATATAATCTCCCCCCACCTTTTTATGAACACAGATACAACCTAAAAGAAGGAGGAGGGAAAGAAAAGGCCTGGTGCAGAAATCAGGATCCTGAGTTTAGATCCTAGAACTTGCATTCCAGCAAGTTTTGGGGATGAACTATGCAGAGAGAGAGAGAGAGACAGAGAGAGACAGAGAGAGACAGAGAGAGACAGAGAGAGAGGTTAATGATTTGGTGTAGGGGATGGAATCAAGGGCTTCATGTATCCTAGACAAGCACTCTATCCATGAGCCATACCCCCAAGTCCCTCAATGGAGGATCCTAGGCAGGGGCTCTACCACTGAGCCACACCCCCAGCCCCTCACTGGGGGATTCTAGGCAGGGCCTCTACCACTGAGCTACACTTCCAAATTTGCTGCTTGAATTCTTCATCTTCCTGTCTCCACCTCCTAAGACATATAATTATAGCTGTGTGGCATCGCCCTCATTTTTGTTTTGTTTTCATTTTTTTCTTTCATTAAACTAGACTATCACGGGAGTTGTTTTCTTTCCAGTAAGTCTGTATCTTCCCTTTCTCTACCACACACATGCATCACAGCATGCTAAATAACTGTTAGAAGTGGGGTTTGACACTCCATCAGCTGGACTGTGGCCAAGGGAAGAAGTGCTCCCACCCCAGCCAGTCAAGTTCTTCTATGCCAAACCCAGCAGGATTCCAGAGCTTTCAAGAATATGGGTTGGGGCCTCATGAAATGGTCCACACCTTTAGTCTCAGCACTCAGGAGGCAGAGGCAAATGGATCTCTATGAGTTTGATGCTACCCTGGTCCACTCAAAGAATTCCAGGCTAGCCAAGGATAAGTAGTGAAGCTACTATCTCAAAAAGAAAGAAGCATGTGGGTGAATCTGGACATTACTGAGATTACCCTATGGCCTTGGCTGTTAGTAAGTGGGCAGGACAGGACCAAGCTCCACCTGTCCTGCTTCCATATCAGGAAACTGAAGGCTTACAGACAGTGCCCCAGGTTTACACAGCTGCTTTCTATAGAGCCAGAAGCAGAAATGGGGCTCCTGGCTCCTGCCACCCCAAGGCCAGGAGGGCAGAACTATAAGAGAAAACGTCCACACAGACCATAGAAGGTGCCTGTGCTCTGCGGCTGCAAGACCGCAGGTTAAAACTGGCCCCGTGATATGATAGCATCTGGCTTTGACCTCAACAGTACTTGAGCTGGAAACAGAGGTATCAAGGCTGAGGCCACCGGCTGGGGGTGGGGGGGGAGATGGCTCAGTGCAGGAAGAATGTGGAGACTTGAGTTTGAGTCCCCAGCACCCACATAAGAAACTGGGCATGACTGTGTCTGACACCTCTGAGTTGGGGCTTCTACTTCAGTGAGAGACCCTGTCTCCCGCCACCACACAAAACAGGGTTTCTCTGTGTAGCCCTAGCTATTTCTCTCTGTAGACCAGGCTGGCCTTGAACTCAGAGATTTGCCTGCCTCTGCCTCCTGAGTGCTGGGATTACAGGTATGCTTGCGCCACCATACCCGGCTCAGAGAGACCCTATCTTCAAGGAATAAGGCAGAGAGTGATAAAGGCACTTGGAATCTTCCTGTGCCCTCTACATATACATGTGGAGGCTCTTGTACACGCACCCAAACAGCACACCAATTAATCAATTGGCTAGTCAATTAATTAAAGAATTCCAAGCCAACCTGGGCTACAAGAGATTCTGAAGCGAACACAATAAACAAAAACATGAGATCTCTGACCCCCTCGCTGTGTGACCGTGACCTAGTCGCTTCACCTCTCTGATGCCAGTCTGCTCAGTTGTAACATAAGGAGAATAGCTCTTGCCTCGGAATGCTCCTGTGAGAAGTTGCATGGGTAATCTCTGCTTGGAAGGAACTCAGCAGGGAATAGACACAGAGAGCATTGAGTGTGCTGTAGAAAAGATGATTTGTCATGGGTCCCGGGTGGCCCATGAGATGGTAGGGCCTCTTTGGTAGTGTGCACAGTTGAGCAAATGTGATGGAGATACCTGGCTAAATATGCTCCTGCACTCACTCATTTGTTCATTCACTCTTTCAATAGGCATTTCCTGATGCTAACTCTAAGCCAGATGTCCCAGTGTCTGTAATCCAGATGTAAATTAAAAAAAAAAAAAAAAAAAAAAAAAAAAAAGGAACATCCCCGGGGTTGATAAAAAGGAAAGACTGAATCCGGTCTCTCATCTCAGAGTTGCTGGCTCAATGGCCCCTAAAGTCACCCTGTGATCTTCTGCTGAAAAGTGTCACCCCTCCCCGACCCTGGTCTGACTTCTTTGCCATTTCAGGCGCGTATGCTCACCTTTGCAATGCACAGGGCCAGCACGAGGTCTGAGTCCCTAGGGATCCTCCATGCCCATATCTGTCCCTTCCTTTTCCTTTTTAAAGAACAACAAAAATGAATACTAGGAAGTTTAGGAGCTGGAAAGGGTTAGGGTTAAAGCACCAGCTGCTCTTCCAGGAGACCCAGATTCAATTCCCAGCCCCTACATAGTAGCTGAACAGTATGTGTAACTCCTGTTCTGGGGTGTCCAATGACTTCCTCTAGCTTCTAAGAGCCCCTGGCATACTTGGTGCACAGATACACGTGAAGGCAAAATATACATATAAAATAAAAATAAGTAATTCTGAAAATTTTTTAAGTTCCAAGCACTCATGGCCAGTGGCAGTGGCACATGGCTTTAACCCCAGCACTCGGGAAGCAGAGGCAGATGAATCTCTCTGAGTTCAAGGCCAGCCTTGTCTACAGAGCGAGTTTTGGAACAGCCAGAGCTACACAGAAAAATGAAACAAACAAACAAACAAAAAGTTCGGAGCACCCAGAATAATGCTTAACCCCTGGCAGGCAATGCATAATAGTTGCTGTCAGTGTCAGCCCCAAACTGCGCCTGCTCTCTAATCCCATGCAGAGGCTGTGTGTTCTCCACGAGAAGGCTCCTTACCTACCTATGGTCTCACCGCCAAGTCACAAAGCCAGGCTTGTTAAGCAGACACCTACAATCCCAGTACTGAGAGGCACGAGGATCCGGAATTCAAGGTCATCCTTAGCAATGTAGTTTGGGGGCCAACCTAGTTTACATGAGACCCTGTCTCAGAACAAACGAAAGAAAACAGGGCCAGGGCTGCAGCTCTCTAAAGTGCTTGCTTAACATACATGAAGCTCTGAACTGTATCCCCAGAACCACTTATACTCGGAGGGACGTGCTTGTAATCCTAGCACTTAGGAGGCTCAGAAGGCGGGTCTGAAGATGTATTGGCAGAGTGCTTACCTAGCATGCACAGGGTCCTGGATTTGATCCCTAACACCCCCATAAAATGAGTTTAGTGATGTACACTTGAAACGCCAGTACACAGGGGGTACAGGCAGGAGGATCAGGCATTCAAGGTCAATCCTTGGCTACTTAGTTTGAAGCAAGCCTGGGCTACATGAGACACAGCATCAAAGTCTCCAGCAGACAAGACACAACTGGTTTGCCAGTGTCCCTCACAGCTTATAGACTATGATCCCCCAGAAAGTAAGCCCCCTCACTCCTGTTGGGCACATACCACTGATTGATTGTTGTATGTGCTATGCTGGGTGCTGAGATGTGTCTAGGAACAAGACAAGACCTTGCCCTATGAATTTCTAGTGGAAGAAGAGATACTGCAGAAAGAAAATACACACAGGGATTACAGAAGAAAACAAGGCAGGTGGGGGTAGATTACAAATGATCGTTTAGATTGAATGGCCAGTAATGGTGTCATTTGAACAGCTGCCCAAATGAGCTGGGGAGTCAAGGGCTTTCCTGGTGACATTCACAACTGCAAAGGCCCTGAGGCAGAGGATTGGTTTAAAGAAAGACAAGGAAGTGGCTTGGTCTTTGGGAGCTAACATAAAAGGAGTAAAATTCAAACAGGCAGACAAACACCAACTCATGTAGGGCTTATTTTTGTATGGGAGAGGGGTCCCAAGTAGCCTAGGCTGGCCTTAAACTTGCTTTGTAGCCCAGGTTGACCTTCAAATCTTGATCCTATGGTAGCTACAGGTTTTTTGTTTTTTTTTGGTTTTTCGTATCAGGGTTTCTCCGTGTAGGCCCGGCTGTCCTGGAACTCACTCTGTAGACCAGGCTGGCCTCGAACTCAGAAATCCGCCTGCCTCTGCCTCCCAAGTGCTGGGATTAAAGGCATGTGCCACCACTGCCCGGCTTTGGTGGCTACATTTTTGTTATTGATGTTACAGTCACATCCCATAGTACCTGGCTTTTCTTTCCTCCTCTTCCTTTTTTGTTGCTGTTGTATGTATATGCATGTCTTGAGTATGTTTTCATGTGTGTGCATATGTACAAGTGTGTGTGCATGTGTGCATAGGGGCATGTGGAGGCCAGAAGTCGAGGTTCGCTGGCTTCCTCAATCTCTCCCCACCTTATTATTTTTTTCTTTATGATTATCTTGGGCAGGAGTGTGATGTGTGTGTGACCATGGGCACACGGAGCACAGCAGCGAGCATGTGGATGCCGCAGGACAAGCTCCTGAAGTTAAGTTCTCTGTGGGTTCCGGGAATTGAATGCAGGTAGGCAGGCTTGCATGGCAAGTGCTTTTTCCTACTGAGCCATCTTGCTGGCCCCTTTTGCCTTATATTTTGAGACAGGTCTCTCACTGAAACTGGAGCTCACCAATTCACCTAGATTAGCAAGCTCCAGGGGCCTGCCTGTCTCTGTCTCTCCAGCCCTAGACTATAAGCATATATCCCCATACCCTGCTTCTTATGTGGGTACTCAGAATCTGAGCTCAGATCCTCATAATTAACATTACACAACCAATGCTTCACCAACTGAGCCACCCCCCGCCCAGAGATGACAGCCCCTCTACCTGTGGTGCTCCTTTGCCCTCAAAGCTGGGGTCCTTGCCTCTTTCCCATATAGACTATGGAGTGTCTGATCCACACAGCTCCAAGAATCAGCTCCCCCCCCAAACCTTTGATAGACCCCCAAGTTTCCCAGGAGGGCTTTATCAAGGCCCACCTTCCCATGCCAGGAATCCTCTCTGAAACAGGAAGGTGGCTGACTTATTTCAGGCTTGACTACCAGAGGCCTCAGGAAACTATGAAGTAGCCATAGTTGCTGGAGAGGATCTACATTCCACCCCCATCCCCTGGCAAGTCTCCATGTGAGGGCAATTGTCACTAGTTCAATTCCAGTTTGTGGCCAAGAGTTGTGGCCAGGAACAAGGAAAGAATGGCCACCACTCACCGGGGCTCCCTGCCCAGACAGGGACAGCAGGAAGGCGTGGATCCAACCGCTCCTCCCCACCAGGCTCTGAGCCAGCCCTGCTAGGCTTAGTCCCAGGACCTTCTGCAGGTGTCAAACATGCCAACAGGGCTGAATCCCTTTATGGCTGTGTGAAGCCTCCTGCATTCTCATGTGGGTGGAACATTCCACACTTGTCTGCCACCCTCACCTGTAGCTACCCACCTGTCCTCGCACACCTGTGCCTACCCACCTGTCCCCACAGTGCCTCCCAGATGAGGCCTCCTATAGCCTCCTTCCATAGTGCCTCTTGTGTTTCATGTATCTGGTCACAGTCCCCAGACCTGTATCACAGCTGAGGGACCCCATGGTCCACCTAGAGACATACCCAGAAGAGTCTCCTAGGGACAGATATGTCAGAGGGGGGGAGTCATTTCTATTTGTTTGTTTGTTTTGTTTTTTGAGACAGAGCTTCTCTGTGTAGCCCTGGCTGTCCCGGAACTCACTCTGTAGACCAGGCTGGCCTCCAACTCAGAAATCTGCCTACCTCTGCCTCCCAAGTACGCCACCACTGCCCAGCGAGGGAGTCACTTCTGAACCCTGAGTTATTTATGCCTGTGTGGCTTCGAGGACTTGAGGGTTGGGGGCAGGGGGAGTCCACAACTCTTGGCTTGAACAGCCTTTCTTCCAAAGCAGTGGTTTTCAACCTGTGGGTGGTGACCCCTCTGAGGTCACACGACTCTTTCATAGGGCTCGCCTAAGACCGACAGAGAACACCGATATTTACGTTACAGTTCCTAACAGTAGCAGAATTACAGTTAAGAAGTAGCAGCAAAAATCATTTTATGGTTGGGGAGTCACTACAACATGAGGCACTGTATTAAAGGGTTGCAGCCCTAGGAAGGTTGAGAACCACTGTTCCAAGGTGTTACACATGACCTGCCTCCATAAGGTCCCCCGCACCCCAATCTTGCAGCTTCCGTTCCTCTTCCCCTCTAGAAGCCATCATGTTTTATAGCTAGCCACTCCAATTCTGGGAGGGCTGGGCCTGCAGAAAAAGTGTGCTGTGTCAACTGCTGGTTCATTTCCCCAGGACCTAGGATGAGGCCTGGCACAGGCAGCCACTCAGCATGTGTGCAACAAGCAAATTAACACCAGAAACATTTTCAGACTTAAGCATCGACCCAGACTCATTTCACTGTAGTAGAACAAGGGCCAGGTGGCAGTGGATGGTGTTTGTATACCGTAACTCGGCGTGTCCCGTTTGGTCACCACAGGTACCTTCCCCATGGTTCCTGAACTAAGCGGTGTACGCTCACAGGCACGTGGGCTAGAACGTCACTGTGTTCCAGTATTTGCTTTTTACAATCTCTGTAGGAAAAACCCCCTGCGCGAGGAGCATCCTGGCATTTTGGTATTAATCTTGTCTTATTTGCCTGGTAGACATCTGGCTTGTCATAGCCTTGCACGCAGGGTTACCCTTGTCTCCACACCCTGTGTGTCCATTTCAGCGTCTCTACAGACACATATGCAGATGTCTGCGTGGATTGGCTGCCTTAGGACTTACAAGCCTGGCTTATGACTTACTCATTTTCTCAGAACCCCTCTGACACAAAGCACCGGTGACCTGGGTCAGGGCCCGTGGCTACGTGTGTTTGCTTGCGAGAGCTGGTTTTCCATCTTCTTTCCTTTTCTTGAGATGTGGTCTTTCAACTGACCTTGAACTCTCTAGGTAGCCAAGGGTGACCTTGAACTCCTGATCCTTGTACCTTCACCTCCTGGGTGCTGGGATTATAGATGTGATCCACTGAGTCTGCTTTATGCGATGCTGGGGATCAAATCCAGGGCCCTGTGTAGTTAAGCAAGCACTCCATTGGCTGAACTACATCCCCAGGCCTGTTGTATGGTCTAGAATCTGAGTGTCTCTATTTCAGAACCCATGCCTACATCTGCATATGTGTCTGTGCATTCATTCAAGACTTAAGAGTGTGTGTGTGTGTGTGTGTGTGTGTGTGTGTGTGTGTGTGTGTGTTTCAGGCATGTGTAACCTGTGTGCCTTTCTTCTTCCATCTGCTGCCTGCCGTCTGGATAAAGTGCCTCCTCTCTATCTTGCTCACACACACCCATGATCATATGCCCTGTGTGAATGGGGAAGGGGCCCCAGTGTCAGCAAGCTCCCATGTCACAAGGTTAATTTCTCCACAGCCAGGCAGGCTGGGCCCTGAGGGGAGTTGTGGGGGAGGGGCTGGTCCCCACAGCTCCTCTGATAAATATGTATTTGGGACTGCTGTGCTCAAAGGTCACGGGGTGGGGAGGAGGGGAGTGGTCCGCACTGTGCTGGGCTACTGGATCCCAGCCGAGTGCCCAGGATGGCTTGTATTGACCTCCCTCCAGAGGGATGAGGAGATTCAGGGAGATGTCTCCTTCATTCTAGTCTGCCCCCACCTCACCCATGGCCATACCCAGAAGGAAATAGTTGTGGGCACAGATATTCAAACTCTAACACAGGAAAGCGTATAAGCCCCACCACCACCTCCCGCTATCCAGAGACAAGGACAAACAGATGCACAAAGCCAGCCTCGTGGACCACCAAATGCATTGGAGAGTTGAGGGCATGGAGCCAGACTCATTCTTTCTCCCAACCCTAACCTCCACACCAATGTGAGATATGTAAATGTAGATACTATACATAAACATCTATATAAGTCCACATGGTATACGGTGAGAATCGTTCCTGTACACTCAGTACACACAGGAAAACACAAAGGTGCCCTGGTTTCAACATAAAATGTTTCTCTGAGCACTTTGTGGTTGGGTTATGCATACATGCAAGGATGCACGCCAAGGGTGCCGAAGACACAAAGTTCTGCAGAGGTAGACACACACGGCCACTTCAGGTAAGTGTGTGAACACCCATGTATACAAGCAAGCACCTTCAAACATACAAAGACCCCAAGGCATCTAAGCTTGGCAGGATGCAGCGTGCATGGTGGAGCCAGGTCAGAGAACCCACCCTGCGGCACCAGAGCCTGTCTAGCCCTTTCCCCACAGAGGTGAGAAAGGCTGCCTGGTCTCTGGTCTATGCAACACACACACACACACACACACACACACACACACACACACACACACACGCTTCAGCCAAATGCGCCATCATTTGTCCAGCTCTGAGTCACATCAATTGTACAGCCTCCCTCCTCGCTGACCAGCCATCTCGGCCATCAGCGGCCTCGGCCATTAGCTGACTCCTGCTTTTGGCCTGTATTTGTTGACTCTCTCTTACCTGGCAGAACCATCCGGACCATCGGAGCCCTTTCGGGGTCTGCCTGACTCTTTCCTCAAGGGAATCCGATGTACCCTGTTGTGTGACCCTCGTCCCATGCCTCGGGGCGATCCCCCTCCTCAGCACACGGCTCAGCCTGTCATCCTTCAGTGACCGCTAGCCACAGTGGTTCTTGTGTATGTGAGTGTATGTGTGTGTGAGGCGGCTTCGAGGTATGTGTGTATGGTTGGTGGGATGGCTACCGCTGTGTTTTAAGTCAAAAGGAGTGTGTGTGTGTGTGTCTGTGAGAGAGAGAGAGAGAGAGAGAGAGAGAGAGAGAGACAGAGAGACAGAGAGAGAGAGAGAGAGAGAGTGAGAGACAGAGAGAGAGAGGTTAGGATGTCAGCAGTTATAGTTGAAAGTCAAAGGGTCCAGGAGTGTATGGTTTTGCATATAGGAATAATGGCAGTAGCAATTCTCCACGTGTGCATGCATGCATCTGCATGTGTGTGTGCACGGACGTACACACGAGTGCTTTGGTTGCAGGAATGGTTTGGTACATCTGTCTGTGTGTGATGTGGGGATTGTGGGGGGGGGGGCTCTCTGTCTTAGTCGTGGAGGGGCAGCGCAGTACAGATGCCAGATTCTTGAGAGGCTGTGGACAAGTGGAGTGTGTCTCTCAGACTCTGTGGCCTGCGTCTGTGAAAGTGACAGATGCCGCCTCCCTGGCCTCACTGCAGCGGCGGCGGATTAAGTCCATGAATGCCACATGAGTCCACACCCAGGGTGGGGGAGGGTCCCTGGCCTACTCTGACGCTCTTGCATGTGTGGGCCACTGCCCGGCTTGTTAAGGGATGCTGAGGTAAAAGCTAACCTCTCCCCCCACACACACACACTTCATTTCTGGAAGGGATGTTCTGTAGCTGTTGGTGCACACATGAACAAACTCATGTTCACACATGACAGTTCCTGGGTGTCCAAGAAACATTGTCGTGAGGTGTGTGTGTGTGTGTGTGTGTGTGTGTGTGTGTGTGTGTGTGTGTGTTTACTCCACTTCTAAGCCTCCACAGAAGAGGAGACCAAATTCAGGTCCCACGACCAGTTTCCAGTGCGGCTGCTTCCTCCCCACCTCCTTTGGCCATCTTGCTGCCCTCCCACTCTCTCCCTTCCTTCAGGATCCTTAAGCATCCTTTTAACTCCCAATCTCCTAGCTGGAACCCATTTGTTCTTCCTTTTTTGCGCTCAGAGCCAGGCACCAGGCTGGAAGTTAGTGTAGGGCCAGGATTGGTTCTGTTTGGGTCAAGCCCAAGATAGTCAGTAGTTGGTACCTAACCATTATTTTCAGATCAAGAGTAATTATGTTACTGTCCTAATTACCTTGGGGGTCTCACTGGACTTCATTCACACACTGATTTTTGCAACGGCAACAAATTTCTATTGAATGCAAGGCTTTTGTATGGGGAGACGGGAGGTGGGCACCTCCAGCCTACCAATGTGTCAGAGCTGGGGAAACTACCTGCCTCAGGGATCTAGTGATGATGGGGAGACATCGGAATGAAGAAAGGCATGCTTGTTTCCTAGTACCACCACATGCTCCTGAAAAAGTGGTCCTGGGCTCATCAGCCGGGATTGGAGGACCCAGGTACTCCTCCGTACAGCTGTCTTTGAACAGGCCCGACCTAAACCATCTGACCACGCAGGTTCAACCCACTCCTTTTCCAGCTCTCCGCTCATGATGGAAAGCAAGACCCAGGTCTTCAAAGCCCTCACAGAGTCACGTAAGGAATCCATCCACCTGACAGGTCCTTGGAGACAGGTCTGTGGTCTCTTGGGGCAGGGAGGAGTTGGGGACACGGTCCAGAAAGGTGGTGGGACAGCCAAGGAGGACCCAGGAGAGTGGATTCCTACAAACAAAGCCCACCATCCGGAGCCAAAACCCCTTGACTCTGGCCCAGCTCGGGGGAGGGGGCCCTTATGGACTAAGCTAATAATGTGAGTGTCAGAGTCTTCATCTGTAAAAGAGATTACTGTCGGGGCTTCTGTGAGAGCCGGGGGTGTGGGGGACCCATTGTTGTTAATAATAACAATATATGGAGAAGAAAGCAAGGGGAACAATCAGGGACACATTCAGAGGAACAGAGCTACACAAGGGAGCCCCACGTGTCCATCCTAATGATTCTAACAATTCTCCATACCCAGGTTTCTCAACCAGTTCTATCCTGATAAATCTTGGAAATGAACCAGCACATGCTGGAGAAGAAATCTGCTCCCTGGCACCTATCAACATCTGGTCAGCTCTTGGCATAGACATCTGTCACTAGCTTCCAATGGTTCCCCCACCTCACACACACATCATCATCATCATCATTGTGCACCAGGGCTACAAAAAGCTCTACCCAGGAGTTGTTATTTTCACGGTTTTCATGGTTTTGCCACCATAGGCTCTGAATGTAAGGGGGGAGGGTGAGTGTCTGTGAACAAGGTGGGAGGTGGCCCGGACTGGCCACTGAGAAAAAAAACCCAACCACCACCAACAACAACGTCTAGAATATATAGGCTAACAACACAGGATATATACGCACAGCCTATGTACAGGTGTGTCTGTAAATATACACACAAGCACGCGCAGTGTGACTGAGTCCTTCCTACAGCAGTACCACAGAACCCTCTATTTTCCCTATAGAGACTGCCATACAGTGAGGTTCCCAAGGCCCACAGTGGCCGCACGGCAGCCTTCCAGAGGGCAGTCAACAGCACCAGGAAAACCCCAAATTTGGTCTAGATGTCTCCAAAGCATGTGGCTGGGCCTCTGCCCAGCATTACCTACAAATCAGGAAGAAGGCTGAATCTGGATCAGCTAGAGCTGCTGTCTGAGGCCCTGATCATTTCCTTCTCTGCAGGTCACCGGCTTCACAGTCCCCATAGAAGAGGATACTTCCTTACTATGGAGGGGCCAAAGGAAGGTTTCCTGGGGGCGGGGGGGGGACGGCTGTGGGAGGGTGGGTATTTTCTTGTTTCGTTTTCTTGAACCCAATTTCAAGCATGCTGTCAAAGCTCCCCCCCCACCTCTGTGAACAAGTAAGGCACCTGTCCGCACATCCCACCTAGACCTGCCCACCCCCTTATCCAGGACACAGAGGGACTCCCAACAATGACAATAACAACAGTAATTACAGCCCTGTGTAGAAAGGACACTGCCACATACGTGACACTAACGTGCACAGGACATGTCCAGTGACCACGCTCAGGAGCTTTACTCCAAGCACAAGAGTCTCATGTCCACCATTGACACCAGACTTAAAACATGGCCCTGCACACCTATGGACACTTCCATACATGAACCAGAG
>NW_022196904.1:19101056-19112721 GCF_008632895.1 Mastomys coucha
AAGGGGGAAATAGACTGGTCCAAATACATGCCGGACTCCCTTGTATGTGGAGCACCCACAATGGGGATGTTAGGCACGACAAACATATGTCACGATTCTGCACTTTCAGCTTCTCTCTTCTAAGGCTCTAGAACCCTACCTACAGTTAGCCCGTCCTGAACATCTCTTCCTTACCACGAAGGCCTTGTATACATGCATGCTGCAGCCACGACCTGATTCTGTACACACACACACACACCACGCAATGGCTCCTCACTCTCCTCTTACACACTTCGGGTTGGGGGACAAATTCGTCTGTTAGGATGGCAAGAGTCTATCTACAACTGTGGAGTTAAGTAGCTGATTGAAATTTCTCTAAATCTAAGACTTACTGGTTCTAGTGCCCTAAACCCAACGGTGGAGGGAGAAAGTGGGGAGTGGTCAGCAAGCCAGAGCCTTTTTCTTGGGATCTCTCACCTGAGATGCTAAAGCTCTAAGGATCCTCAGACAGATGCCCTCACACCCCAGTTCCTCCCCGTCCCTCCTGTGTCATTTCCTTCTCGTCCACACCCTTCTCTCTCAATGAGGGTGAGACCACAGTCATGAGCCCTTACTTTGGGTCTTCCACACACACACACAACCCAGGGAGGCTTCAGCAAGACTTTTCCAGAGGCCAGAAAGAATTAAGAGGTGGTCCCCAAGACCCCAGGACAGACCCAAGCACCCCCCCACACACACAGCTGGAAAAATTAGGATGGAGATCTGTGGGATTTGGTCATAGAGGTTAGAGTCTGGTGGGAAGTTAGGGGGTCCCTTGTCTTGGCCTGGAGCCCCTCTCCCTGACACCCTGCTCAATGCTGAGGCTGCAAAAGTGTTGGATAAATGAAACTGAGGGAGGGGGAGGGGAGGAGATAGGGGAAATGAGTTGAGGGGGGAGAGAATGAAATAAATGGGGAAGAGAAGCTGGTTGAAAGAATGGAAAGAGAAAGGAAGACAGCCTGGGGGGGGATCTGTCAGTGAGAAGAGGAAGAGAAAAACTGGGGGGAAAAAAGAGAAGACATAAAGAGAGAAAAGAGCGTGAAATGACAACAGGGGAAGAAAGGAGAAGGGAACAAGAGGCCGCCAACGGGGTTCCCCAAGTTACAGACTTGGCCCAGAGAGCTGAGGGGTGCGCTGCGGCTCCCTAACATCACTCTGGGGCCCCTGGGCTCTGCTTTCCACATCTCTTCACGCCTGAGAAACACCACCGCCTCTCCAAGTCCCTTCCCGACTGCTTCCACTTCCAGTTCCCTACCCTTCCTCCTGGCCGAGGCACCCCGTTCCTTTCTCTCACGCCCCCAATTCCCACCCCCAAGCTTTTTCTTGTTCCCAGTCCCCTTACCTCTCCCCCCCATGCACCCTGCTTGCTTCCGAGCTTCAGACAGCATCACCAACCAACGCCACACTAAACCGGCCCCCACACCCCCAGGAAGGAGGGGGGAGAGGAAAGAAAAAAAAAAAAACAGGCGATACCGCCACCAGCCCTGAACCCTCTCGCCTCATTTTCTTCACGGTTACCCCTTCCTCAAATGCTACGTTAAAATAGGATGTCCCACCCAGCCCTGGGAGCTTCTCCGAAGCGCCACGACCAGCCGGGAGCGGATGCCACCTCGCTTCGCATCTCCGAGCTCACTCCTTTTTGTGTTCGGTGGCCCCAGAAGCGATGTGTTTTTGTTTTCAACACCTTTTTATTGGTGTGGTTCCCCCTTTTTTCCCTTTTTATTTTTTGGCCTGGGGGGCGGCGAAGATGAAGAGCCCGCCGCCTGCCTCTTTCGCCAGCTCCGGGGCTGTCTCCGGCTCTTTCTCTAGTCTGCGCTCCCCGCCTCCCTCCTTTTTCTTCTCTGTCTCGACTCTCGCTCTTCCGTCCTTTCAGCTCCGTCCTCCGCCCGCTGCCTTCTCTCCCTCTCCGGCTTCCTCCTTCACACCTCTTCTTTCCTCATCCTTTTTGCCTCCTCTCCTTTTTTTTTCTTCCCTCTTCAACCTCTCAATCCCCATTTTCCCCATCCCAACCCCCCTCCATCTCTCCTTTGGTTCCTTCACTGCCACCAACAGCAAGCCGATCCCCCACACCACTCTCGCCCCCAAATAATAAAAATACCCAGCCAGGGGGCAAAGCCTGGGTGCGAGTGCCGGGAGGGAAACGAGAGGACCGGGGCCGCAGCAGCGCGGGCAGCCGGAGAGCGGTGCAGAGCGAGCGGCGCCCGCCCGGCTCCCGCCCGGAGAGCTCTCTGCAATAGGCCGAGCCGGCTGCATTAAGCTTCTTGCAATCAATAAAGCGCGGGTCAGATTATGCAAAGCGCAGATATTAATATGCAAAGTTTTAAAGATTTTTAAATGGAAGGGCGAGCGCGGCGCGGGCGGGCAGGCAGGGGCTGCGAGGGGAGAGGGAGGAAGGGAGGGCGGGCGGGCGGGCGCGCAGGCGAGCTGGGGAGAGGAGGAGGCTGCCCGCCGCCCGCCCGCCCGGCTGCGCCGCGCCGCCTTGCCTTACCGCTGCTCCCATCGGTAGGCGCCGCTGTCTTCGCCATGCGCGTCAGCTGCACGGCTCCGAGGGGATGGCCGAGGAGGAGCCGCCGCCGCCAACGCTACCCCCGCTCCCGCTCCCGCTCCCGCGCCCGCTCGCTGCCTGCTGCTGGCGCTGCTCTGGCCGCTGCTCCTCGCCTGAGCTGCCGGCGCGAGCCCAGGCGCGCGCCATCCCCGGCTCCCACCTTGTCCCCATGGCAACCCCGGGCCCAAGGATGCTCAGAGAGAGAGCGCGAGCCAGAGAGCGAGGGGGGGAGAGAGGGAGAGGGAGAGGGCGGGGAGCGCAGGGGACACGGAGGCAGGGAGAGGCCCGAGACCCACAGAGACACAGAGACGTAGAGATAGAGAGACTCAGAGATATTCAGAGATACGCTGAGACAGAGACACGGAAATGGTAGAGGAGAGAGAAGCAGAAGGGGACACCGACACGAGGGGAAGCCCTGACACACAGAGACACACAGAGATATCAGAGATATCAGAGATATGGAGAGATACAGAGACATAGGGAAAGGAAGAGAGGTTGTGAACAGGCAGGAACTCACTCAAAGACAGGGAGAGAGAGACTCTCAGGCCCAGAGACATACAGAGACAGAAACAGAGACGATGCTCAGTGGTAGAGACACAGAGACGCTGAGAAACAAATTAGATGCAGCGGAAAAAGAGAAATCAAAGAGAGAGACTCAAAAGCAAGAAGAGGCCCTAAAGCCCGAGGTGCAAAGAGACACCCAGAGACAAAGAGAAAGAGAAAAAGAAGAGCGAGATAGTGCAAGAGGTAGAGAAATCCAGAAGCAGAGAGAAGTCCAGAGATAGACAGAAACACACAGACCCAGGGATGGAAGAGTGGGGAGCAAACGGGGAACAGAGATAGAGAGAAGCACCAAGAACCACAGAGACACCCAGAGACAAAGAGATAAGGAAAAGAAGTCCGTGCAAGGGAGAGATGAGAGACAGGAAGTCAGCACTGAAACGGAGCCCCACAGAGACAGAAAAAGACAGACTGAGAGGGGGAGGGAGAGACCTGAAAAGAGATAAAGACTGAGAGATAAAGGAGAAAGACCAACCAGAGAGGACAGGTAGAGGCAGAGGGCTCCAGAGATGGGAAGATGCACAAACCAGAGTTAGATCTGGGGAACGAGAGGCGGAGAGACAAGGAACGCAAGAATAGAGGAACCCCGCCAGAGACCAGAAGATCCAGAGACACAGAAAATGGCACAGTGTGAAAAAGTGAAAGCCAGACGAGGGGACAAGTTAAGATTGGGGGGGGGGGTTTGCGGAGAAGCCAAGAACTATGCATGGGATGCACTGAGAGACATGGAGAGGAAGACACAGAAAGTAAGGTCACTGTGAGAGACAGCCGCAAAACAGGTCTAGAGACCGACGATGGTAACAGTGACGCTGAGAAACACAGACCTTGGCACTCCAGAAGCCTAAAGAGAAACAGGGAGTGCCAGGTGGAGGCTGACACTGGAAGGGGCTCTCTGATGAACAGAGATGTGTAATGAGAAACAAGGCAGAGACAGTGAGACATGCAAAGTCCAAAGCAGAGACCTGGACGATGGGGGCGGGACGGGGGGAGGAGGAGATGGGACACAGAGGCAGAGCCCAGAGAAAACTGGAAGGAAAAGGGCGGCCTGGGATGACAGCAGAGCCTAGGGGGGTGACAAGCAGGGGGACACTGGAAGGGGAAGCACAAGGGTGTGGGGAGAGTGAGAGGAGAGGACCCCTCTCCTGGGGAACAGTACGCGACTGGGAGAGGTCTGAGAACTGGGCAGAGCCACGGACCAGGGGATGGTCCTCACAGGGTCAGCAGAAGCTTCGAGGCTTCCACCCCCTGCTGGCTGGGGCGTGGAGGTGCAGAAAGGAGAAGAGGAAGTCTTTGGTTCTCAGACCTGGGAAGAGATGCTACCAAAGGGAGGAAGAGGAGGCCAGGACCCGCACGTGCTGCGCTATCTCCGCCACTAGCCGCAGCCACCATCCTTAGCTTTGTTACTGAGAAGGTTTTCCTGTTTCCCCCTGTATACTGGGTGTGCGCACTGGAAAAATACCACACCACCACCCCCATAGTGCCCGCATGTACAGAGAAGCCTCCCGGGACCTACACTGCAAGCGCAGTTCCTAACAGAAACAAATACAGGAGACACCTACCCAACAGGCAACCAGAGTAAGGTACCCGGGATCGGTTGAGCGTGTGCAAAAAAAAAAAGAAAAGAAAAGAAAAGAAAGAAAGAACAGGAGCTACTCGCTACTACCCGAACCAAGCGGCCCCGTGGGATTTACACGGTGTGCGCAAAATAAACGGACTGCAAGAACTATCTACTCCTTGCGTACACCGCGTCTTGCGTCTTAGGCAGTATATGCGCAACAACCTCGCAATCACTTAGGAACGCCTGCAGAGGGGACTCTGTGGTTTGTGCACAGCACAAATAAATAGAGCGGTTTCCCCACCCGACCTGCACACAAATTAGTTATATGGGCCCTCAGAGAATAACCATAAGGGACATGGAGCCGCCTGGTAAGTAAGGTGTGATGTGCACTCCTGCAATGCCAGTACTTTGGGAACGTGGAAGCAGAGAGATCAGGAGTTCAAGACACAGAGGGGGGTCAGGGTGTGTTGGCATCTGCTGAGCACCTAGAGTGAAGAGCTCCTTCCCAAGAATAAGCAAGTCCTGATAATCACATACACAGCAAGTGGATACTCAGCCTGAAGCCTTGGAACTAAGGACAGGAGAAATGTCATGAGGCACATGCTAAGCACTGTGAGCTTCCTGCACAGTGTGTACATAATCTCTTCAGGAGAGTGTTAGTGTCTAAAAATCGCTTAGTGTGTGTGTTTGTGTATCTGTAGGTACATATGTATGTGAGGGTACATGTGCATATGTGCACATGGAGGACAGAGGTCAGTTTCCTGTGACTTTGGAGAGCTGTTCATCTGTCACAGTGTCCCTCATTGTCCTGGAGCTCCCCAGTTAGGCCAGGCTGGATGGTCACTGAGCCCCAGGGATGCAGCATTTCCCAGATGCCTGGGTTACAATATACCCATGCACACTCCTCAGCACCGGGCTTTTCCACAGAGGTTGGAGGATCGCATCCAGAACCCTGTGCTTGCAATACAAGGCTAGCAACCAGCCATCTTGGTCCATGAGGTCTTCCTTTTATGATTTTTTTTTAAATTTATCTTTATGTGCATTGGTATTTTGCCTTAAAGTATGTCTGTGTGAGGGTGTCAGATCTGGGAGTTACAGACAGTTGTGAGCTGTCATGTGTGTGCTGGGGTTTGAACCCCAGTCCTCTGGAAGAGCAGTTATTGCCCTTAACCACTGAGCCATCTCTCCAGCCCTTTGTTGTTGTTTTTCAAGACAGGGTTTCTCTGTACAGTCCTGACTGTCATGGAACTCAATCTGTAGTCCAGGCTGGCCTTGAACTCAGAGAACTACCTGCCTCTTCGTCCTGAGTGCTGGGATTAAAAGCATGCACCACCATGGCCCTGAATGATTTATTATTATTTATTTGTGTGTGTGTGTGTGTGTGTGTGTGTGTGTGCATGTGAGTGTCCTTGGAGGCCAGAAAAAGACCTTGGATCTCTAGGAGCTCGAGTTATGGGCAGTTGTGAGTTGTCTGATGTGGGTGCTGGTAATCAAAGCCTCTGAAAGAATAACAAATGCTCTTAACAGCTGAACTACTTCTCCAGCCCCAGGGGTTACTTCTGTTGAAGCAACCTTATACAGTAGACCAGCCTTAAATTTAGGCTAGCCTTAAATTCACCTCAACCCTCTTGCCTTAGTCCCCTGAGTGCTGGGATTATGGGCGCAAGCCACACTCGTGGCTTAGTAGGTCCATTGGTGTTTGGTCTTCATGTACGTCTGTGTGAGGGAGTTGGACCCCCTAGAACTTGAGTCACAGTATGAACTGCCATGTGGTTGCTGGAAATTGAAGCCAGGTCCTCTGGAAGAGCAGCCAGTGCTCTTGTCTGCTGAGCCATCTCTTCAGGGTCCAATTTCTCTTAATTATCTAGAATGTCCACATTAAGCAGAACAGTGTTCCTTACTTATAAAAGAAGACTCCACAGAAGGTTCAAGCAAGCCCTGGATACCACTTGTCCTAAATAACTTCTAGGAGTTCTCTTGACATAAGTTATGATTCCAGAACACACCAGGATGTACAAGGCATGTTGGTCACAACACAGAGAAAATGAGTGTGCCGCATGCTTCTGAGAAAGCCCCATTTCCACAAGTATCATAGCCTCAAAGGACCATGTATGTGTCTGAGTGTGCGCACTCTCTGACACACCTTATTCTGTATGTTCATATTTCAGATGCACATGGAAAACTAACATTGTCCTAGGCAGCTGAGTTGGCTCGGCAAGCAAATGAGCTCGCAGTAAAGTCAGGTGATCTGAATGTGATTCCAGAACCAACTCCACAGAACTTATCCTCTGGGGGTGAAGAGATGGCTTGGTGGTTAAGAGCACTGCCTGTTTCCAGAGGACTCGGGTTCTATTCTCAGCTTCCACATGACCATTTGTAACTCCAGTCCCAGGGGATCCAGTGCCCTCCTCTGGCCTCCTCAAGCACTAGGCACACACATGGTGCACAGACAAACACGCAGACAAATCATTTAAAAATATAAAATAAAATAACAAGTTGTCCTCTGGAATATACCATATGCCATATTCTGCAAGCTATGTTCTTTTCTTTTCAGTTTTTTTAGGTATGTGTGTGTATATATATGTGTGTATGTATATATGTGTGTATATGAGTATGTGACTGTATATGTATGTTTATGTGAGTGTATATGTGTCTGTGTATGTATGTGGGGGGCAACTTTTAGGACACAGCTCTCTTTTCCAACAAGTAGATACCAGGAATTGAATTCAGGTCATAAGACTTGGCAGCAAACACCTCTACCTGATAAGTCATTCTGACAGCCTTTCCTTCCTTTCTTTTCTTCCCTCTCTTCCTTTTTACTCTCTCTCTCTCTCTCTCTTTATATATATATATATGTGTGTGTGTGTGTGTGTGTGTTTTGTTTATATATGTTAGGGTTATATATAAATATTTATATATGTTAGAGAATATATAAATAAATATATATTTACACATATACATATATGGTTTCAGGCCAGCCTGTTCTACAGTGTTCTGTTCAAGAAAACAAGCCAGTTGGGCTGGCGAGATGGCTCACCAAGTAAGAGCACTGACTGCTCTTCTGAAGGTCCTGAGTTCAAATCCCAGCAACCACATGGTGGCTCACAACCATCTGTAATGAGATCTGTTGCCCTCTTCTGGTGTGTCTGAAGGTGGCTACAGTGTACTTATGTATAATAATAAATAAATCTTAAAAAAAAGAAAAAGAAAATGGTCATGGGCACCATTAAGCAACTAGGAAAATATCCTTGGCCTAGTGTGTTATTAGCAATAAAAAGAAAAAAGAAAAAAGAAAACAAGCCAGTTACAGTGGTGCACACCTGTAATTTCAGCACTTGTGAAGCAGAGACAAGGTTGCTGTGAATTTGAGGATAGCCTGGGCTACATATAAAGCCCCTGAGGATAGCTGTATGTAGGATTACACACTGTCCAGCTGTACTCATATGGAATTCTAGGCACTAGCACTATGGTCACAGAAACACAGTCGCTACAGAGGGCCAGGGTGGAGGGCAGGATCCACAGTAACGGGATGCTGAGAGTCCCAGGCTCGTGTAGCACCATCGCGGTTACACTGCTGTGTGTGTGTGTGAGCACATCAAGCTATACCTATCTCAAACAAATTGAAATTGATGACTTTGGTCTGCCATGGCATTGCACACCATCCCGGCACTGGGAAGGCAGAGGCAGACTGCTCGCTGTGAGTTCAAGGCCAGGCTATGAGTCCCCACCCCTCTACTCCACTCTCTAGATTTCTCTCTCCGTATATATACTATTCATTTCTGTGTATATGTTACATGTATTAAGTAATTTCTTTTTAAATTGGAGAGCTTGGGACTTGTGAGATGACTTAGCCGGTAAAGGTACTGACAGCTTGAGTTTGAGTCCCAGGGTCCACATGGTGGCAGTAGAGAAGCAACACCTGCACACTGTCCCCAGTATCCTCAGGTAAGCCATGCGTGCATATACTTCATAAGTTAAAAAAAAAGGCAATAATTTCAAACTTGGTGACATCGAGTGCATAAAAACCATACTGTGGCCGCACACTTTTAATCCCAGCACTTGGGAGGCAGAGGCAGGTGGATTTCTGAGTTCGAGGCCAGCCTGGTCTACAGAGTGAGTTCCAGGACAGCCAGGGCTATACAGAGAAACCCTGTTTCGAAAAACTAAAAACAAAAACAAAAAACAAAAACAACAACAAAACAAAACAAAACAAACAAAAAAATCATACTGTGTGTCCGAGGCTTCTGGCAGGAGATGACGCCTGAGGTAAGACGTGATTAAGAGGGAGAAGGATAAAGAGTGTTCCTCAGTCAATAAGAACACTTGCCAGACGTGGTGGAGGACAGGAGAATTCCAGCACTTGGTGGGGAGAGGCAGGAGGTTCAGGCCTGTGATCCAAGCTGCTTAGGAAGCTGAAGCAGAAGGATCGTAAGTTACTCCAGGAGCCTGCTTCAAAATATAATGTGGGAAAATGGCTGAAGGGAAATAGGGAAATGCTGAGGACTGTGCATTGCCTCTGCAGAAGATTTGAGTTCGATTCCCAGAACCTACCCCAAGCAGGTCACTCTTGTAACTCTAGCTCCAGGGGTCCAACGACTCTGGTCTCCACAGTTACCCCCACATATTGTGCACATATAGCAACACACAAACACATAATTGGAAATAATAATACAGTAATAAATGGGAGAAGATGAAATTCAAGGAGACGAAGTAAAACCTAACGGTGTACTTGGCTTGTGTTCACAAGGGCCCTGAACTTCCTGTGTGCACCGGAAGGGGGAAGCTAAAAAGAGAGAGGCTGTATTAACATATCCTTGACTACGCGCTGAGTTCAAGGCCAGTTTGGGCCATGTGAGATGGTATCAAAGAAAATCAGGAAGGAGGAGCTGAGCGTCGGCTCAGCAGCTAAGAGCTCTGGCTCTTCCAGAGGACCCAGGTTTGATTCCCAGCACCCCACATGGTGGCTCACAACCATCTGTAACTCCAGTTTCAAGAGATCTGGCACCCTCTTCTGGCCTCTGCAGGCACCAGGCCAAATGTGATACACACATATGCAGGCAAAACACCCATACACATAGAATTTTGTAAAAATTTAAATTTAAAAAAAGGGACAGGAATGAAAACAAAACAAACAAATTGGGCATGGGACTTGCCTACATTCCCTGGGAGGCTGAGGCAGGGGGATGGAACAGATGAGATTATCCTGGGCTACATAGGCAGACATTGTACTGATATTAATATTGCTTAATATTAATTATTAATATTTATGTAGAAAGATGTGGTGGTACAGATTTAATTCCAAAATTGGAGAAGCAGAGAACAGGTGGATCTCTGTGAGCTCAAGGCCAGCCTGGTCTATATAGAGAGTTCCAAGACCAGCTAAGGCTACATAGTGAGGATGTTTCAAAACAAACAAAAAAACAACTCCCCCCCCCCTCCGCAATTTAAACAAACAAAAGCAGAGAAAGTGAAGACACAAACCCAGGGCTACTGAGGCATGGTGTCAAATAAGCTATCTACATCCCCAATGGTCCGTGGGGACTCTCTAAGATAGGAGTGGGAACTGTCCGCAAAGAGTCTCCTGCCATCTTTCAGCCCCCTTCTCTTGGGAATGTTATCCAGCTACCAAGCAGCCTCAACTGCGGAGCTTCGTAAGTCTCTGCCCACATTAACCAGGCTTGCTAGCCACAGTCAACGCTCTTGATTCCATGTGGCTTCTGCCCCCTGGTGGCCAGAGTGATACATTACCAACAACTACGTGACCAAGCCCAGCCTTGACCCTTCAGGAGCCAGGACCAGGCCACTCCCATCCCGTACCTTCTCAGGCTCCAGGCCAGCCCACTTCTTAAATCCAACTCGAGCTTTTTCACTCCTACCTGGCTTTCCTTCTTTGCAGCGTACAACCGCGACCATATTCAAAAGTATGCATACAGCAGCCAAGAAGGCCCGCTTTCTCGGTTCTGTGCAAGCATGAATCATCCCTTCCCACATCTGCTATTTCCACGATGGCAATCCTAAATTTGTCTACAGTTTAGCACTCCCTCACAAAGCCCCTCCTGAAAACCCTTCCAAATTAACACCTCAAATCTGTGCATGCAGCATGCCCAGACACGGGTTCCCACCCCCTGCCCCGTCCCATCTCTAAACAAGTTTATTCAGATAAATGACCCCTATCCTTGACCTGTTTCTCTTCCTCACATCCAGTCAGGCTCAAAGTTCCAGCCAATTCTCCAACTGCCTTCCTTAATAGTAAAATGAGCTTTAGCTGTGCGAGTCGGCACATGGCTGTACTCTTAACATTGGGAAGGCTGAGACAGAGTAGATGGCGATTCAAGGCCAGCCTGAGCTACATAGTGAGACCCTGGGGCATAGCAGCTCAGGCTTGTAATCCCAACTTCCTAGGAGGCTGAGGCAAGGAGACTGGAAGTTCAAAGCCTGTCTGGGTACTTTAGTGAGAGTATCTCAAAGAGGGTGGGAGTAGACATCACCCCCGGCCTTTAGCTCCAACACTCAGGAAACAGAGGCAGGCAGAGCTTTATGAGTTCAAGGATAGCCTGATCTACTTAGCCAGTTCCAGGTCAGCCAAAGCAACATGGTGAGACCCTGTCTCAAACAAAACAAATCTCAAGAACAATGAAAAGGGAAAGGGAGAGTCAGGTGGGTGTGAACATCTTCATACAAAAATCCCAACAACAGAGTTGGCAAGATGTCTGAGCAGATAAAAGGGCTGATGACCAGCACAATGACCTGATCAATTCCCAGGACCCACATGGTGGAAGGAGACAACCAACTTTCACAAGTGGTCCTCTGACTTCCACACATGCACAGTGACATGCTCACACACCTATAAATACGTACACGCTCACTAAAAAACATATGTAACTTGTTTTTTCTCCAGTTACAACAGTAGAGTCTTCTGGCACGCAAAACTAGCCTGGAGAATTTCCTTGAGGTTTTTTGGTTTGGATTCAGTTTTTTTTTTT
>NW_022196904.1:19112731-19120522 GCF_008632895.1 Mastomys coucha
TCCTGAAACCAGCTCTTAGACCAAGCTGGCCTCAAACTCAGAGGTCTGCCTGCCTCTGCCTCCTGAGTGTTGGGATTAAAGGTGTGTACCACCCCTGAATCAGCAGGTTTTCCTTGAGTTTTAAAAGGGAAAAGTCTTCCAATGACAAGAAGAACAGCATTGATGTGAGGATCCGTTGTTACTGAAGGTAGAGGTTACTGAAGCCTAAACTGTAAGAGAAAGATGCTGAAGAGACTGCCTGGGGCTCGAACATTAAATATCATTGGATATGGGCTGGTGAGATGGTTCAGTGGGTAAGAGCACTGACTGCTCTTCCGAAGGTCCTGAGTTCAGATTCCAGCAACCACATGGTGGCTCACAACCACCTGTAATGAGATCGGACGCCCTCTTCTGGTGCTTCTGAAGACTACGGAAGTAAATTACGCTGGAGCGAGCAGGGCTGTAGCAAGCAAGGCCGGCAGAGGTCCTGAGTTCAACAGCAGCCACACACATGATAGCTCACGGCCATCTGTACAGCTACAGTGTATTCATACACATAAAATAAATAAAATAAATATTTAAAAAAAGGACTCCTATGTTAAGGATAAAATAATATTTCTAAAACATCATTGAGCCAGGCGGTGGTGGCGCACGCCTTTAATCCCAGCACTTGGGAGGCAGAGGCAGGTGGATTTCTGAGTTCGAGGCCAGCCTGGTCTACAGAGTGAGTTCCAAGACAGCCAGGGCTACACAGAGAAACCCTGTCTCAAAAAAAAACAAACAAAAAAATTATTGGACATTAAAGGATATGGAGGGGAATCACTGAGGTTTGGTCTTGTATTTTTAAATATTTTATTTATTTATTTGATGCATATGAGTTCACTGTAGTTCTTCAGACACACCAGAAGAGGGCATCATATCCCATTATAGATGGTTGTGAGCCACCATGTGATTGCTAGGAATTGAACTCAGGACCTCTAGAAGATCAGTCAGTGCTCTTAACCACTGAGCCATCTCTCCAGCCCCAGTTTTGTATTTTTTAAAAATATGGTATCAGTAATTGGCTCTAGCACTGAGCCACACCCCCAGCCCCTCACTGGGGGATTCTAGGCAGAAGCTCTACCACTGAGCCACGCCCCCAGCCCCTCACTGGGGGATTCTAGGCAGAAGCTCTATCACTGAGCCATGCCCCAGCCCTCCTTTTACTTATTTTAAGATAGTCTCACTGAATTTCCCAGGCTGGTCTTGAACTCACTCTGTAGGGAAGGCAGTCCTTGAACTTGCAATTTTCCTGTCTCAACTTGTCAGGTAGCTTGGATTAACAGGACTATACTATCAGGCCTGGAACCCTGTAAAACCTAGTTCAGGAAACTTAACGTTTTGGAGAGGATGTATTTGAAAGGACAAAAGTAGAAGCAAGAAAGATCAGTTTACTGTTGCAACAGCCATCACCAGTGTCAACAACTGCAGAAAACACAAATATATATATATATATATATATATATATATATATATATATATATAAAATGTATACATTGCAATTCATAACAGTAGCAAAATTAGAGTTATAAAGTATCAATGAAATAATTATATGGTGGAAGGAGGTATCAGGACAGCATGAAGAACTGTATTAAAGGGTCCCAGCAAGAGGAAGGTTGAGACAGCTTCCCTGTCTCAAGAAACTATAAGAAGCATAAAGTTAATAGGTGAAATCCTGTAAGCTGATGGTGTCTTTCAAGAAAAAAATAAGCCGGGCAGTGGTAGCTTTAATCCCAGCACTTGGGAGGCAGAGGCAGGCAGATTTCTAAGTTCGAGGCCAGCCTGGTCTACAGAGTGAGTTAGAGGACAGCCAGGACTACAAAGAGAAACCCTGTTTTGAAAAAAAAAAAAAAAGAAAGAAAGAAAGAAAGGAAGGAAGGAAGAGAAAAAATAGCCTGGAGAGATGGCTCAGTGTTAAAAGCACCTGCTACATCCATATGGTGATTCACAACTATCTATGGCAAGTTCAAGGGGACCCAACACCCTCTTCTGGCCTCCACAGACGCCAGGCATGCACATAAGGCACACACATACATGCAGGCAAACTATTCATATGCATAATGAATACATAAATCTAAAAAGAGAAATAGGGGCAGGCTGAGAAGGTGGTTCAATTGGCAGAGAGCTTACCTAGCTTGCACAACGCCCTCCCTGGGTTTGATCTCCCTATAAACTGGGTATGGTAGCACATGCCTGTCATCTCAGCACTTGGGAAGTGGAGGCAGGAGGGTCAGAAGTTCAAGGTCAACCTCAGCCACATATGGGGACCTAGGCCAATCTGGGAGACATCAGACGCTGGTGCGGAGAGGGGACAGAGGGGAGCAAAGAGGAGAGAAGGGGAAAGGCTAATTATGGGAGATGGGTGTGGTGGTACCTAGCTCTCAGGGAGTTAAAGTAGGATAATGAAAAGTTCAAGGCCATTCTGAGCTACGCAGCAAGCCCCTGTGGAAGGTAGGAAGAGGGAAGAAAGAAGAGACAAAAGAAGGGACAGGGAAAGCAAGATGGGTTGGTGAGACAGCTCAGTGGAAAAGGGTGCCTGCCACCAAGTCTGACAACCTAAATTCAATCCCTAGGATTCGTATGGTGGAAAGAGGGTACCAGTTCCTGTAAGTTATCCTCTGACGTCCATGTGAGTGTATGTTTGTACACACACACACACACACACACACACACGGAGGCCACTGTCTCTTTTAAAAAATAGTAGCATATTTATTTCGATGTGTGTGCATCCCTCTCCCCTCCCCTGTTAGTCACAGATCGGTGGTAGCCCCTAGCACCCAAGGCTTTGGAAGTGACTACAGCCTCTAGGCACTGTGAGATAGTGTTTGTGACGTTGAAAGGCAACTTTTGGGTTGGTTCCTTATGCAAAAGTCAAGGAAGGAAATATTTCGAGAGAGAGGATTTGTAGGGAGAATTAAAGGCTAACTATGAACCCAGAAAACGTCCTTGCATTGAGCATGAAGTCATTAGCTCTCTCAATGTGAGCCGTGGGGAGGTGGAGGGCCGGCAGTGAGGAGAAATGGGCTGTCCAAGCCACCCGTTGTTTCTGCCTTTCCAGCATCCACCTCTGCTAGCGCTCGCTCATTGATCACAGCTCCCGGGCTTCTCTCTAGGTTACCACCATGGGCCACTGAAAGCCATTTCCATGAGACTGTCCATCAAGGAACCCAAGCCATCTACAGGCCAAGGGGAGACCACATGACTCGAGTTGCACCAATCAGAGCCTCTTCCTGGAATTTGAATCTTAAGCTTGTGTGACAGAAAGCCCAAACCTGGCTGAAGCTGATTCATGCTGCAGTCAGGACCCTAAAGGGCCTGCCGTTCTTCTTTGATCTACCTGGCCTCCGTCCAGCCTTCCCTGCAGCCTGGTTCCTGGGTACCATTCTCGTTTTATCAAGTAGATAATGTCTTAGTCAGGGTTACTATTGCTACTGTGAAACACCACAACCAAAAGCAAGTTGTGTTTCTTAGGCTTACATTTCCACATCACTGTTCGTCATCACAGGAAGTCAGGGCAGGGATGCACACAGGGCAGGAACCTGGAAGAAGGAGCCAGTGCAGAGGCCATGGGAAAATGCTGCTTACTGGCTTGCTCATCATGGTTTGCTCACATCATGGTTGCTTTCTTATACAACCACCGGCTCAGGGATGGACCCACCCACAATAGGCTAGGTCCTCCCCATTGATCACTAATTAAGAAAATATCCTACCCATACAGGCTTGCCTACAACCCAATCTTTTGTTGTTGTTGTTGTTGTTTTGGGTTTTTTTGTTTTTTTGTTTGTTTTTTTGTTTTTGAGACAGGGTTTCTCTGTGTAGCCCTGGCTGTCCTGGAACTCACTCTGTAGACCAGGCTGGCCTCAAACTCAGAAATCCACCTGCCTCTGCCTTCCAAATGCTGGGATTAAAGGTGTGTGCCACCACTGCTCGGCTTACAGCCCAATCTTATAGAGACATTTTCTTTTCTTTTTTTTTTTTTAAGATTTATTTATCTGTTATTTATATGAGTACACTGTCTATAGCTCTCTCTTCACACACACCAGAAGAGGGCATCAGATCCCATTACAGATGGTTGTGAGCCACCATGTGGTTGCTGGGAATTGAACTCAGGACCTCTGGAAGAGCAGACAGTGCTCTTAACCACTGAGCCATCTCTCCAGCCCCCTAGAGACATTTTCTTACTTGAGGCTCTCTTCTCTCAGATGACTCCAGCTTGTCAGGTTGAGATAAAAATAACCAGCACAGATATATTTGTTTGTTTAATTTAGCAGGCATCAGTCTCTATTGCCTGTAGCCCAAGAGCCATATATCACACAAGTTCTTTTAAGAATTAGGGATGAGAGGCTCAAGAGATAGCTCAGCAGTGAAGAGAGTTGACTGCTCTTCCAGAGGTCCTGAGTTCAGTTCCTGCAATCACATGGTGGCTCACAACCATCTATAATGGGATCTAATTCCTTCTTCTGGTGTGTCTGAAGACAGAGCACTCATGTATAATACACACACACACACACACACACACAATGTATATATGGAATCGGGGATGAGTCATACACTGAGCTGAGAGCTTGCTGTCCAAGCCTGACAGCCTGACAGTGTGAGCTCCCATCCTAAAACCCAGAAAAGTGTGAGGAAGAACAGATTCCAACAAGTTGTCCCCTGACCTCCACATGTGCTCCATGGCACATCCTGCCTCTCTCCACCCCAAACTAATAAAGAAAAAAAAAATTAAACACTTTGGGAGCAGTTGTAACAAACACTTTTAATCTCAGCCCCAGGGAGGTAGAGGCAGGTGGATCTCTGTGAGTTCCAGGCCAGCCTGGTCTACAGAGCAAGTGCCAGGAAAGCCTGGGCTATACAAAGAAACTTTGTTACAAAAAAAAAAAAGAGTTTGGGATGAGGGCAAAGTATCACAACTAGAAGGTCGGATGAGGGGTCTGGTGGGGGTTGGGGAAGCCCAAGTGTGTCTGGAGCTTTTATTTATTTTGTTTCTTTTTTGTTGCAGGCTTTGGAGTTTGTTTCTTTGTTGCAAAGCTACATTCCCAGTTGACAGTTATTTTTAAGATGGTAGAAATTTGCGTATCTTTACCCACTAAGGAGAGAGAAAAAGGAAGGATTCTGAAAGAGGAGGGAAGAAAAATAGAATACCAGATCCTAATGGTGGGAAGAGGAAGGTACAGGCCCTGAACCGAGTCCTGGAGCTGAAGAAAAGGAGATGTAGACACCTCTCAGTTTGAACACCTTAGGAAGCTGAAGGAGTTTGAACTGTCTGGACTGCATTTGTTCCAACTGAAATGGTAGGGCAGGAGCAAGGCAGAAAAGTGAAAAGAGAGGGGGTGGTGGACAAGTTCAAGTAAATATTTGCTTCCATTTATTTTATACTCAGGCAGTTCCCTGGACCAGAAGACCTGGCCATGGTGTAAAGTGAGGCAGAAAGCTATGGGAGCATTAACTCGGTTATTTTCCATTTACCTCACCCCCAAGCCCAGGGTGGATAGAATCATATGGGCTCCCTTGACTTTTTAAATTTTATTTATTTATTTATTTATTGGCTTTTTTTCGAGACAGGGTTTCTCTGTATAGCCCTGGCTGTCCTGGAACTCACCCTGTAAGCCATGCTGGCCTCGAACTTAGAAATCCGCCTGCCTCTGCCTTCAAAGTGCTGGGATTAAAGGCGTGGGCCCCCTTGACTTTTTTTTTAAAATGAAGTTTTAAATACTTCTTGTGTGTATGGGTGTTTTGCCCCCATGTGTGTCTGTGTGCCACACACATGCCTGCAGAGGTCAGAAGAGGGTGTCTGATGGCCTGGAACTAAACTACAGATGGTTGTGAGGCATGGTTACTGGTGCTGTGAACTGAAGCTGTGTCCTCCGGAAGAGCAGCCTGTTCCTTTAACTGCTCAGCCATCTTTTCAGCCCCTATCCATTTCATGGTAATGGAGATTGAATTCTCCTTTTCTACACAAGTGCTCTGTTGCTGAGCCACACCCCCAGCAACTGGGATATTCTAGGCAGGGACTCTACTACTAAGCCTTGTCCCCAACCTGTCACAGGGTGATTCTAGGCAGGTGCTCTATCACTAAGCCACACCCCAAGCCCCTCACTGGGGGATTCTAAGCAGGGGCTCTACCACTGAGCCACGCCCCCAACCTATCACTAGGGGATTCTAGGCATGTGTTCTACCACTGAGCCATGGCTGCAACCCCCTCACTGGGGGATTCTAGGCAGGGGCTCCTCTTTGCACTTAGTAATATGTGTGTGCACACGCACCAGAAGTTAACTTTGGTAGGTTCATCAATCATTCTCGACTGCATTTTTTTGGGCCAAGGTCTCTCACTGAATCTGGAGCTCATCTACTTGGCTAAACTGGCTGCCAACAAGTCCCAGAAGTCCACCCATCTCTACCTCTCCAGAAGTTTGGGATTACAAACAGGTACCTCACTTTTTACACGATGCTAAGGATCCAAGCTTAGGTCTCTCGGAGCTTGTATGCCAAGCACTTTACAGACAACCATCTCCCAGCCCCTTGCTTTCTATTTTGAGACAAGATTTCATCATGTAGTCTGAACAGGCTCATCATGTAGTCTTAACAGGCTTTGACTTTTCAATCCTCCTGCCTCACTGCCCAAGGAGCCTGGCACCACCCCTCTAGCGTTTCGATCTTGGCATCCAGTTAGGTTTTCCTTAAGCACCAGCAAGGAAGGCCTAAGGCAGGAAGAGCATGGGTTTCAGGCATCCCTCCAAGCTCTGCTTAATCCCTTGGCTCTGATGGTAGCTGTATGGTTCCTTCCACAGCCTCAGCTCCTCAAGGCAGGCTCACAGGTTCCAGTAATGTCATTTCATGCAACATCCTGCCAGTCAGATTTAAGGACAGTATGGTCAGTTTCCTATGGTCTTACCCTCCCTCCAGGTTCCCTCAACAATGTCCACACCAACAGTTCCTTCATTAAATTACCTTCAAAATTCCAGCTGTGGTCTCTTCTGTTTTCTTCTGAGGTTCTATTAGAGGGTTAGTAAGAGAGATCAGAAGGTTTTGCCAGATGACTATAGCTGTGTCGGGAAGGGAGAGAAGCTGGAGGGGTCTGGCCCACTGGTACACAACAGAAGGACCAAGAGAGGAACCAGTACCACAGGTGTGACAGCCAGGAAGGCCTCTCAGGTGGAGATGGCAGATGTTGGAATGGCTGGGATATTGGCGTTTGAAGACACGGAAGGCTATATAGCTTGTGATCAAACTCAGGCATTTGGGGCCAGTGAGAAGGCTTAGCAGGTGATTGCTGTCAAGTCCAATTACCTAAGTTCGATTCCCAGGACACACGGCAGGAGAGAGTAGACAAGGTGCCCATAGACTTCCACATGTACACTGTGGCATGCATATACACATCCACACAATACAACACACACACACACACACACACACACACACACACACACAAATGTGACTTCTAAATTTTCAGGACTGGAAAGATGGTTCAGCAGTTAAGAGTACTTACTGCTCTTGCAAAGGACCCAGGTTTGGTGTCAGCACCTTCATGCCCCTTCTGATCTCTGTGGACTTCTGCACATATGTGGTGCACTTACATACACTCAGGCATACACACATACATAAAATAAAAATGAAATGTTAAATATTAAGAAAATAGCTGGGCAATGGTAGCGCAAGCCTTTAATCCTAGCACTTGGGAGGCAGAGGCAGGTGGATCTCTTGTGATTTTGAGGTTAGCCTGGTCTACAGAGTGACTTCCAAGTCAGCCAGGGCTACACAGAAAACCCTTTC
>NW_022196904.1:19120554-19135441 GCF_008632895.1 Mastomys coucha
AAAAAAAAAAAAAAGAAAAGACGGAAGGAAGAAAGAAGAGAGAAAGAAAAGAGAAAAAGAAAACCAAATATTTTTTTAAATCTTTTAAATTTTCTGAAAGTTTTTTTTTGTTTTATTTTTTGTTTTTTGTTTTTTGACTGTATGTACATGCGTGTTTTGTCTGCATGTGCACCACATGTATACCTGACTCCTGCAGAGGCTGGCCACCCTTGAAATCAGTAACAGTTGTAAACTGCCTTGTGTGTGATAGGGTTCAAATTTGTGTCCTCTGGGAGAACAGCAAGTACTTTCAACGTCAAGACCAAAGTCCAGCCCCAAACCTGAGAACATTTGTGTGACTCTGGGTCCTTGGACACTAAGCAAGCATGCTGTCACCAGGCTACATTCATACCCCTAAGAATTTAAATTTGGGACTTGGACAATCCTGCTTGTCACTTCACTGTGTCAGCCAGACAAATGGCCTTACAGCTGTGTGTGTCTCACACAGCTTAAACGATGAGAGGATTAAGAGCAGCCTGGAAGGTGTGTGAAGGCTAAATGCATGCCAAGCCTTGCACGGTGCCTGGCACGGGGTGTAAGGACTCAGGCAATGTCCCTTTGCTTGTTGTACACTTCCAGGAAATGACTCAGTCCAAGGTGTGGTCCAAGGAGTGGACGGCTTGGGTGAGACAGGCTGGTCAACAGATGAGGTGGAAAGAGAATGTGACACAATGTAACAATAAAAAATAGATCATCACAGGGCAGTCAGGTGTGCAGCAGGATGCCCAGGCTGGGATGGAGCGGAGTGTGGGGTGCACGCCTGCCTTGCCCACTTCACTCCCTCACAGAGTCTTTACTCAAGAACAAGTAGGAACTGGGTTGGTGAGATGGCTCTGTGCTTAACTCTGAGTTTGATGTCAGGCACCCACATAGTCCACAAAGTTGTCCTCTGGACTCAAGTGTACTGTGTACAAGTGACCAAATACAAAATACACACAAACATGCTCTCTCTCTCTCTCTCTTCCTCCTTCCCCGTGAAATATTTTAACAATTAAAGAATAAGCAGAAATAACTATACTATGGTTTTCAGAACAGCTCACATATTTTAAAAGTATTTATATACCCAAAAGAAATGTAGACAATTAAATTGGGAGGGGGTTTGTAAGAGAACAACAAAGAGTAAGACTGAATGCTTTGCTTGACGTTTGTAACTCTTGTATCAAGTTACCAGAGTAAGAGCCAAGATTTTAAGCTCTACTAAATATAAAACAAACAAACAAACAAAAACACTTTATATTTTTATGTTCATTTAAGAAAATATTAGTAGGCCAGGTGGTGGTTGTGTACGCCTTTAATCCCAGCACTTGGGAGGCAGAAGCAGGCGGATTTCTGAGTTCAAGGCCAGCCTGGTCTACAGAGTGAGTTCCAGGACAGCCAGGGCTACACAGAGAAACCCTGTCTCAAAAAAAAAAACAAAAACAAAAACAAAAAGTTTTTAAATGTTAACAAATTCAAATAAATTGAAATCATGTAACTTTTCTCATTATAATGCAATAAAACTTAAAAAAAAAAAAAAGAATAAGCAGAAATTAAACCAGGCAATAGTGGCATACACATGTTAGTCGGCATACACAGTCAAGAAATGGAAGAAGAGGACTGGAGAGATGGCTCAGTGGTTAAGAGCACTGACTGCTCTTCCAGAGGACCTGAGTTCAATTCCCAGCAACTACATGGTGCCTCACAACCATATGTAATGGGATCCAATGTCCTCTTCTGGTGTGTTTGAAGACAGCAACAGTGTACTCGTATACAAAAAATAAATAAAAGTAATCCTTAAAAAAAAAGAAGAAACGGGGGGCTGGCGAGATACCTCAGCAGGTAAGAGCACTGACTGCTCTTCCGAAGGTCCTGAGTTCAGATCCCAGTAACCACATGGTGGCTCACAACCACCCATAATGAGATCTGACACCCTCTTCTGGCGCATCTGAAGACAGCTACAGTGAATTACGCTGGAGCGAGCGGGGGCGGCAGAGGTCCTGAGTTCAATTCCCAGTAGCCACACACATGATAGATAGCTCACAGCCATCTGTACAGCTATAAATAAAATAAATCTTTAAAACAAAAAAGAAGAAACGGAAGAAGGATCGAGACTTCAGGGCTAGTCTGGACTACATTGGAGATGGTCTCAGACTGCTGCTCCCTACCCACTGCCCCCAAAAAGGCTAGGCAGAAATTAGCTGGGCACGCCAGCACGCCTGTAATCCCAGCACTGAGGTAAAGTAAGGCAGGCAGGCAATGAGTAGCAGGCCAGTCTAGACTACACAGCAAAACCCTATCTCAAAAGAAGGGGAAGAGGGGGCTGGCGAGATGGAAGGTCCTGAGTTCAAATACCAGCAACCACATGATGGCTCACAACCACCCCATAATGAGATCTGATGCAAGGGGGGCCGACCAGAGTGAGCAGAGGTCCTAAATTCAATTCCCCAAAACCACATGAAGGCTCACAGCCATCTATCTGTACAGCTACAGTGTACTCATATACATAAAATAAATAAATCTTTTAAAAAATGGGGAAGGCTGAAAAGATGGCTCAGCAGCTAAGAGGCTCTTCTCTGTTGTCGCTGCTCTTGCAGACGAGCAGGTTTCAAGCAGCCACTTGGGTAGGTCACAACCTCCTGTGACTCTAGATCTAGGTATTCAATGTCCTCTTCTGGCCTCCAAGCATTTGTAAACACAGACACAGAGACAGACACACTGACACACACACACACACAGAGACACATACACATCTACCTTAAATAAAACAAAATATTTTCTTAGAAGAGAAGTAATCGCTGGAAAGAAAAAAAGCAAATCACAATGATACACTACTTCACACCCAACAGATGAGCAAATATCTATGTGTCTGAAACAGCAAAGACTGGTGAGGAGGAAGCAGGGAATGCTCAGGCACCCTTGGTGACAAGGTATCTATATATCCACCTTAGGGAAAAGGGCTAAAGAGAAAACAATACAGCAGGCAGAAAAAATGCTCACTGTAGGGGCTGGAGAGATGACTCATTGGTTTGAGTACTAGCTGGCTGGGCGGTGGTGGCGCACGCCTTTAGTCCCAGCACTTGGGAGGCAGAGACAGGCAGATTTCTGAGTTCAAGGCCAGCCTAGTCTACAGAGTGAGTTCCAGGACAGCCAGGGATATGCAGAGAAACCCTGTCTTGAAAAAACCAAAAGAGAGAGAGAGAAAGAGAGAGAGAGAGAGAGAGAGAGAGAGAGAGATATCACTGTGTCTTTGGTAATCTAATCAGGATTATGGGATGCAGTGCTCAGGTGGTGTCTACTAAAGCAGACCCTATTCATAACCATGACCAGCAATTCCTCCTCAAGGGAGATCCCAGTGGAAAGAAGAATGTGTTCACGCACAAAACAAGTAAACAAATATGCTCGAGAATGTTCATAGCAGCTTCAAATGGGAAGAACTCAAAATATCCACCCAGCACATGAATCAGAAGTGTATCTACACACTGGAATGAGACACAGCAACAAAAACACACCCATCTCAGATAAACACAACATGGAAGAAACCCACAGCATAGCAGTAAGCAAAATAAGACATGACACAAGATGTATGAAAAATAAAAATGTATTGTACCAGCTAGCTGTGGTGTCCCACACCCTTAATCCCAGCACTCAGGAGGCAGAGGCAAGTGGATCTCTGAGTCTGTGGCCAGCCTGGTCTACAGAGTTCCAGGTTAGCCAGGGCTACATAGTAAGAAAGAACAGAAAAGCAGCTGGTAGGGGCCTCCTGGAGAGATGGCTTGGCTTGCATCCCCCCACCACCCACCCCGGCATGGAGTTACAAGGGAGATTTACATTACATGTAGTATCTTCCATACTTTTCAGTGGCCTCAAACTTGTGTTTGAGGATGACCTTGAATTCCTAATCCTCCTGATTTCTCCCCTAAGCTCTGGGGTTAAGAGGGATATACTGTGCTGGACCTGGCAGTGCTAGTGAATAGCACTCTCCATTCACTATCCTTTGGGCTTCTCCAGCGAATTCCAACAGTTCAGTCATAGCTGTCTGGTCACTCTGGCCTGTGAGTCCCGGGGTGCCAGTCTTGGGTATCAACAAAACAGGGGTTCATCTCCACTTCTCGAGCCCAGCCTGGAATCCCCTCGGGGTCTTCAGTTCAGCCCAGTTACACGGAGGTTTCAGGGAACAGTTACTGCCAAGCTCCAAGAGCACTAGGGCCACCTTATGTTATTATCATGCCAAGGGCCCACTCACATGTCTCTGATAGTTCTCAACTCCCCATTCAGAAGGTGGTGGCAGGAAGACTACAGACCAAATTAAGTTTCCCCACTTAATGTCTCCTCTGTCCAGTCTCTTTACATCTAATTCAGAAATATCTTAAGTCCTTGGTAAGGACCGTTCTGCCATCTCCCTCCTCCTAACACACACTAGGATCATTCTGGAGAACTCCTTCCCGGTTCCTCTGTGGAGTGATGGGCCACTATCCTCAAGCCCCACCAGGGTTCTATCTCAGTGGTAAGATCCTCTCTGCATTCTGCCTCCCCAAAATCCTGATTCTGGACTTTTGAAGCTCTTGAGTTACCTTTATGGTCCTGGTGTAAGCCACTTCTGGGGGTCTACTAGACTTCTTTGGTACCCAAAACTCTCTGACAAGCCCAGAGGGGATCCACGGAGCATGCACATGGAAGGTTTTAGGTGCGCCAGGGCAGCACCTCAGGCTTGTGCCACTAGACTTCTGGGAACACTCCACCTGCACAGGTCCCTTCCCTCCTACCTACGTTAACTTCCTCCTGGTACATCTGGTGGGGAGAGCTGATAGGGTGAAGTGCGAATAGGACAGAGTTAACAGGCAGGAGAGGCCTCCAGAATATGTTGGGAAAAACTGTCAGGGAGAGGCATGGAAGGAACTCATGCAGGGAAGAGCCTCAGAGCCAACCTGTGGTAAAAAGGCCTAAGTGTGTGGGCCTTGAATCCCAGCACTTGGGAGGCAGGGGCAGGTGGATTTCCCAGTTCAAGGCCAGCCTAGTCTACAGACAGCCAGGGCTACACAGAAAAACCCTGTCTCGGTGGTGGGGGTGGGGAACAAACAAACTAATCCCAGAGCTCTGGAGGCAGAGGCAGTGGGACCTCTGAGGTCAGCCTGGTCCACGCTGTGTGTTTCAGGGTTACATAGTGAGACCCAGTTCTCAAGAAACAAACAAAAGCAAGCCTCCCTCGCTGGTCCAGCCTGCCTGCAACTGCTCATCCTCCCGGGGCACTCCCTTCATTGAGCACATACAGTGCTGCATAGTTTTACAACTTTGCTCTGAGACAGTAAGAGCAGGTTCTGAGGACACAGGGGACGATGGGACCCACCTCCACTCCTGCAGAACTCAGCCCCTATGTCTGCCATTTCTTCCCTGTCCACCAACCACTAGGGGTCCAGGAAGAGCACTTAGGCATGGGCGGGAACACATCTTGCCCTGGGAGAGATCAGCCCTTGGAATCTCTACCCACCCACCCCCATCTCTCCAGTCCTTGCTCCTTAGCCCCTAAGGATGGAAGACTTGATTTTGTGTGACAAACACTCTTGAGCCTTTGCCTTCCAAGGGGAGAAGGCAGGAGAGGCCTCACATGCTGCCCTTGGGCTGGCCACACAGTAGCAAGTCCAAGCTTTGGACCCTGAAACCCAAGTAAGAGAGGGAGGGCTGGGAGCCCCTGGGGGAAGGAATTGCAGGCAGAGAAGCCCTGGCTGCCTCTCCTCTCCAGTTCCCCATTCCCAGGGCTTCAACAGTTTTGGAAACAATCAGTACCTCTTGCTGAGAGGGCTAAATATCCTGGAGTCCTTTCCAGAGGACCAGAGTTCAGTTCTAAGCTGCCATGTCAGGCAGTTCGCAACTTCTGGGAACTTGAGTTCCAGGGGGATCTCACAATGCAGGCATCCATGGGCACTACACTCAATGCACATGCTCATACAAACAACTGAAATTGGCTCCGTGGTTAGGATCACTGGCTGCACTTCCAGAGGACCTAGCACCCTCACAGTGACTTGATTGGCTCTAACTCTAGTTCCAAGGCATCTAACTTGCCCTTCTTTGGCCTCCTTGAATGACAGAACACATGTGGTGCACAGGCACACATGCAAGCAGAACACCCGCACACATAAAACTTAGAAAGATTTCCCCTCCATGAACATACAGAATCTTACAGAGCACATGGGAACTGGCTGGGAGTCAATGCCGGGGGCCTTATTTCCTTTGATGGTTAAGAAAAACGAGGCCCAAGGAATGGAGATGCCTGTGTCAGATGCAACTGGCAAATGAGATAGCATCTTGCTCTTCTCCAGCCCTTTCCCCTTGCCCACCAACAAAAAATACTGGAGAGCCTTGACGCCCACCTATGCCCTTTCCAGGGCAGTTTTATTGGCGCAGTTTGTGAAACATCTTCCCAGCAGCCCAAGTCCTCACCTTCCCTTCATGAGAAAGTGGCTGGCTCTGGTCCTAGCTCTGTATGCAACAGCTACCCTTGACCTGATGTGGCCACAAAGCCCACACGTGACAGTCTGGGTTAAAAGGCCCAAGGGCAAGTCTGTCTCCATCCAGAGAGCAGGGAAAGGTGATGAGAGTTGGATATCTGTGTGTGCCGCAGGCAGAGCCCAGTTTGGTTAGATGAATGGGCAAGGTGAGCAAGCCCCATGAGCACCCCGGCTCCAGAGCCCACTGCTGTGCTGAAACCCATGTGGGGACAGTAAATCTGAGATCCTGAGAGAGTAGCCCTTAGGCTAAAATGTGTGGGGCAGACAGCATCAGCCCAGGGTGAGAGACAGGATGTGCAGGGGTCATTCCTCCCTGCTTCGGGGCTCTGTGAATCTGGGCCCCCAAGGCTGAGGGAATCCACCTGGGAGTGGGGACTTTGGGATGGAGGCAACTGGAAGTGGTTTATGCCTCAGAGCCCACGTCTTAGGGGAGGGTGTCAGAAACTGAGGCCTGATGCAGTCCTCAGGCTGCTGGGTGACAGCCATCTGGGGGCAAGATGGGCATCTTTCTGGTGGCCCGGAGACTTGGAGGTGGGGTCAGTCTTGCCAGATCCAGGATCAGGAGGCCTCGGTCCCACGCGGTCCTCCTTCCTCCTCCATCAGCAACAGGCGGCGCCGGCCAGCCTCATAGTCAGCCTCATCCACACTGACCAGCAAGCGGACAGCCTCTCGGCCCACAGCCTCCCGCAAGGCCTCAGTCAGGAACACGCCCCGAAGGGCCTGCAGCAGGGCACCACTCAGGTAGTCACCCCAGAAGGCGTCCAGATAGGAGAGCTCTGAGAACTTGATGTCACACACCACAGAGCCCAGGTCCCTTGACCGCAGCACAGCAGTGGCTTGTCCAAACACATCCAGCTGCCGGGCCAATGCCTGAGGTCTTCGGGATGCCACACCCTGCTCCAAGGCTGGCCCGTGCTCGCAGTACTCTGCCCGAACCCGGAGCCGGATGTCTGCAGGAGAAGGAAGGGCTCGTTAGCAGGAACCCCACTTCCCTTCCCCCTGCCCCACCCCCTACCCACAGCCGCATCGAGGAAGTCCTGCCCAATTCCCAGTGAGGCCCAGCCAGATCAGACCCACTCTAGATCCACCACCACCCTCACTCTCCGGCAGCATCTCCAGCTCCTCAGACTTAGCTTGGTTTTCCCCAAGGTACTTGTCATCTTCTAACCTACTCCAGCAGCAGCAACCCGAGTTCCCCAGGTAGCAATACCCTGAAGGACTGTGGGTATTGCTCAGGCACACACCCTGGGCATACAGAGCTCAGTATTTGTGTCTGTGAATGAACCAATGAATGCATAAGCCAAGAGGCCTGGTTTTCAGCAGCCAGCCTCTCACACAGAGAGAATCTCAGATCAAACACAGCCCATCCGCCTACAAACTTCAGGGAGCAAGGAGCCTCAGCAAAACCCAGGAGAACCAGCTCTGCTGAGGGTATAGTATTCTAAGATGACAGGGGTAGCCCAAGGCTGCTAAGGGCTACTGGGTCACCCAGGGAGGAGAACGAAGCCCACACGGAGCTAACTGCAGAAGGAAAGAGATCTCTGAGTTCATCATGTATCAGGAAGAACCATCAGGACCGGCAGACACCACCATTGGACAGGCAGACACCACTATTAGTTCCCACTCTCCCTTAAACACTTTAAGGTAAGTTCCTGTCATTTAGCATTGACCTGCACCTGCCCAAAGGAGGTAGCAGCTCTGTGAAGGGGACAAAGATGGTCCTCTAAGAGTCGCTGTAAGCATGTGTTTGGGCTTGTCACCTCTCCACTGGGGCATGGTTGTGCCAGGTTCAGCTATGCTTAGGGACCACAGCAGCCAATACTTCTATAGCATGAATAAATTGCCAAACATCCCAGTCTCCAAGTGTGAGTCAGAGCTCAAGCCACACACAAGCTTGTGAGGCAGGCCCCTATACACTCCAGTTACAGATCTGAAGTCCAAGATCACACAGCCTGGCAGGGCCTCCTGGACCCAGACAGCAGTACTCCTGGGCAAATCAGGGCCTTTGTAAACACCTTCCCCGCCTAGACCAGGCTCAGTCCTTGCCTGAAGGGCTGTTAATGAGAATATAATGAAGACGAGGGGATAGAAAGCACTAAGCCAGTGAAAACGCTGCAACTCAGTGGGTGTTCCTGAAACTGCAGTGGCTGACAACTGTGACTGACCCTGGGCATGCCCCAGCCCTGAAGTCAAGGGCCACTTTCAACCCAAAAGGAAATCGAAGCCCTGGGAAGAAGGGTCTACCGCAGGGCACCGTCACCTTTCCGTTCAACAGAGAGCGAAGAGTAGAAGGCAGGTCCCCAGAACCCCAGATGACTTCTTACCACACTCACTTCCTCCTCCTCCTCCCACAAAGCCTTCCTCTTTCTACCTTGAGGGGAACCCCATCCTGTGCACTGAAGGCCCAGAGAACTCAGTCAGGAGGGGTCAGCCTCAGCTTCCAGGGCTGCTTGTGGACCCAGCTACCCTCACCCTAAAGGCCAGATAAGCCCTCTGGGCCCCCATCCTTGCCTCCCAGAAGCCTCTGACTACATCTTCCCAGCTGAGTGTGGGGACCATGGGAGTCCAGGGATCAGAAGCTGCCCAAGGCCACACAGGGCTGGGCAGAGGCAGAGCCAGAGGCAGCTGGTGGGGTCCCACACACCTGAAAGTGAGTCTCAGCTCTGCCATGCTCTAGCTGTGGGGCCTTGGGCATGTGACCTCACCTCTCTGAGCCTGTTTCCCCATCTGAAAAACACAAACAAACAAGAGGGCCCTGCTGCATGGTAGTCACAAGGATTAAATGGAGCAACTGGTACAGTGCCGGGCTCAGGGGCTCACAGCTCACGAAGGCCACAGAATCAGGAACTGTGATTTCGAAACCCACCTCTCTCCCCACTTGACCCTACCCAGGCCCTCGCCTCTCCACTGGGTCCCTAAGTCAATCTCCTCCTTCATCAACTCTCCCAACCACCACCCGACCTTTCCACACTCTCTCTGCCTTCCCCTCACACCCTCACAGAATGACTAGCCCCACCTCCTGTGCCCCAAACACACCAACTTGCCCCAGCAAAGCCCTGCATGAGGCACCCTCGTCCAGCCCAGCCGGTCCCTTCCCTGTTCCTCTACCACAGCATAGATTACTGAACCAACATGGAAGCCAACCGACTACTCAGAGTGCTCGGCCACGGGAAGGTAGAACAGAGACATCAGACAGTCTCTCACCAGGTATTTACAGAGTACCAGGCATCCAAGGATGAAGAAGGGCCTGCCACAGATAGGGCAGGGAGACAAGCTGCCCACCGTTAGCACTCTCCTCCCAGGCTGGGCCCATCCCTGGGGGCTTTTCCTGTCTTACCCTATCTAATCCTAAGGGTCCCTTCATTACTGCCATTACAAATGAGGAAATGCTCTACCTACCAGAGCATAGTCCACCTCTGACCTGAACAGATCACAGGAAAGGGAAGGACAAGAGGCTCCAACAATGAGCTCCACCCACCGCAGTGCCACCCTACCCCTGAATCACTCCTTTTTGGCTGCCCCGGATGCATGCACCCGGCCCTCTGAGCCCTTTGATCATGTCCACGGCTTTATGAGGCGATGCTGAGCCTCCTTTTTGTGGAGGAGGAAACTGAGGCCCAGAGGATGAATCACCAAGCTGGACCATTCCGGAATTCTATTCAAGCTGCCTGGCTCTGTTCTGAGCCCAAGCTCTTAACTCCCAACCCTGCCTGCTGCCTCTCACACAAACGTATATAAACATGCAATTACAAGGCAGTCTAGGGCCAGGAGGGGAGACCATAGGCAGGGACTTTAATCTAGAGTTCCATTCTAGGAAATGGCACTTGAAGTATAAGGCACACACTGAATTAGCCAGGAAGAGCAGAGACATGGGGAGGGTGGCATGTCTGCCCAGGGAGAAGAGAGCTGAGGGCAGTGGCCAGCTGCAGGAACAGTGCAGTTAGGTGGCAGGGCGGAAGGTCATGGGCAGCATGGTTGGGAGGTCTGGTCCCACTTAACAGCTAAGCCCCCTGCTGTGGACATCTGGAGGTAACCACACCTCTCCATACACCAGTGGTGTCCCAGCAGCACTGCCCTCCAGAGGCCAGGCCAAGGTGAGCACTGGGCAGTAAGCACGAGTGCCAGGAGGACAAAGCCACCTGACTCGGGGGAGACCACCACAGCTGCCGGGCGGGCGGGCGGGTGGGCGGGCGGGCGAGAGTGGTAAGTAGGCGGGAACAAGGGCAGGACTCTCAGGAGGAAGCGCCGGGCAGAGAGGAGGGCGGGCCTGGCTCAGGCTGCCTACAGCTCTGTCTTGGTAGTGCTGGGGACAGCTACCCAACAGGCTCTGCCTTCCTGAAAAAGGGGAGCTGTGTCTGCTTCCTGCACACTTGGACCTGAGCACTGCCTTGTTCCATCTCACACAACAAGGGGGCGGAAGATGCAGAAGAGGGAGGGGCTTCTCCAGGGGGCATCGAGTTGATGGAGGGAGCAGGTTCCCACTGGAGTCTCTGAGAGCCCCTGGATGAACCTGCCTTGCATTCCTGGGTGGGTGTGCTGAGGGCAAAGAAGATCTAGACTCTCACAGCACTGAAGTTCCAGCCCAAGTGGCCTCCATGGAAATATACACCACAGTATGGGCTAGCCTGGAGTAAAGGCCCACCTGGAGTCAACAGTAGACTCCCGCTCCAGTTGCCTGGCTTTGTGCCAGCCTGAATCGTCTTTTAACGCCATCACCCGAACTAGACAAGAAAGGCTGCCACCAAGCTTCAGAGAGAGGTTAATGGCCACTGCCTCCTGGTGAAGGAACCACTGTGACCCAGGAAGAGAGCCTGAAAACTTCATTGGCAGAGTGCTGACATATGCCTGTAATCCTAACATGTAGGAGGATGAGGCAGGAGGATTGTCACAAGTTCAAGTCCAGCCTAAGATATAGTGTGCTATCCTGTCCAAAAACTTTTTTAAAGGGGACATTGCTTCTGTCTGTGAAGTAAGTAATAAGACAACTGGGATAATTGCAGTTCAATACGTCATACAGAGATGACATCACAGCACAAGGAGATGACATCAGTTACCACGGACAACTGAAATCAAAGGGCCTGGGGTTAATAGGGCATTCCTTCTGCTCTTGTCTATTTTTCATTACAAAGTTGTAACCTGGGCATGGTAGCACAACATGCTTGAAGACAAAGGCAGTCAAGTCAGAAGTTCAAGTCCAACCTGGGCTATGTACCAAGTTCTAGGAGGGCCACATGAGACACTGTCTCAGAAAAGCCCTCTTCTGTCCCCCTGCTGCACATATAAAATGATGTAGAGCCAGACTGTAATTCCAACCTTTAGGAGGCAGAGGCAGGAGGATCACCAGAAACTTAAGACCAATCTAGCATACAAAGCAAATTTCAGGCTAGCCAGAGCTCCATGCCAAAACCCTGTTCTTTCCTGGCCTCCCCTTGGCAGTCTCTCCCATCACTTCACTAACCCTCATGGCCTCTGTGCCCCCAGAGGCTGACCACCATGGGCACATGGGCACTCGGGCTTTCTGTTCCTGCGGGCTTCAGCTGAGAAGCTTCCTACCCCATCTGAAGCCTCTGATTTGACTTTCCTCCCACCAGAAACAGCTCACCGAAAACAGAGGCCTCTGCTAGCTCTCTGCAGACAGAGGGAACAAGCCTGTTTCCTGCCGGCTCTGGTACTAGGGACTTCCTCCCTTTGCCCTTAAACACACTCACACTACAGCAAACACAGGTCCTACTTCAATAGTTGTCTAATAAAATTAGAGGCTAGTAATATGTCCAGCACTGTCCACTGGTTGGCTTGAAATGTGTAGACTCAGGGGCCTGTGTCCAAACCTAGGGCCCCCAACTACCCCTCTTATACTCTCAAGGACTTAGTAGTTTAGATCTGTCTCTCAATGGGGTCAAGCATTTTGGGTTTGTAGAAGCAAGAGTAGCCCTGCCTTTCCTTCGTCAGACCAGGAAGGATCACTGCCTTGTTAAAGTCATCCCCACTTTTCTGAAGGGAAAATTAGGGCCCAAGTAGGGAGAACCTAAGCCAGCCACACCCTGCCTGGTGACTCAGCAGTTCATGGTCCTTCAAGTCCCAGCCACACCTTGACTAACAACCTCCAGGCCTCAGGGAAGACACTTGAAGCCTGGATGCTCCACAGCCTGCACAGGCCCTCAGGGCAGTGACTCCCTAACTTACCCAGCCAGCCAGATGACTCCCAGCACCAGGCAGCCTTGTGAGGACATGGGCTGCCTATGCTGCTGTGCTCCTCACAGTACCCAGCACAGGTATCTGTCACTTCATCTCTGAAGCAGGCCAACACCCACTGTCTGGGAGGCCACACAGGCAATGGGAGGGGCAGGTGTATGCAAAATGTGCTTGCTCCACACAGAGGAGGCACCCCCCCAGGCCAAGGCATCCTATAGACTCAGAGGAGCCCAGAGCCTCCTTCTACCCCATCTCTGTCTCCTAACCTACAGCTTCTACGAGCCCCTTCCCTGTGGCAGCTGCTTGGCTGACAGCATGCCATTGAGGGCTCCATGGCTCCCCACTGGCATCACTTGGGGTAACACCTCCATCAGGGTGTCCCTGCGGGCCCACTAGGCTCTGTGCCAGCTGAGATGACATGACACCTTGATACTATGAGTTATTACTTCACACACTATCATGTAAAAACACCTGGGCGCCAGGGACTTCCGTACCTGGTCTCACTGTGTCCTCGATGCCTACAGTGCCCAATAAAGAGATGCTCAGAAAGAAAAAATTAAATGAAAGAAATGGTAAGCGGACCATTCTGGGGCGCTGAGGCCCTGCCTGCTGTATCTCCCTGCCTCCATTGACAAAGCCTCTGCTTCCAGCACCTGACCCCACTGGACATTCTACACAGAGGTCATGTGGGAACCACCTGCCCAGCTCCTCTGAAGTACCCCCTGTACCCCACTGGCTCTGTGTCACGTCAGCCTGACTACCATGCCCCTTGTCCAAGTTCCCACAGCATAGACACCTATAGTCTGAGACCATATCTGAGTCCCTTTGTGTCTCTCTAACTCAGGGACAGAAGGACCAGAGATGGCTGTCAGACCCAATCCCCAGCTTACCCCCAGAGTAGAACACATGGGCAAAGACTGGTTAGCTGGGCAGTGGTGGCGCACGCCTTTAATCCCAGCACTTGGGAGGCAGAGGCAGGTGGATTTCTGAGCTTGAGGCCAGCCTGGTCTACAGAGTGAGTTCCAGGACAGCAAGGGCTACACAGAGAAACCTTGTCTCCAGAAATCAAAAGAAAAAAAAAAAAAAAGACTGGTCACTGGAGACAAGGATGGTAGCTACATGTCCACATAATCTAGCACTAGGAAGGCTGAGGTAAGAGGATTCCAAGGTCAAGGCCAGCTTTGGGACTATATATTGAGTACCAGGCAAGCCTGGGTCACACAATAAAAACCTATATCAACACACACACACACACACACACACACACACACGAAAGAAACTAGAAGACTAGAAGCATGGACAGAAACCTGCACTCCAGTCATGCTGCAGCTGCTCAGCCTCCTGCTAGGGTCCGGCTGGCTTCCCCACCTGCACTCCAGTCATGCTGCAGCTGCGCAGCCTCCTGCTAGGGTCCAGCTGGCTTCCCCACCTGCACTCCAGTCATGCTGCAGCTGCTCAGCCTCCTGCTAGGGTCCAGCTGCCTTCCCCACCTGCACTCCAGTCATGCTGCAGCTGCTCAGCCTCCTGCTAGGGTCCAGCTGGCTTCCCCACCTGCACTCCAGTCATGCTGCAGCTGCTTAGCCTCCTGCTAGGGTCCGGCTGGCTTCCCCACCAGCCCTTGGCAGCACCCATTACGTTCTCAGCAATCTCAGCTCCAGTGGATTGTCACCCAACTGCAAAGTCAGCTCTATAGCCACAGGGCTTCCCTGCCACAGACCTCACTCAGCACGTGTCCACATCAGGAAGTGCTCCAAGTGGATTATGTGGCTGACTGTCTCTTCTGACAGCATCTCTAGCCAGGACCACTGGCATCTTACTGTACAGATGCAAGAACATGATCCCCAACCCCACCCCGTCACCTGCCCAAGACCACGGAGTTTCTTTAAATGCCAAAGCTGAAGGCAGAGAGGTGGTGGCACTTGCCTTTAAATCCCAGTACTTTGGGGGCAAAAGCAGGTGGAACTCTGTAAATTCAAGGCCAGCCTGGTCTTCTACTGAGTGAGTTCCAGGATAACCAGGAATACAAAGTAAAACCTTTTCTTTAAAAACAAACAAACAAAAACAAAAACAAAAACAAAAACAAACAAACAAAAAAGCTGGGCAGTCGTGGTGCACGCCTTTAATCCCAGCACTTGGGAGGCAGAGGCAGGCGGATTTCTGAGGCCAGCCTGGTC
>NW_022196904.1:19135758-19164965 GCF_008632895.1 Mastomys coucha
TGACGCCCTCTTCTGGTGTGTCTGAAGACAGCTACAGTGTACTTACATATAATCAATAAATAAATCTTATAAACAAAAACCAAAAAAAAAGAACAAAAGCCAAGGCTAAGACCTAACTGGGCAGTCTGGAGTCCTTGCTTCTCTTCCCTCCATACCCTACACTATGTCAGCAAAGGTTGCACAAGAAGCGTGTGTGTGTGTGGGGGGGGGGGGGGGGGGGGGGGGGGGGGGGAGACAGAGATCTGACTCTCCATCAAATGGCACAGAGTGCCTACCTCCCCACCATGCCACACCCCAGACGAATGTGGTGTGGCTCACCCTCCAGCCCCACAGCCCACCATGGGCACTTTACAGCATTCCCAAGTCCCACAGGTACTTACCACAGGTCACCTTGCCTTCTGAGGAGGGCCTGCCCAGCTCCTGTTGCTGCTGCGAGGCTGCCAGACCCACTCTCCGCCGCTGCCGGGCACCACTGCTAGGGCGGCCCCGACACCTACGCTGCCGCTTGGTTGGCGGGGAGCCTGGAAGACAAAGCAGCAGCAGCTCAGGACCAGGAAGGAAGAATGCCAAGGTGGGGTGCTAGTGAGAAGGAGGCTTAGTGCAGTGAGCCTTTGGGGGGACTTTTAAAAGAGGGGTACATACACCACCTCTATGTACACATAGTACATCCTTGTAGGTCTGACCCTAGAAGATGCCAACACATTCACAACAAGAGACAGGCTTGACAACTGCCATCTAGAATCACGCCAGGGAGGGTATGGTGACACACACCTGTAATCTCAGCACTTGGGGTACAGGCAGGAAGATAAGGAAGTTCAGGCCAGACCAACTCTCAGAGATCCTGCCTTAACTCCATATCCCCACCCTACCCCCAAAATAGAGGCTGAGGATATGGTAGATTATCTAACATGGTTCATTCAATTCCCCCCTCCATATATACACTCAATATAAATGGCTCAGTGGGTAAAGGAACTTACTACCAGGTCTATGGACCTGCATTTGATCTCTGAGATGTACCATAGCTCTGTACACACAAACCAGTGTTTTTCTTTTGTTTTGTTTTATTTTTTAAGATAAAATCAACAAAATAAGAATGCAACAGTCTGGGAGGCAGAGGCAGGCAGATTCCTGAGTTCAAGGCCAGCCTGGTCTACAGAGTGAGTTCCAGGACAGCCAGGGCTATACGGAGAAACCCTGTCTTGAAAAACCAACAAAACAAAACACCACCACCACCACCACCACCAACAACAACAACAAACAAACAAAACAAACAAACAAAAAAAGAATGCAACAGTCTACCAAGGAGAAATGATTTCCGTGGTAAGTTGTTGAACCCAGTAACACAAAGCAGGAGCCAGGCGTAGTCCCACACGCCTGCATTCTCGACACTCGGGAGGCTAACTAAGGGGAGGGAGAAAGAAGCAAGCAACTGCAGGTCAGGCTGCTCTACACAGCAACCTTGCCTTAGAACCGAACTACAGAAGAGCCTTGGAGACAAAATAAGTGTACAGTTTGCAACACTTTGCCTAAGAGAGGAAACCTGAGCTCTCCGAACATTTGTCACTTTTGCTGGAGGCCCTGAAAGAACTGAGACTGGCTATTATGGTGCTTTCGGCTCTCCGTCATGTACAACACAAACTGAAGGGAAGCAAAGGATAAAATCAAACGGCACAAATGAACTCTGCCCACATGACTGGTACCACCTGGATTCTGATGAAGGAAGTAGGGCAGGTACCTTAGAACAGGGGTTCTCAACCATCACATGTCAAACCACCCTTTCCTAGGGGTCACCTAAGACCATCTGAAAACATAGATTCCACATTACGATCCATAACAGTAGCAAAATTACAGTTGCAAAGTTGTAATTTTTATGGTTGGGAGTCACTACAACAGGAGAAACCCTATTAAAGGGTCGAAGCTCTAGGAAGGCTGAGAACCACTGCCTTAGAACATTGTGACTGTAAACTTGGCTGCATTTAACCAAAGAACAAGAACAAATGCATACCAGTGGCTGGCGCACGTCTTTAACCTCAGCACTTGAGGCAGAGGCAGATGGATGTCTGTGAGTTCAAGGCAAGTATGGGCTACATAGTTAGTTTCAGGCAAGCTTTAAGACCCTGTCTCAAAGGTTCTCACACTCACACACACACACACTCACACACACACACACACACACACACACACACAAGGCAAATCAGGAAAATCAACGATTTCCAGGCTAGTATGGACTACATAACAAAACCCTGCCTTAGAACCAAACTAAGGTAAAAAGAAAAGTAAAGTTGGCTCAGTGGGTACAGGAGCTTGCTGCTCAACCCTGTGACTCGAGTCCCAGAAGCACATAAAGCCAGAAAGAGAATCCAATCCACAAAGTTGTCCTCTGACTTCCATATGTATGCCATAAAACATCCCCAACACATTCTCCTGTGAGAGCATGTGCTCTCCCCACCCCAAAGACACACACACACAGACACACACAGACACACACACACCAGTAGTAAGATTTTAAAGGAAAGCAGAGCTGGAAAAATTTACAAAAACTGGAAGAAAAAGTGTAACAAAATATAGTTTGCAACAGTACAGGAGAGGAAATCGGAACACTCCAGAACACTCCTTACATGTCACTTGTGTTGCAAAGCCTGAAAGAATACATTAGGAACAAATGAGCCCCTACAGATAAAATGTGGTGTTGCCTCACTGCTGTGATAAAACAAAGGAAGTAAATCTATCGCAGAATCAACAGCTTTCACTTTAACAGAAAACAGTCAAGGGGTAGGCTATGGCTCAGCAGTTAGCCTGCACATTGCTCTTGAGCTAAACCCGAGTTCAGTTCCCAGCATGCCCACCTGAGGTGGTCCAACCATGAGTAACTTCAGCTCTTGGGAAAGATGGGGAGTGTGGATCTGACACTTCCTTCTGGATTCCCTAGGGATGAGCACTTAAGTATATAAACCCAAACACACACATACTTAAGAGTAAAGCCTCAACCTCCTGAGTGCCCAAGGGACTGTAGGCCCAAGGCATCAAACCTAGCTCGTGAGAACTTTCTCTGAAAAGCAGGCATCTGATTTCCCATCCAGCCAAGAGAAGCTGGGGTCCTCCACACCCGAGACAGATAGTTGGTGTCTAAGACTGAGGTCTCTAACAGAAGCCAGGATCCTTGATAAGCAGATGACTTTGGGGGTGATTAGTGCAAGGTGAGTCCTGGACACCCTGGAACATCTTATAGCACAAAGCAGGCAATGAGTGAGGCACACATGTCCGAAAGTCCAAACCTTGGGAAGAATGACTACTTGACTATTTACAAAGTAAATAGTAAGTAGCTACACAGTTATACTTGGAAGTAAAGAAGGGAGGGGAGACAAGCTGGAAAGAACTCCACCTACCAGATAAAAACAAAGGGGTGGGGGTGGGGTGACTCACACCTTTAATTCCAGCACTTGGGAGGCAGAGACAGGTGGATCTCAAGAGTTTCTGGCCAGCCAGGGCTACTTAATGATACTCTGAGAACCTGTTTTAAGTTTTAAAAAAGCTACCATACAAACAAATGAGTTACAAACATCAATATGGCAAATAGTCCAGGCAGGGTTCACAAAAGGATGCTAAATGCCCTGGAGGAACAACTGGGTGCAAAGCACCCTAAAAAGCATTTTCTTATACACCACTAAGCATAGCAGGAAAGCTACTGGCCAAGCAGCACATGCCTGTGAAGCAGGTACGGAGGCCCAGTTGGAATTCCATGCTGGGGAGGCAGAGACTGGGGCTCCCCCAGGGCAAGCTGGCCAGCTGGACTAACCTTATTAGAAAGCTCCAGGTTCAGCCAGAGACCCTGTCTCAGTAAACAGAGTGAATTAGGAAAATACCTGGTGTCAATTTCTAGCCTTGCATACATGAATGTGGACCTACACGCACATGCACACATGTAAGCCCACCACATACTCCTGCACACACTCTAGAGAAGTCTCTTCCCAAGGTATATATAAATCTGGCCAATGTGACCATAAGCGCTGCCCTATTCGTGGTGAAAACTTCAGCACAGGCAAGGTGCTTATGGTAGCTATCTGGATGCTGAGAGGGGACCAGAGAGTGAGAGGGAAGGACAAGAGATGGGACACCATCATGTGACACCATCATGTGACAACCAGAAACAGGCAGAAGGTTGCACACACTGGTCAGCCATATAGGGTGGTCAAAACCAGAAGACTATGGGCTGGGGAGGAGGCCTGCACACACGGTTGTGGTTTGGTGGTATAGAGGCAATCAGTGTACAGGAGGCCCCGTCCCACACAGAGAGGGAGGAAGGTGGGTCTGTCTGTCTGTCTGTCAAGAAAGAAGCTGCCACACTATAGAGGTTACAGAGGTAACCTCTGGTTACTGAACACCAGTTGGGCGCAGGAGCTCACATCTCTAACTCCAATACTGGAGGGAGGGAGTCGGAGGATTACCTCGAGGTCAGTGGGTTTCAAGGTTCCTAACGCTGAGACCCTCTAAGACGATTCCTCATGCTGTGGTGACCCCAACCATAGAACTACTTTAGGTGCAAATTCCTAACTGCAATTTTACTGCTGTTATGTTACGTAATGGAAATGCCTGTGTTTTCCAGCCGTCTTAGGTCACCCCTATGAAGGGGTCTCAATCCACAGGTTGAGAGCCCCTGCTTTAAAGTTAGAGGTGGGTCTGGGGTACAAAGTGAGTTCCAGGCCAGCTGCAGAGTAAGACTCCACATCAAAATAATAATTATTATTTTTAAACTGCATACACAACAAACAATATAAACAGACTCTGAAACCTCACAGATCTTAAGAGACCAGAAAATGGACCATGAAGAGATCAGAGAACTAATATAATATCCATTTTCTTAGGAAGAAACTTATCCTCATGTTATGCTGGCTAATTCAGAGACAGGTCTAACGATATCTGTAATCTACTACCAATTCAATAAAAACCTCCGAATTACACACACACACACACACACACACACACACATCACAGAATGTTAGCCATCCAAGTGAAGGCATCCTCTGTACTATTTTATTTTTTTTAAGCTTTATTTATTTATATTGTGTATATGTGTGTTTTGTCTGCATGTCTGTCTTCATACCAGAAGAGGCAATTGGATCCCATACAGATATAGACAGTTGTGAATCGCCATGCGGGTGCTGGGAATTGAACCCTTGACCTCTGAAAGAACAGTCCGTGCCCATAACCACCAAGCCATCTCTCCAGCCCCTTGGTACTATCTTTTAACTTCTCTGGATATTTGAAGTTTTACATAATAAAAATCAGAGATGTGCATGTATGTATACACTGACTAGAATTCAATAATTTAGCAAATTAAAGGCACTCATCATAAAATAAGCCTCTGGAATATATTCAGCCATGACTGCTGGGTCACGGGCCATAACATGATGCTATCTGAGTGAGTCCCTGTGACACAACCTTGTTACTTCAGGACACACGCTTCTTCTTCCTCCGATAGTAATAATAAACACAAGGCACACTGCAAAATATAACCCCTTCAGGCCATTTCCTTGATGGACCAGGATGTAGGAGGTTAGTCACAGTCTAGACTCACCTGTGTCCCACTGACTCTGAGGAGGATCAGAAGAACTGCTCGCCTGTCGCTGACCCTGGCAACTGTCCTCGGTCCTCTTGGAAGAAGAGCTGGAACTGCCACGGCTGTACCGCTCAGGGGACACTGGGGAAAGGGAACGGAAGAAGCTCTCTCAGCTTCCTTACCTCCCAGCCCAGCATCCTAGGAAGAATGACTGGACCACAGGATGCCTGACCCAGTTGCTCAGAGGTCACACCCAAATACCACACCTCCTCCAGCACCTCCCGCCCAGAGGTCGCTCAAAGGCCTCCCAGGACAGAGTACTCATGGGGCGGTCCACCTCATGCCAACAGCTCCAGCTGCCAAGGTTACTCTTTCAGTAGCCCAGGTCCCCGCAATAGCCCTTGCCCCATCTCTAGCTCACTCTGGAGCCCCATGATATATAATAAATAGGACTCTCTGCTTCTAGAGTGTGACACTCAAGACAGTATTTTTCCAAAATCTGACAGCCTGGAGGTGCTTACACATCTGCTTACACAAACCCCACAGGCTTATATGGGACAGGAAAGCTCATAATTCCCCACTTCCCAAACTCTGCACTCTTATCTCTCAAGAAAGAGCCCAAGAGCCTACCTACAGACAGGCTCCTGGTACCTGATCCTTCCCAGCTCCTCCCTTTGTACCCCAGAATCAAGGACTTCAACCCTGGAGACAGGCCAGGCAGGTTTGACGCCTTGCTGCATATGTTATGCGTGTGACACGTTTTCATGTCCCCCACCCCATTTCAAATGCCATCTTCTTAGGAAAGTATTCCTTCATTGTTACCCAATTTTAGGTTACCTCCCCTCATTCTGGGGTACTCTATCTCTCTCAGTCTAGAACCATATCTAAAGCTAAGTTCCTTATTTACTATTAATTAACTCCTCCACTCGTGCAAGTTTCATGGAGTTGACATCTTGGCTGTAACTTCCCTGTGGCCTCACAAGCAGCAAGGTACTCATCCTCACTGAACCTGTTGTTTTCCCTGGGGGCGGGGGAGGGCTGGCAGGTGACAGTTCCTATGAAACCTATCATATGAAAGGTTTACCTCTGCCTGGCATAAAAAGTTCCACAAACAGTGGCTACAATCATTACTGATATGGCCGAATCCCACAAGCTCACTCCTACCTAAGCCATGCCCTCTCACTTTTGAGTTTCTCTCTGTGAAACAGGGGAGACTGGAATCCTTATCAGGGCACTACAGGGGCCCAGAGGGAGCAAGGTGTTTCTGCAACCTCCTATTCAAACCCTACCTGGCCGGCGCCGCTTGCGCGCCAGATGTGGCAGTAGGTCGTGACGGGCGAGCACGCGCAGGAGTTGGCTCAGCAGCCGCAGGTTGCTCTCGTCGCACTGCCCGCGGCGTTCCAGCTCCAGAAGCAGCTCCAGGCCGCTGCGGGCGCGGGCCAGGCCGCCGGGGGCGCCGGGGGCCTCATCCAGCAGGAAGGCCAGGAGCTCCAGTTCGCACTCGGTCAGCTGCCCGCCCACTACCTCGAACATACGGTGAAGCGACAGCATGCCGTAGTAATCCAAACACTCATCCTCCTCCCAGCTCGGGGCCGGGGTCGACCCGGACAACGCCATTCCCAGGGGAGGGGTGCGGAACAAGCTCAGAACCAGGGCCTAGAACCCACACGGCGGGGAGGAGGTCGTGGTCAGCGACACAGTGGTCCAGAGCCCACAGAGGCCAGCGCGTGGGCCCCGCGAGGTGTCTCCGGGCATAGTCGCCCCGACACCCTCAACGGTCTCAGCTTCTCTCCCTCCCACGGACAGGAATGGTATCGCCCGAGATCCCATAGTAACAGGCCGAGACGCTAGACCCCACCGGTCCACAGACCAGTCCGGAGGGCCAAGCCCAGACGTCCCTCTATGGGTGGTACGTTCCGAACTTGCCACCGACTGACCTAGGCGATCAGCTAGAAAGAGCTAAATGGCCCACTGCAAGGCACCTTGTCCACTGCCCGGTGACTTTGGATGGCAAATGTCCGGACGCAGCCCTTGGGTTCTGTCCACTAGTACCTTCCAGCTAGCTCCAACATCCCACCCAAGTGATACCTTTCAAAAGTGACCCTCGGTTCCTTGCAAGTGGGACCGACCAAGACAACCCTGAGCGCCACGCAGGTGGTCCTGTCTGAACCTGACCCCTCTCGCGGAAAGGGCGATCGGTCCTGCCCTCACCCCAGCACCCAAGTGGTTCCAGCCACCCTCCACCAGTCTCCTTTAGGTCTCTCTGATCCTCACCAGATTCCAGCGTCCGATGACTTCTGGGCGACGGCCGCAGCCACTTGTTTTGGATCTTTCTGGCACCTTCTCTATTATTACGCCTGCGTCACCTCGCTCCTCCTCTTTCGCCCAACTCGCGCAGGTGCGATCGCCACGCCCCTACGGCGCAAGCGCAGATTGAGACCTCCAAGCCCCACCCCTCCCAGGACTCCCGATCCGCCCCTAACCCAAGCGTCCGGACTCACCCGTGCTGCGCTTGCGCAGGAGCAAAGCCTCGCTGTATCTTGCTTTTGATGGTGGTTTAAGGCTCGGCTGTGTGTCCCCTGAATCCTATGACACGACCTGGTGGAATTACTCATCCCACAGACTACATCTTCCTCCTGATCACGACCTAGACACCCACATGACCAGCGCCACCGGCTGCCTGGGCAAAGTAAATCAGTCACGAGGGTCCTGACTCCCAGTAGCGCACAAGGCTCATAATCAGGACTTGTTATACAGTTGTAGGTGGCAACCAGGAACCTACAACTCAACTCTGCTGTCTCAGATTCTATATGGAAATTCTTTCTCATACAGCTCCCAGCCCCAATTGATAAATTCTCCAGTCGCAAACAGCAGAATGACGCCTCTTCCCAAATCGCAATAGACCTCGCCACCCCTGTGTGAACATTCCGAAGACGTCCGTCAGCACCTCCTATCATAGACACCCACGGTTAGAACAGCCTTTCTACAGTCGCTTCTGTGCCCTCTTGAGTCTCGGAGTCACCCTGATGCTCCCCTAACCTGCACCTATGAGAGCAATCCTGTCACAATAGTGGATGCTAGGGCGTCTTCATGTCCCCTACATGAGGCCCTGAGCGTGACGGTCGCTCCTCCTCCCCACTTAGGTGACTCAAGGTCAGGGACAGCACGTGCCTAAGACAGATCTCTTCTAGGACTGGTTTCCACCCCCCGGAATCTCCCTAAGGGGCGGGAGACCTGTGCGGGAGACTCTGGCTCAATGCTGGCTAGTTTTTTCCCTTTCCTAGGCCCTAGCTTTTCCACCTATGAAACGGACGGCGGTGGAGTCCACGGTATGTGCCCTCTGTGTGAATATCAATGAATCAGACAAAGAATGGGAGGAAGGGAAAGGTATTTATAAACAGAAAAGCTTCTATGTGGGACGGGTTATAGTACCAGGCCCCGAGCTGAATACTTTTTACATGGATGACAAAATCCAATGCCTTCAAAAGCCTTTCAGGGGGGTGTGATTCCAGTCCACTTTGCATGTAAGCAAAAACTAAGGCAGCCCAGGAAAAGTACAAATGTGTCTGGCTGCCGGGCGGTGGTGGCGCACGCCTTTAATCCCAGCACTTGGGAGGCAGAGGCAAGCGGATTTCTGAGTTCGAGGCCAGCCTGGTCTACAGAATGAGTTCCAGGACAGCCAGGGATACACAGAGAAACCCTGTCTCGAAAAACCTAAAAAACAAAAAACAAAAAGACAAATATGTCTGGCTTTTTAGTTACGCTGTCAGAAACATTCAGTCTCTTCTGCCACGAGATAATACCTGTCAAGGTCTCGCACCGCCAAGGTTCATTTACGTGACTTCACTCTATAAGGATGCACACTTTCTCCGCTGAATTTTCAAACAGCAGGGAAGGAGCGGCCCCGGAGAACTGCGCAGGCGCCTCTCCTGGCCCTGGACACCGCCTACAGGGCACTGGTGTCTGCGTGGAGAAACTCGCGGAGCCCCGCCTGACTCTCAACGCGCAGGCGCGAGGGCGCGTGCCCTGCGCTACCAGCTCTGATTGGCTGCCTCGTCTGAGAGCACCGCCCAATGGGAGGCGTGGATAGTGAAGGGTCCCACACTCCTGGAGTGGAGGGTCTGTGTCAAGAGCGGCAGGGGCTGCTTGGAGGTAAGGGAGATGGGTGAGGGCGCCGCAGGGCGGGCGGGGAAGAGAGCGCTGGATGTAGGGAGAGAGTGGAGGAAGAGGGGAGGGTATGCTAAGGGTCGGAGAGCCTTGGGGCCTGCGCTTGGGGCTGGAGCAGCGCGAGATGATCGACAGCTCCTTCCTGTGTGCCCTAGAGGCGTCGGTGGAGCCCCTGCTGTGTGCTGGCCTCAGCTTGATCTCGCCTGCACACCCCACCCCTGCAGGGGGGCTCTCAAGCTGCAGAGCAGAGGGATCTGGTAGGAGAAAAAAATCAGTGTAGCGGGAAAGTTGAACTTTCAGGCCCCTGGTGGAGGTGCTTAGATAGATCTACTTTCCGTATACAGAGCTGAATTCCACCTACCCCTGACTCGGTGTAGGATTGGGGGGAAAAGGAACGCAGGTGGAAAAGTGCCCATTTCGGGATACCTGTGCTTCTTTCTAGAAAGACAGTGTTAGTTAGTTTGTTTTTCAGGACAGGGTTTCTCTGTGTATCCCTGGCTGTCCTGGAACTCACTCTGTAGACCAGGCTGGCCTCCAACTCAGAAATCCGCCTGCCTCTGCCTCCCAAGTGCTGGGATTAAAGGTGTGCGCCACCACTTCCTGGCGGAAGACAGTATTATTAGGATTGTGTGCATGTTAAATGAGTTTTGGAAGGATTATGTTGGATGAGAGTCAGTGAACACATGGTGGATTGGGTCCTCTGCATCACAAACTTTGTAAAGTTTGTGCATCTACTCCTTATCTGCTATAAGCCATGTAGCATGTTCTGATCCAAGCCGGGGGAGTTGTCTTGTCAGTGGGGCTGTAACCAAGGCAGAATGCTAACCTCCCCCACCCTCAGCCCATTTGATTGTTTCTAGGAAAATGCTTTATGGAATGGTTCAGACTTAATGACGAGCCAGGTGTAGTGGCGCATGCTTTCAATGTCAGCACTGGGGAGGCAGAAGCCAGTCTGCCCTACATAGTGAGTTCTAGATAGGCCAGGGCTACATGATGAGATGCTTCAAAACAAAACCCACTTAATGGGGTATTTGGAATTGGTAGATAAGGAAAGTTTGGTTCCTGAGCATTTAGCAAGTCATTTATTTGCCGATGGTTTATTGGGTCATCAACTAAAAACAGGGCCTTATACTGGGCAGTGTGTCATGGAAATGCATAAAATGGGTAGACGTGTAGTGTGCACTATGCACAGGGATGGTTAAGGTCCCAGGACATCACTTCTATAGGGAGCCTTAGCTAGTCACTCAATGCGTCTGTGTATCTACTATGTGCTGGGCATCTTTCTTGGTCCTGGAAACACCTCGGTGGTGAAGAAGCTAAAATCCCTGCCCTCTGGGAGCAGTACATGAGCAGCCTGTATGCCAGGGCTACCAGCTAAAGTGTCCATGCTCCCGGCATGAGCAGAGGTAAAGAGGGAAGGAAGGTGGCCATTGGCACTCAGGAGGCAGAGGAAAGAAGACTGAGAACCAGACTTTGCCACGTACATGCTGAGGTCAAGGCCAGTCTTTGTACATAGACTCTGTCCCCAAAACAGAACCAGCCGGGCAGTGGTGGCACACAACTTTTAACCCCAGCTCCTGGGAGGCAGAGGCAGGTGGATCTCTGTGAGTTCAAGGCCAACCTGGTCTACAGATCTGAGTTCCAGGACAGCCAGGGTTATACAGAGAAAAATCTGTCTCAAACAACGACAAAAAAACCAGGCCATCTTGCTGGCCCAGAAGGTAAAGGTGCGTGCCATGGAGCCCTGATGATCCCAGTTCAGTCCTCAGAACCTACACAATACTGGGAGGAAAGAATGGACTCTGAACTCCATAAAGTCATCCTCTATATGATAACATGTATGCCATGATGTGTACTCATGCATGCAGGCACACAGTAACATAAACAAACAAAAAAGGGGGGGCTATAGGGTGGCTCAGTGGGTAAAGGCAACTGGCACTGAGCCTGATGACCTGAGTTTGATCCCAAAACCCCCATGGTGGGAGAACCAGATCCTGTAAGTTGTTATCTTACCTTTATACACATGCTTTCCCCCACACCCCCCATAAAAGAAAGGTGTAATAAAATAAAAATAAAGTCTCCCTAAAATGTAGGGCTTGGAGCAGAAGGCTTAAGGAGGGCTCGTGACATGGACTACAGGCTCCTGTTGTGTGAAAGCGGTTGGATTAGGTTGAGACTAAGAGCTTAGGACATGGACTGGCAGGTTGGAGGGGTTTGTATCCCTGGTGCTAAGCGTGGAAGTGCACACACAGAATCCCACTGCTGGGGAGGCTGAGGCAGGATCGCTCTAAAGCTACCCTCTATCATACAGTGAGTTTGAGGCCAGCCTAAGCTGCATACAAACCCAAGCATTGGTGTCTGTTAACCAAGTACCTGGCCTGCCATAGGCCTTGTGGTCAGTCTGACTTTAGTTCCATTTTACGGGTGAGAAAACTGATCCCAAGAGAGGAGGTAAAGTGGGAGAGCTCAGATTCAAGCTGAGGGAAGTCCAGTTCCCACTGTTCCCTTAAATGCTTTGTTGTGGGAATACAGTAAAGGTGTTCCACAGAGAGGAACTTGCATGGGTGAAGGCTGAGGGGCCAGAAAGCAGAGAGAGAGATGGGGGGGGGGCAGAGAGGAAGAGAGACAGAGTCAGAGACAGGGGTGGGGGGGAGAGACAGAGAGGGAAAGAATGTGTGTGTGTGTGTGTGTGTGTTCTTAGAAAGGGTGTCACTGGGCTTCTGAGAGAGGACAGAATTAGAGGCCAGGCTGTAGGGTGTCCATGCTCTCTTGCAGATACCTGACTATAGTGGCTACGACAGGCTCAGAGACATGGGACCATGAGAGGCTGAGGCAAAAACCTTGGACTACAACTTGATTGACAGACTGGTGAGTAATGGAATGAGCTAGGGAACACCTGAGACATTCCACACTCCCCTTGGGTTCCTGGTGTGCCATTGGCTTCTGCCCTTCTTTCTCCAGGCACTGCCTTCTCCATAATGGCAGAGATGGTGGCAGAGGCAGCTGAGATACCAACACAATCACCAGGAGCAGTGGAAATTTCAACCGCCTTGTCAGGAGAGCTGGCAGAGATGGCAACAGCAGTGACGGAGATGACCTCTGGGGAGGCCCTTGCCTCGTCCCTCTTCTTCCAACACCACCAGTTCATGTGCTCTGAGTGTGGCAGCCTCTACAACACCCTGGAGGAGGTCCTCGCCCACCAGGAACAGCACCTGCTCACCATGTCAGAGGAGGAGACGCTGACCCAGGACACAGGCCTGGAGCCTGAGCTAGTGCCTAGCGCTGGAGGGGGACCTTTCCAGTGTGGTGAATGCAGCCAGCTCATCCTCTCTCCCAGCGAGCTCCTGGCCCACCAGGATGTCCACCTGCAGGAGTCTGCAAGCCAGATCCAGTACCAGTGTGGAGACTGTCAGGAGCTCTTCCCCTCACCTGAGCTGTGGGTAGCTCATCGCAAAACTCAGCACCTTTCCATTGCAGCAGAGCCGCCACCTCCTTTGCCTCCCCCAACACCCCCATCCCCACCACCAGAAGTCAAGATGGAGCCCTACGAGTGCCCCGAGTGTTCCACCCTCTGTGCCACCCCTGAGGAGTTCTTGGAGCATCAGGGCACCCACTTTGACTCCCTGGAGAAAGAAGAGCACAATGGGTTAGAAGAGGAGGAAGAAGATGAGGAAGAGGGGGAGGAGGAGGATGAAGATGATGATGAAGAGACCGATGAGGAGGAAGCATCCACAGAGCTCACTGCTGATGGCACGAGAGGTGACAAGTCCACAGCTGACCCGGCTCAGAGCTGTGGGGATTGTTCCCAGCACTGTACCTCTTTAGGGGCACGCCGCAAACACCGAAGGGCATCTCATGGCCCAGCATCAGCAACCCACGCCTTCCACTGTAGCCAGTGTCAGCGCAGCTTCAGCTCAGCCAACCGGCTGGTGGCTCATGGCCGGGCCCACGTGGGTGGTACCCATGAGTGTACCACCTGCTCCAAGGTCTTCAAGAAGGCAGCCTCTCTGGAGCAGCACCAGCAGCTGCACCGTGGGGAAGCCCGCTATCTCTGTGTGGACTGTGGCCGTGGCTTTGGCACTGAGCTCACACTGGTGGCCCATCGGCGGGCCCATACTGCCAACCCACTGCACCGCTGTCGTTGCGGCAAGACCTTCAGCAACATGACCAAGTTCCTGTACCATCGACGAACTCACACGGGGAAAAGTGGAACCCCCACCAGGGTAGCCACTGTCTCCCCAGCTCCAGCTGAGCCCACACCCCCACCCCCACCCCCACCCGCCCAGCTGCCCTGTCCACAGTGCCCCAAGTCCTTCGCCTCAGCCTCCAGACTCTCCAGGCACCGGCGGGCCGTGCATGGCCCCCCTGAACGCCGACACAGGTGTGGGGTCTGTGGCAAGGGCTTTAAAAAGCTCGTCCACGTGCGCAACCACCTGCGGACACACACAGGCGAGAGGCCCTTCCAGTGTCACTCCTGCGGCAAGACCTTTGCTTCTTTAGCCAACCTCAGCCGCCACCAGCTGACCCACACAGGAGTGCGTCCCTACCAATGCCTGGACTGTGGCAAGCGCTTTACACAGAGCTCCAACCTGCAGCAGCACCGGCGGCTACACCTTCGACCTGTGGCCTTTGCGCGCGCCCCTCGCCTTCCCATCACCGGTCTCTACAACAAGAGCCCCTACTACTGTGGGGCCTGCGGCCGCTGGTTCCGTGCCATGGCAGGCCTTCGGCTGCATCAGAGGGTCCACGCCCGAGCAAGGAGTTTGACACTACAGCCTCCCAGATCACCCTCTCCGGTCCCACCCCCACCCCCTGAACCTCAGCAGACTATCATGTGCACAGAGCTTGGGGAGACCATCGCCATCATCGAGACATCCCAGCCGCTGGCACTGGAGGACACACTGCAGCTCTGCCAGGCAGCACTGGGGGCCAGTGAGGCGAGCGGACTGTTGCAGTTGGACACGACCTTTGTGTGACATGGTGCGAGAGAAATGAGAAAAGGGGTTTGCTTACAAGCTTGACTCTAGGCACCCCTCCTGGCAAGCCAATCTGGCACCCACATGTCAGGGTCCACCCTGCTGGCCTCTTCTAACTGCTGACTCCTCAGGGTTTCTCCTGTCACCTTTCCCTGCCCAAGGTGAAACTGAAGCTCTGAGAAGTGATGTGATGTCTCAGTCCCTACAACTGCACTGCAGACTGGGGTTTGCCAAGGCTCTTTGCACGGCATCACCCGGTGCTCAGCAACGTCAGGTAACCTTTATTGAGCACCAGCCATATGCCAGGCCTGTGCCAGACACTCCCATATACCTCTTCAGGTCTTCTGCTTATAACTCCCACCCCTACCTACCCTCCCAGGACTTGGGGTGTTGGGACTTAGCTCTACCCAGTATAGGAAGGCACTTAGTTTCATGGGGCTTGCTTCATTTCAGTTTTGACAGTATGAAAAGAAATCTGTAGGTGACCCCAGTACTCAGCCCAGCCAGGGTGACATTGAGGACCCAGGAATGAAGCAGTCATAGCTCCACACTCAGGCATACTCAGCCCAGCAGGGGCAACTGACTGAAGTACAGACAGCTATACAGACATTTGCCCCTATATAGACAGTGCTGCCTATGGCTCATTCAGCCTGTGTGCCCAAGGCTTCCCTCACACACCGTGATGCTGCAGGCTAAAGGAGAGTCAGGTCTAAGGATTCCTGGGCTGAGTGGGGATGTGCAGGGACAATGGAACTGAGAACAGACTTCCTAGTGGCACCAGTTCCTGAAGTAAAAGTAGGAATCTTCTAGAACAAGAGGAAAATAATCTTTCAGGCAGGCCAGCCAGTTACACTGCAGTACTGCTCGGCAGTATCAGGCAGGACACTTAATGTCCCTTAGGCCTGAAATGGACCTGTGTACCATCCTGGTTGTACAAGTAAGGAGACAGCCCAGAGAATGCCCAGGGTCTCAGGCTGGGTAGAGGTACTGTGAGATGGGAATGCAATTCTTAGGCCCATCTCTATTGTTCTGAGGAAGACCTGACCCCTCAGTGTCCACAAAAAACACCTGGTCCATCCCTTGACCCAGAGCAGCCATGCTCACCCTGCTTCCTAACTGGTTTGAATGAAAGAAAGATGAGATCAGTCCTGCAGAGCAGAAAGGAACTCCTGGGGCTGATACAAGCATCTACCAGGGCCCAGAATCTTGGACTCCCCTCAAGGATATGTTCCAAAATTACTTTTTCTGCATCAGTAGAATCCATCAGGAGGATCCAAAGTTGCTCCCTCCCAGGTCCCCTCTCTTCCTGGAACATCCTACCCACTCACTGCTTGGCACCATGTAGAGATACCATTTCTTTCTGCCCATGGTCCCACCATCTGGCTCCAGCATATTTTAAAAGTCAAGGGAAAGAGCCAGGCAGAGTGGCACAAGCCTGTAATCACAGTATTTGTTGGGATTGTAAGGCAAGATGATCTTGAGTTCCAGGCAGGCCTGAGCTAAACTGGAAGACTAGCTCAAAACCAGAGTGGGGGAGGAGAGGGAGGGAAGAGCTAAACTCTCAACCTCAACCTTCCCAAGGTTGCCGCTTGCCAATACCCCTAAGAGAAGTGAAGCAGGTGGGTACCATGCTTCAGACAGGGCACCTTATATGCCTTGGGAATCTGCCTGTCCGCATACAGACCCATCCCACTGAGTCTACAGGCAATTAGACATTCTGTCTGAGACTCATCATCCAGGGTCTCACTGATCACCCAGGATGCTCATCCTTTCCTTTGTTAACAGAGAGTTTGCGCCAGGAAATGGGACAGGATCCACGTCTATGGTGGACAAGCATTAAGTGACACAGGGGTTTCTGGCCTCTCAGTGTCCCCCAGCCTGAAGTGGAACTCATTCCAAACCCTGAACCCTTCACTTTGTGGAAACAGGCAGCCAGACAGGAAGAAGGGTTTCATGCCAATAATTTATTGAACGGAGGTCTGTACACAGGCAAACCTTACTGTGGAAACTAAGACACCAGGGGCTCTCCCTACTCCCCTCCTTCCAGGATGGGGAGAGGGAGGAAGCCTTGGGAGCAGAGGACAAGAGGGGGTACAGCTGAGGGGGAGGGCAGGTTGGATGGTGTGAATCGACGTTTTCTTTAAGAAAAAAATTATAACAATCTATTTACACCCAGGGGGCCAGGAAAGGGAAGAGGAGATGGGCTGGGCTGGTTCTATTTACAAGGGACATGAGAGAGGGGGGAAGGAGTGGTAGCCTGGGGGAGGGGAAGGGACCAAAGGGGTAGAAGGTCCTCATACCCCCAAACCCCGTCCTTCCTTCTCTTCCCTCCCCCACAAACAGTTAAAATCCTCTTTAAAAAGCCCACCACAAAGGTGAGGCTGGTGAGGGAGGCCTCGATGCTGGGGTAGTTCATTTACCTCTGCCCTCTAGTCTAGGGGCCCAGCCAGGGCAGGAGCTTGATGGGCTATGGCCCCCTTCCCAGCCCCATTGGGCCTTCCCAGATGGACGTGGAGGGGTAGTCGGTGGGGCCCTCAGGAAGAGTTAGTGAGGGAAGCTGTGGCATCAGGTGCCTGCCAGTCTGGGCCAGTCTGAGTCTCAGTTAAAGCTGAAGGAAGGAGAGGGAAGGGGGGACAGTTGGCTTTTGCATCACACCCCACACCCACAAGAGAATAACTTGCTTCAAAATGCTATGCAAGAAGTTGACAGCTGTCACTCTGGGTTCAGGGTTACAATCTCAGTTGCCAAAGGGCCAGCCTGACACTAAAGTGGCTTACACCAAGGAGCCAGGCTCCATGGAAGAAAGGGGGCAGCTGGACACTGTTCTGTCAGGAGAAAGGCAGACCTGTAGCTGCCAAGCCTGATCTTCTTCCCCCTAAGAAACAGGAAATCTGGGTTTTTACCCAGAATGGCCCAATCTTCAAATGTGGGAAACTTTTTGTTTATTTGTTCAGACCAAAGAAATGTTTGGTCTTCCAGTTGGCATTTAAACACAAATGTGGGCAATACTGCCCTACAAAGCTGGTTGCCGTCTGTGCCGTCAGATGTCAACAACTCAAAACCCACAGGGAATGTTAGAAGCCAAGGACAACCCTCCCCTGACCCTCAGCACACACGTTCCCCAGCTTACCTTGTGAGGACGAGGTGAGGGCAGCAGGGCCTGCTGGGGACCTCAAGTGAGGAGGGATGAGAATGGCATTGAGAGATGGTTGGATGGACAGTTCTAGAGACAGGAATTGACATGCTTAGTAGAGGAGAGGTAAGGCTTATGGAAAGCCAGTTAGGGTTAGGATAGGGCACAAACAAGGACGCAGTTACTGGCAATGCCAGGTGACAGAGACTTTAGCCACCAGACTCTTAGGTAGAGATACCTGGCTGAGCCCCGGGCCATCTTGTACCCGCTCAGCTCCCCAGTCCTGTTCAACACCCAGCCTCTCCGCTGGCCCCAGGCTATACTTACCACCAGGACTGAAGTTGAACAGGGGGGGAAGCGGGCGGTTGTTGGGGAGCTGGGTTCCAAGACTCCGCAGTTCATCAAAGAAGCTGTGGGCACAGGCCTCTAGTGGGGAGAGCCTTGAGGATGGCGTGTACTCCAGCAGGCTAGAGCAGAGTGCAATGGCCTCAGGCGGTGTCCGAGATTTGAACACCTGTGGGTTAATTCAGAGGGTGAGAGGTGCTATAACACCCGTGTCCTGTGCCCTCCCGTGGCAGCCTGCTTCCCAAACACCCACCTCCCTGGTAAGGAGACAAACAATGAGATGGGCGCTGGCTCAGGGTCCATGATTTGTGACTCCTGGTGCATACTTGCTACCATATAAATGGGAATCTTGTATTTACCCATGAGTTCTCAACTTTTAAAATTCTATAAACTTCACAATAACAAAATGTTGACTGCCTCCCTTGGATAACTTCAGAAACTACCCCCACCGTGATTTATTTTTGTTTTTGTTTTTTTGATCTGTTTACTTAATGTGTGTGACTGTTCTGCCTGTGCACATTTGTGTTAACCACATGCATGCCTGTAAGGATCCCCTGGAACTGGACTTACAGGTGGTTGTGAGCCGCCATGTGAGTGCTGGAAATTGAACACAGATTCTGTGTAAGAGTAACATGTGCTCTTAACCACTGAGCCATCTCTCCAACTCTGCAAACCATGATTTTTAAGCCGGGTCCTCAGAGCAGTTGGTCTCCAAGGAGACCCACTCTTCAGCCATGCTGTGCAAGTCCACATTTCTGCCCCTACCTTTGTCCAGGGGTGAGCTTTGATCTGGGGGAACTTGAACTCTGTATAGTTAGGGTTCATCTCTCGGATTTGTTCCCTGGTTGGCGTTCCTAGTACCTGTAAAGGAAAGTGAGGGTTTGAGACAAAGCCCCTTTCCTCAGGCCCACCCCTGCTTCCCCTGGCTCTGCCCCCGCCCCCGTCCTCACCTTGATGATCTCCACAAGCTGGTCCACCCCACTGTCCCCAGGGAAGATGGGCTGGCCAAGAAGTAGCTCAGCCAGTACACAGCCCGCTGACCACACATCTGAAGGGGAAGAGTAGAGGTAAGCACTAGACAGCCGAAGCTACCAGGAGACTCCTTTACCAACACTGTTCCTCGTGGCTATCTCCAGAGGCACTGCAGCAGCAAGTGTCTCAAGCTGTGCTCTCCAGTCCAGGTGCACTTACGGTGGCCCTCATGCCCTCCGTAATGAGTGATCCCAAAGAATCCTTTGAACCTTTACTTCTCTAGACGAGCACAAGGCCTGGCCCTGCCCACTGGCACCTGTGTGCTCTGAGCCACAAGAAAGCTTTCCATCCTCAACTGCCTACTCACCCCTCCCTGCTCTGTGTCTTGCCCTGCACTGGTACAAGTTCCCACCTGAGGACCTCATCAGCCCGTCAGTCTGACATTCTCCTTCAACCCCTCCTTCTCATGTACATGCTCTCATCTCAGCCTTCCCCCCAAGCTGGAAGAAGGTAATGCCATGCTCAGAAACAGAAAAAGACAGGCCCTGACTGGGAGCAGGCCCTACCCTTACAGCGACAGTTCTGGTTCCTGCCACCCCCTTCCTCCAACTGAGAACAGAGGCTGACTGGGAGTTTTTAAGTGCAGGTAGGCTCTGGAGCCAAGTCACACTTGAAATCCCAGCCCTGTCAGCCCCTGGGAAGCTGCTAGCAGCAGCAGCAGCCGCCTCAGCCTGGGAACAGCAGTAGGCCCTAATCACCAAGCCCGTCCCTCCCCAGGGTCCCTCCCCTAACTGACCGATGGATGAGGTGTAATCTGTGGCCCCAAAGATGAGCTCTGGAGCACGGTAGTACCGAGAACAGATGTAGGACACGTTGGGCTCCCCCCGAACTAACTGCTTTGCACTGTGGGAAGAGATGGGCAGGGTTAAGCACGAAAGGAAGCTCGAGGTTCTTTCACCCTTCAGGCACTCCACAGGCTGCATGGCAGACCTACCTGCCAAAGTCGCAGAGCTTGAGAACAGCAGTGTCAGGGTCCACAAGCAAATTCTGGGGCTTGATGTCACGGTGACACACACCTTGGGAGTGGATGTAGGCCAAGCTCCGGAAGAGCTGGTACATGTACACCTAGGACAGGCAAGGCACAACTCAACTCCAGCCCTACTTCCCACAGAGCACACTGTTGGCCCTCATTATGCCACTGTCCCTGCTGGCTGCCCCAAGACCTCAGCTCTTGTACTGTTGTAAACCCTTGGACTTAGGAAGATAGGCCCCAGTTTCTAAAGCTTGAGGATGGCTGACACTGGGCCTGGTCCCCACATGAGGAACTACTTGTTACGCCTATGATGATGATGACTGACACCAGAAGGTCTTGCTGTAACACAGGCTGTGGGCCACACACTCTGCTTCCCCTCTCACCAGAACTGCCAGCTCTAGAGGGCCTCAGCCCTCAGCCGCCCTCACTGACAGCAGCTCCCATGCACAGGCCTTCTCCAGCTTCATTTCCTGCTTTCCTCACTCCTACTGACCAAGGTTTTCAGTTGATTTGTTTTTAATTTGTTTAACATTCTGGTGTATATGACTGCCTCTGGAGGGAAAGGAGTTACACATGCTACAGACCACAAGTGGCAATCAGGTCTGGTGCGGGCTCATCATTTGTGTCCCAGGAATTGGTCCTCAAGCTTAGCAGCAAACACCTTTAACCTTGGAACCTTTCTGGGTTTTTTTTTCTTTCAAAACAGGGTGACAGACTGGATTCCAAGCTGGCCCTGAACTTGAAATCCTCCTGCATTAGGCTCCCTACTGCTGGGATTACAAACATGCACTACTACATGCAGCCAGGACCTTGGAGTTAGGCTCCTGAGTCTCCTGGGCCTGCACCAGTACCTGAAGTACATATTCTACCAGCTTCCAGGACCCCTCCTCCTGTGCCTGCATGATACTACTCCTCTCCCAGCACTCCTTCCTTTCTCACCCCCAGGCCAGTCATGTAGGGCTCTCAGTTTCCAGCACACAGTGGCTCTCTACATAGCAGCAGCTCCTCAGCTTTGTCATTTTCTTTGATGGTGCCTGTAACCTCACCAAACACGGCGCTTCTGTTTTAAAGACACGGTCTCTCTGTGTAGTCCTGGCTATCCTGGAGCTTACTATGTAGACCAAGATGGCCTTGAACTCAAAGAGATCTTCCTGTCTCTGCATCCTGAGTGCTGAGACAAAAGATGTGCGCCACCATGCCCAGCCAAACTGCTCTTCAAAGGCAAGGCCGGGATCTCAGCTCTGTCTCTGGGACTGCTCTGCACTTGGCTGAGCAGAGGAACAGCCACAGCATGGCCCTCACGACTGGAGAACTCCCTTCCCAGCATGTAAGCAGCAGCAACCACATCAGTGTCAGCTCACCAAGGTGTAAGGTGCTGAAGCCACAGAGAGGTGACACGGGGAGAGAGGTCTGCTGGCTCTTCTGGCACATCTTTACTGCCACTCTATGCTTTCCCATCCACTTCAATAACAATGGTCCTACTGTGTGGAGCATTTCCTTTTCCCTCCCCTGGGCTTATTAGCCAAACCCATCTGCAATCTACAGAACTAAGGATAGGGAACATAAGCCTCCGAAGACCAACCCACAGACAGGTGGGCCCAGAGCCCCTGGCTTTGTGGGCCTGTGCTCCAGCAGCCTGCCTGCCTACCTTGACATAGATGATAGGGGTGATCAACTTGGCCTTAGTAAAGTGACGGGCCACTCGGTACACCGTCTCGGGCACATATTCCAGCACCAGATTTAAATACAGCTCATCTTTCTGGAGAACAAAGGAGAGGTGTGAGGCATTTTTAGGGAAGAAAGAAAGTGTGCAGAGAACAGTGAGGGACACAGAGGACCTTCCGGGAAAGGCAGGCAGGAGAGTGGATACATCACAGTGTGGAAGGCTACACACCTCAGATTCCCAGCGTCTCACCTTCTCCCCACTGGAGTAGAAAAAGTACCGCAGCCTCACGATATTGCAGTGGTCCAGCTTACGCATAATCTGCAGTTCTCGGTTCTTAAGGAAAAAGGGAGAGTTTCAATTCATCCAATCCCCTACCTCCCCCTCCCCCCAGTATCCTCACCTCCACCCTACACCTATTTCTGCTAATAGAATAGTTTCATGTCCCAAACTCAAGGCTCCAAGGCTTGTGGGAGGCAGAAGATGGGGGTATTTCTTTATCCTGGCCCCTACCCCCAATATGGAAGCTGCAGGTCTATGGATCCAGGGCCACCAGTGTGTTTATTACTTCAACCTCCTTTTTAGAAATCCTCTGACTACTGGAGACATGTAAAGGCCAATTACTTCCTTCATAAAGCAAATCCTCAGCATCTCTTATAAAATTTGCTGAAGCTGGGCCTGGAGGTGCTGGTCTGTAGTCTCTGCCACTCTGAAGGCTAAGGCAGGAGGATTTTGAGTTCAAGGACAGCCTGGACAACTTAGTATAACTGTGTCTCAAAAATTCAGAGTGCTAGGGATCTAGCTAGCTCAGTTGGTATAGCACTCACACGGCATGAGCAAACCTCTGGTTCAATCCCACATACTACCAAAACTAAAGAAATCAGACCACACAGACATTACCATCCAACACTGGCACAGGCAGCAGTAGACAGACAGCGGCTGCCTGGATCGCCCTGACCCGTCACGTTCCCCAGACTCCCTGTGAGTACAGGGGACTCACAGCTCTAGTTTAGATCTGAGACTCTAGACTTCCAATCTCAACTTCTACTCCATACCAGGAACTCTTTCCAATGTCCAATCCTCTAGGGCCTCAGGACTCTTCCCCAGATCCCTCAGTTCTGCAGCTCAGCTCCACCAATGTCTGACACCCCAGAGTTCTTCCTGCGCAAGAGCACCCACAGCCCAGGCCCTGGTCCAGTTGCCCCATCTGGTCTGGCACAGTTCTCCAATCACCATGGATCCCTCCACTTCCCTCTCTCTCTCCTCCTCTCTCTAAGGTTCCCTAGGCCTCCACTAGCTTACAGAGCACGCTTCCCTCCAGAGACAGCCCTGCACCAAGACACGTGGCTTAGTGAGCACCTTAAGGGCTGGACTCCATTCTGCACCACCTTCAGAGCTGCCAGCATCAGCCTTACCAAACTTTCTCTTCTGGAAGAGATGTGACCAAAGGGTTAGGGAAGACTTGAGAGTCAAACAGGGCGGAGCTTGCTCCTAATGGGGCCTTACTATGCAGCTTCATTTCTGCTGACTTAGAACAGAAGTGGCAGCAGTAGCTGCCCGCTCTCACAGACTCTTCAGGTAAATTAAATTAGAACCTTGCCTGTCAAGCACTTACACTGAGGAAATGCCCAGGAAACACTAGCTCTCAGCTGTTCTGGAGTACATATCCTCTCCTCTTCCCCCATTCATTCTCTGCCTTCCCCTCTCCTTGGGCCCATGCTTAAGTCCCAATGAAATCCCAGGCTCAAGCTGGTGAGATGCTTCAGTATATAAATGTGCTTGCCGTGTGAGCTTGAAGTTCTGAGTTCAGTCCCTGAATTCCACAGTGGAAGAAGAACCAATTTCTAACAGGTGCCCCTGACCTCCACATATAGACTATGGCACACACATGCCAGCCACACTTACATACAGATATCATACATATGCACACATTAATAAATAATATTGAGAACATGAAATTCCAGGCTCCAACTCTATTGCTGGGCACACTCAGCAGTCACTCCCAGTGCCCAAACCTCCAGTCTACCCAAGCTACCTTGAACCTTTTGTCCTGAAGAACCTTCTTGATGGCCACCAGTTCCCTCGTCTCTGCCAGCCGTGCCTGGTACACTACTCCGAATGAGCCATTACCAATCACTTTGATGTCAGTGTAAGCCACCTCTTGGGAACGCTCAGGGCCTTGGCCTAGAGTGGCTACCACTGTGGTCACCTTCCCGCTGTCACCTAAGGAACAAAAGGAATGCAATCCACTGATCTTTCCTCTCTAGCCACCACAGCCCAGGGAGGGGAAGCTGTTCCGTTCACTGTACGGACAGGACAGTGATTATTCCGTGGTAGAATAAACTGTCTGGCACACATAAGGCCAATACCTTGGGTTCAATGCCTAAGAATGGGGAAAGGCTATGTTCTTAGAGCCTCCTCCAAGAAACCCTAAATTCTACCTTTCCTACAGCAGGATACCAACATTCAAACTTATCTTCCATTGGTAGGTAAAGCACCTACAAATTTCTACTTCTAGCCAACATCAGTGAAATCCCTTGGGGTGGGGGGGTACCAACACCCCAAGTGTAGAGTCCAGCCACACCAGGCTCCCCAGCCTTCTTTCCCTTCTGGAGGGCAGGTACAAGGTACCATCTTCTACACAAAGGAGCAGAAATTATGGAGTGTTTCTTCTTCAGGAAAACACTGCCAATCCTCACAGCCAGAGAGCACTAACTTCTAAATCCTTCCTGGCAGAGCTCCTAAGTAACATAAATGAGATGGTCGGAAGAGCCATTGCCCTGACCCTCACTTGGGGGTAGGAACTGGAGGGTTAGGGGTCTGTTACGAGTCTGTTACGCTTACCAACTACTGTGCATTGTTATGGGCACTGGCCTGGCCTGTGTACTCCAGAGCAGTACCTAGCCTGAGAATGGAGCAGCTAATCTCCACAACTGCTGAAGGTATATTCCAGCCTGATGCCTTTGGAGGAAAGTTTTCATTTCCAGTTCCCTGTCTCTGAGTAGCAGCAAACCTAGGTGCCACTCTTAGGGACCCAACTCCCTTTAGGAAACTTATCAACAAATTCAATTTGCTAGGGGGGCAGTGAGGAATATTTTGAAAAATAATCCCACATGGCTATTTATTTTTTTCAGAGCCAGTACCAGCCACTTCAAAACCATATTTTACAAAAGGTGTGACCTGTAGACCCCCCATTCCATTTTTGCTAAAGAACCTTGCTCTCTTGCCTTGTTTTAAAAGAAAACTGACAATGAGCTTTATTAGAAGCCCATGTTTATTCCCAATCTGTTCTTATTTATAAACAACAGTGATTATTTACTGCCATCATTGAGGACTGACTACAAGTCTACACGTTTTCAATGGGTTAGATGGTAATGTCAGGCCTTATGGTTTAAACCTGGCCCTGTTCTGTGGAAACATTAATAATCCTGAATTGGTGCTTCTAAAGGATATCCAATTCAAACCCCCATTTTTGATGGAAAGGAAATTAATGGCCACCTTTTCAAACAGGACAGTGACAACAATCATATTCTTGTCTCTTAGGGGACAACAATCCTAGATCACCATTGGCAAGTAACTATGACCTCTGATCCTATTCTCCTGTGATGGCAACGTTGTCAAGTACTCGAGACCTTGATAACTGGAAGAATAGGACCAGTGACCTCTGTTTCTCGGGTGTTGGTAATTCTGAATCTAAACTCCAAGTGATGGTAACCCCCAAACTCCTTTATCTGAGAGACAGAAAGCTGCTCAGATCCCGGCTTGAAGCAGCACGGTGACCTCGAGCTTCTATCTGGGTACATGAAAGAATCTGATCGCCGTTTGATGCGCTTGAGAAACCCAGATCACCACCCCATAGGGCGCCCCTAAGTACTCACGGCCCAGCTTCACTCCGGGCGGCGGGAAGCTAGTGCCCGCGCCGGGGCCACCGCTGCCTCCTCCGCCGCTGCCGCTGGGGCCACCCCCGGAGCTCGAGGCTCCCACGCCCCCACCCATAGCCCCGACTGACGCCTTCCCGCCGGCAGTGCCTCCTGGGCCGGAGGCCGAGCCCCCGGGGCCGCCGCCACCGCCTCCGCCTCCGCCGCCTGGCTCCGCGAACGAGCTGGTCCGCGCCCGGCCCGAGCCCCCAGGGCCGCCTCCCGAAGGCCCGCCGCCGCTCATGGCGCCGAGCGCAGGCCCAGGCCGCGGGGCTCGGGCTGCCTGGGCTGCCCCCGCCGCTGCCTCTGCCGCCGCCTCCCCTGGGCTCCGGCCTCTTCCAGGCCGCGCCGTTCGGGCTCCGGCTCCGGCCCAGCGCCCGCCGCGGGGCACGCCGGGAGATGAAGTCCCTCTGCCGTCGGCTTCGTTGTCACCACCCTCGACCCGCACAGCACGCCGGGAAATGGAGTTCTCAAGTCCTCGGAGTCTCTGCCCGCTGGGGGCGGGGTGTGATGGCTCGCGCTGCACACCGGGAAATAGAGTCCTGGGTAATGTTACCCGACTCTGCCAAAAGCCAACTTGGAAGCACCTTGAAAAACACAGTCAGAGCCACACACTCACTACACAGAGGGAAAAAGTAGGTCCCTTAGGGTATCTCAGAAAAGAAATCTTAGCCACTCCAATACTGAACAGCGTCCAAGCCTAATGCACGCCGGGAAATAGAGTCCAGCCACCCGCCTAGTCTGTGGGCCATCGGTGACTTCCTGCACCGCGTGCATTCTGGGAAATCGAGTCCGCACCCGTGAATACTTAGTACTCCGACTGTGAGGCACACTGGGAAATGGAGTCGTCACCACGCCCTCACCGCATTGCAGGTGTAGAACAGTTGATAAAGCAGGATAGGAAATGAAGTCTCAGATGGTCCTCAAACCTTAAGTAGATACTGTAAGTGGAAGGCATAGAATAGGAAATGGAATAGGCATCGCGCTCTCTCAGCCCAGTTAGCAGCGTCGCAGTTCCTTCCGGGAAATGTAGTCGACACCAAGAGTTATGCGCGTCGCTCCAGTGAGCCTGGTGGCTTCTGGGAAATGAAGTTCAATACTGCCTCACCATTGACGAAGCGGATGGGAGCTACCAACAACCAGAAGCATGCTGGGAATAATCCACAGTGGACTCTGACTCTTCGTGAAGCTGGGTTCTGGGGCTTGGTGGGAGTTGTAGTCCAAAGGGAGTACTGTGGCTGAGAGTGTAGGTGAAAGGTTAAGGACAACAGTTCCCAGGGGAAACTATAATGTGTTACAATGTCTCCTCTGGTCCCTAGGTCTAAGACCTAAACCGATAAGTGAGTGCTGGAAAAAGTACACCCAAGCGGCCACATACAGAGAAGAGAATAACGTCTCCTTGCATTCTCAAAGGATTTAGTACAGTAAACAGTCCCGATCGTGTCTCAGAACACTTGTTTTCGGATAGTCTACCTTTCCCTAGCAATATGGTTAGGACTAAGAGGATGAGCTGCAGGATTTAGAGAGAGAGAGAGAGAGAGAGAGAGAGAGAGAGAGAGAGAGAGAGAGAGAGATTGATTCTGTCCTGAACCCCTACTCAATTTGCGTCTACCCTCATCCTAAATTACAGAATTCTAGATAATCCGAATGAAGGGAACCGACTACAAGAAGGAGTTTCAGATTTCCTGAGTATGTTGAGTTAATCAATTAATACCCGGGAAAAGTCGCACCAAAGTAGGAAACTCTGTGCGTGTGCGCGAGTTGGGGGAGGAGGGGGCAGAGACAGAGAAAGATCAAAATGCTGTCGGCTCTCCTGCCTCAGAAACGGAGTCTCTGTACTTTACTTTACTCGCAGCCTGTGTTCGTCCTAATTGTTGGTGCTTTTCTGAAGCCTACAGTCCTGTCTGCTCGGTCATTTCCCGATTGCCATTCTCAGTGGACACGGAATGGAGACAGAAGGTTCAGCTAACGCCTCTAAAGACTACGTTATCCAGAAGGCAAAGCGCGGGGACTTCCGCTCTCTGCAAAGCCTCCAGACACTTCACGCTCGACTGTAGAGGGAGTTTCTGGAGTAATACAGTCGAATGGTGGCTGCCGCCCTCTGACGGCTGCACACAGTTGAAAAGTGAAGTCAAGCCCCTAGGTATAGGACCAAAGAATCTCACTAGCCTATGTAGCAAGATAGAACAGACTATTTAACCGCCAGAACTCGTGGGACCCGCGCAGTGGAACGTTCTTGGCATTGAGATCTGTGGGGCACTGGAGGGCAAATTCAGAGATCTATAAGATGTCTCTGAGTGTCTAAGAGGGTCCTAAAGATGTTTGGAGGAATTGGTAGGGATCCATGAAGAGACTAAAGACTTTGATATAAGCAGTGCAAAACAATTGTCCTGGGAATTATGGAGAAATCTCAAGGATAAAATCTCAAGGATATCTATGAAAGGTATGAGGGAAAAATCTCTAAGCAGCCCTGAGTGGGGATGGCTAAGAAACACAAGGAGAAGACTTTGGGAGAGCCATGTCGATATTCTGGAGGAGGGCTGTTGCAAATGGGATTTTAGCTGGAATGGAGTCATTTGTAAAATGTTGTGAAAGGTGTATGGAGGACTCTCTGGATGGAAGCAAAGATCTCAGGACCAAAGTCATGTGTCTTGTTTTTGTTTCTTTTGAGACAGGATCACATGTGGCCCAAGGTGCCCTCAAATTCACTCTGAAGTTGAAGACATCTTCCTGCCTGTACTGTGCCTGAGTTACAGACTAGTGTTGCAAAGACAGTTTTCTGGTGATGAGAATTGCGTGTGCTAAAGCAAGCATTCTACAAACTGAGCTACATCCCCAGATCCCCAGCCCTCTGTTCTTCCTCTCTCTCTCTCTCTCTCTCTGTCTCTCTCTGTCTCTCTCTCTCTCGTTTTTTTTTTTGTTTTGTTTTTTTGTTTTGTTTTGTTTTGTTTTTTTGAGACAGGGTTTCTCTGTATAGCCCTGGTTGTCCTGGAACTCACTCTGTAGACCAGGCTGGCCTCGAACTCAGAAATCCGCCTGTCTCTGCCTCCCAAGTGCTAGGATTAAAGGTGTGCGCCACCACCACCTGGCCTGTTTTTCTCTTTTGAAATAGGGTCTTGGGGGCTAGAGAGATGGCTCAGTGGTTAAGAGCATTGATTGCTCTTCCAGAGGTCCAGAGTTCAATTCCCAGCAACCACATGGTGGCTCACAACCGTCTGTAATGAGATCCGATGCCCTCTTCTGGTGTGTCTGAAGACTGCTATGGTGTACATAAAATAAATATTCTTAAACAACAACAAGTAAAAGAAATAAAGTCTTAGCTGATGGGTAGTGCACACCTTCAGCTCTAACACTTAGGAGGCAGAGGCAGGCAGATCTTTCTAAGGCTAGCCTGGTCTATAGAGTTCCAAGGCTACACAGAGAAACTCAGTCCTAAAAAAAAAA
>NW_022196904.1:19165095-19189865 GCF_008632895.1 Mastomys coucha
GAGGGGGAGGAGAAGGAGGAGGAGGAGGAGAACAAGGCTAGACTTGTTCTGTAACAAGGCTAGACTCCAACTAGCAGCAATCCTACCTCAGCCTTCCAGGTACTGAGGACAAAAACATGTGCCACTACACTTAAGTTCAGGGCATCTTTTTGCAGGAAATGTTCCAGACCTCCAAATGGATTCAGGTGGGCGACTAGAGACTAGAGGAGCTGCTGTTCTTAAGGCCAAAAATCACCTATGACATCCCACACAACCAGAATCTGGGACAACAAGTTTGATTAGATCTGTCCTCTGGAGGGGTTCTGAAGCTGAACACTTAGGAGCCATGTGATTAGAAGTGCTTTGAAGGCCCAGCAGTGGCTGTGCATGCCTTTGATCCCAGCAGGCAGGGGCAGGCAGATCTCTGTGAGTTGAAGGCCAGCCTGGTCTCCTTGTGCGCATTCCATGACAGCCAGGAATGCACAGAGGTACCCTGCCTTTAAAAAAAAAAAAAAAAAAAAAAAAGACTTTGAGGGGTTCTGCTGAGGCTACTAGCCAGTCCTGCTTTTTTCTTGCAATGACAACATCCGCCTTTCTGCATCACCCCACTAGCAACTCAGCTGCATCTATGTTGCCAGGAGATCTGTCTCATCCCAACTTCCAGAAATAACCCAGTGGTTCCCACCCCAGGGAATGGCTTACATCACCCAGGAGAGGGAGCAGTTGCCCACAAGCTGCCAGAGGAGCCTGTCTCCTGCAGTCTTCCAGTCCTGGTCAGCATCAGCATGGAGCACCCACTCCAAGGCTGACACATACTGGAGTTTAAGTGCAGGGATGGGTAGCAGTTGCCAATTCCATGTTGCTTCTCCCTCAGGGCTGCACAAGGTGGAGTTTTATTGTGAAGCCAGTCCAACAGGCCCTGTTCTCAATTCCCACTCTTATCTCTTAGCAACCACATGGCCTTGAGGGGACCCCTTTCCCCTTTCTGGGCCTAGGGCATCACACCTGCACTGCCCAGGTGGGGCCTATATCCTAAAGCAACCAGAGCCTGGATTCTTCCTGATTGTTTTATCTCCTCATAGACTCAGCGCTCCAAACTCCTGGTTTCTTAGCTCTATAAGCTCATCATCAACCAAATTCTAAGAACCCAGATCCCTTGATTGGACTCAACACCTTGGCTTTCCACTGGAAAATCCAGTTGTTATAAGACATTAGAGTAAGAGCTACTTTGCTGAATAGCTCAAAGGCAGTAGCCCATAGGCAATTTTAATGAAGCCCTTTGTTGTTGAATGCTTAAAGAACTAAAATGTGCTGGGGCGTAGCCTGGGCGCACGCTCCTGTTTGTGTGTATGTGTGCAAGTCTTTTAATCCCAGGAGGCAGAGGCAGGTGGATCTGAGTTCAAGGCAGGCCTAGTCAACAGAGTTCCAGGACAGCCAGGGCTACACAGAGAAACCGTCTCAGAAAAAAAAAAAAGGAAAAACTGAAATGCTTAAATACTTGGCACACAGCAGGTCAGTCAAGATCTTAATGCAACAAATCCCTCTCAAAACCTGCTTGGGGGAAGGGGGGACACAGGAGGTGGGCTGCTGGGACAAAGATTACTTCCCAAGGTCCCTTTTAGTTTTATTCGGGCTGGAAAGATGGCTTGGTGGTCAAGAGCACGTGCTGCTCTTGCAGATGACCCAGGGGTCAGTTCACAACCATCTTTCTGTCCTTCCAGGGCATCCGACACCCCTTCCTGACCGTCTCTGACACAGCACACATGATGGTACGTAGATATGCGCATATAGACCAAACATTCGTATACATAAATATAAATTTCTTAAAAAGATTTTTGTTAATGTGTGTTTGTGAGTGACTGTATGCCAATTCTGTGTGGGTACCCGAAGCTGCATCCCCTGGAACTGGAGCTGCCAGCTGTCACGAGCCACCCCACACAAGGTACTCAGTGAGGTTCTCTCAAGAGCAGAAGCTGAGCTCTGTGGGTCTCTCCAAAGGGCTGGATTTCAAGACACTACAGGCCTCAAGGTCAAAGGATCCCATGCAGAGGGGATAACATCACACTTCCCTTTTACATGGCCCGGGCCTTAAATCTGAACTTCCTACCTCAAGTGCTAGGGGGATTACAGGTGTGGGCCACTAAAGTCTCCTCCAAGTAGTACATTTGAGGGAGATGAGGAGGATGCTAGCCTTGATTCAAAATACAGACCCTTCCTTCCCGCAGTAGGCCCCCCTACTGCGGGACCTGAAGGGGTGTGGCTTAGCAGTCAGAGCTGGAGGGCAAAAGCAATCCAGGTAGGAGAACCAGGAACAGCAGGGTTAGGTTAAGGGCCCTAGAGGCAGATGGGATGATAAGGAACTGGTCAAGGAAAAGACAAGACTAGAGAAAGCCAGAAGCCTTAATCATCAGCTCTGAGGTTTGTGACATCTGAAAGGAGGCCAATAACTCCCCAGGCCTAGTTGACCTGTTCAGGTGGAGTCAGGCCTTCTGGCCACAGATGGAAGCAGGTGTCTAGGCCTGGCCAGAATTAAGCCCAGTCTGTGTTGATACTGTGGCTGCACTTAGGATAGATCACCACATGCAAATGTCCAAAGTTTTATTGTTTTGAATACATTCTCCAGCAGCCCCCTCATCTCCCACCCCACCCTCCATTTCCAATACAGAATAAGGCTTGACCTCGCAGCCCTCCAGGCCACCCCTGGGGCCCCAGCTGGGAGGCAGAGAGGGACTTCCAGTTTGGTTTTGAGAGATGCCCCCCCTTCCTGTCCCCTGACCCACCTGCCCATGGGCCAGACTTAGGAGCAGCAGGGGGTGGGCATGAAGGGACTGGACCAGTACTGGGGTGGTGTAGGGAACAGGCACTTGTAGAGATTTGTGGCCCATAGGCGGCACCCCTCACCTTCCTCTGCCTCCCACCCCACCACCCCCCACAGAATTTTTGGTTTATAAAATGTGTCCCTCCTGCCCCTGCTGCAACCTTGTGGGGTATAAGAAACCCAGGCACTCACAGCCCCTGGAGGGGCAAGGAAGGCAGGGTTAGGGCCGGGGGAGGGGGACGGAAGGGGGGGAGGACGAGGTAAGAGGCAGAGAAGAGGGAGGGAGACAAGGCTTTACTTCCTACGATTGTAATAAAAAAGTTCCTGGGTTTTAAGGCCAAAGCCTCTGTTCAAATAGAAATCCCCAGAATGGAGGTGCCCCCCCCTTAACACCCCCCTCCCACCCCCAACCACCACTTTGCCCAGAACTCAGAAACCCAGAGATGAGGATTAGATTACCCCCCAGCTCTGGGCACCCACCCACCCTACCATTAAAAAAAAAAATTCAAAGTTTTATACAAAATGTGGGGGAGGAGAAAGGGAGGAGGCAGGGAGGAGACTAAAGAGAGCTGCCCTCACCTCCAGGGCTTGGGGGGTTGGGGTGGGGGGTTAAGGCAGCCAAAGCTCAGGGAGTGGGGTGGGTGGGGGTGGCGCACGGGGCCCTTGCCCACAGCTCTCAGGAATCTCGATGCTCCAGGGAGAGCTGGGCTGTGGCGTGCTGGAGGTCAGAGCTCACCCGTCGTGGGGTGAGGGGTCCCCCAGGCTCCCCAGGGCCCATGTCCCCACGCACCTTCTTGTCCTCACCCTCATCCTCAGGGCCCCCAGAGAGGCACCCGCCCCCCTCCAGGCGACAGTCTTCACTCCAGCGCCGCTTAAAGCGCAGTTTAAGGGGCATGCACTGGGCTGCCCCTGGTGCCTCTCCGGGCTCTGGCTTGGGGGGAGCGGGCGGGGCACGGGGGGTCTTGAACACCTCCCCATCTTCCTCATCTTCATCACTGATGTCAGTCACCTCCACCTCCTCCGACTCGCCTTCTGAGATGGGCTCCACCTTAATCTGGGGTGGTGGCGGTGGGGGGGCTAATGCGCCTGCCCCCTCAGCCAGCCCACCGGAGCCACTGCCACCACTGCTCTTGTCAGTGCCTCCTGGAGTCTTCTCTCCAGCTGCCCGCTGCCGGCGTCCTAGCGGGGGTGGCTGCAGCTTAAACTTGAACGGGGATGAAGAGGAGGAAGAGGAAGACGAGGCTGAGGAGGGGACCGGCGGGGTCTCCGGTGCCATGGGTGGCAGTGGGCACTTGTCAGGGCGCTGAGGCTGGGGCACCACTAGCCCTGGGTAATGCAGGAAGGCGCGGGGACTGAGGTGGTAGTTGTAGACGCTTTGGGTGTGGGCCTGCAGGTACCGTTTCATGTCCTCGGGACTGAAGGAGAAGTGGGAACCTCCCCCTGAGCCACTAGGGCCCCCGCCACCACTGGGGTACATAGGACTCAGCGTGGGTGAGGGTGTGTAGGCCAGGTGGGTGGGAGTCATGGGCAGAGCTGGGGAGAGCTGAGGGGGTAGAAGGGAGCCAGGCCCAGCCAAAGGTGACACAGGGAAGGGACTTAGGGGTTCTGGGCCACCCCGGGGCCGAGGATAGACCCGGAAGACACCAGGGTCATGCGGGAGGCGGGCCAGGGGAGGCCCTCGGAAGGCACCCAGCTCCGGAGGGCCAGGTGGTCGAGCCCTGGGGTCCTCTCCTAGAGGCTCCTCCAGCTCTGACGTGCCATCACTACAGTCACTGACTGAGCCTCGGCCCAGGCGTCGGGCAACCACAGCAGAGAAGAGAGAAGATGATGATGAAGAGCAAGCCGGTGGAGATCGGGGATCCTCGGTGGGGGACAGCACCTCGGAGGGTGTTGAGGGAGGGAAGCGGAAATGGCTGCCACCCGATGGCACTGGAGGGGCGCTTTGGGGAACTGCACCCCCTGACAAAAGAAGGGAGAGTTGCTGTCATGATCTCTGGCCTCCTCTGAACACAGAAAGCCCCACCTCTTCACCCCCTTCAAGACATGCAGCCAGACACTCACCAGCCAGCCCCACATCGATGAAAGGGTAATTAACCAGCACCAGTTTGTTGAAGTTGAACTTGTAGGTGAACCGTTTCCCCTTGGTCTTGTGCAGAATGCGCTTGTTATAATAATAGCTGTGGGCAAAAAACACCATCAGGCCATCAAGCTACCCTCCACAGGACCCAGGCACTATGAAGTGCGGCTGGCTGTCATGCATTAAGGGTACCCAATAGCCTAGAAATCAAGTAACCAGAGAGTGATGACCACTCTAGAAGCTCCAGCTACATTTCTTTGCCTGGGACACCTCTGTATGACCTATGAGTTCACAAGACTGCAGGACTTGCCCAAGGCCCAAATACACAACAGCTAGAGGATCTAACAGAGCTAGCCAGACATCAAACCCAAAACCTGTCCTCATGCACCAGGAATTTCCAACCATAGGGACCCGCCACATGTCCTCTGGGGCCCACAGCCCCTCCTCACCGCAAAGCCCGGCTCAGCTTGTCATAGTTCATCTGGGGTTTGCACTTGCGGACCCCCCAGAGCCGGGCCACTTCATCAGGGTCCTTGATGACAAACTCCCCGTAGTCCCCCTGCCAGGCGATGACGCCCTGGTACTCCTCTTTCCGAAGCAGCTCCAGGATAAAGTGCCACAGCTGGATCTGCCTGGAGCCAGGGGATGACTCGGGCTTGTAGGCCCAATCTGGGAAGGCAAACCCTAGGGACAGGAGATAGGGAGTTGCCTGAGGTCAAGATGCCAAGGTGGGGGCTCTGGCTCCTACCCTGGAGTTTATGTACTGCCCCACCCCTTAGTCTTCCACCATCAGGAAAGCTCTCTTTCCTCTGCCAGATGAAGACCCAAATCAGAGTAACAGTATGTGCATCTGCTTGAGGGGGCTAGACAGGAGCTGGGAGGAGGGGAAGCTGGAGTCAGCTCCAGCGACACCGGGAGAAACAGGAAACCAACGGCGGCGGGTCCCGGGGCCAGTGCCAGGGGGCCAGGCACCAAGCCAGGATGGCGGGCAGGGCTGCCAGTGAGGGAGGGTGAGGGGCAGAAACGAGTACACGTGGCCAGCAGGATGGGGGCATAGCCCCCTATGTGTACCCCAACTTCCATTCAGAGCTAACAGTGCTCCTCAGCTTCTGTGGTCCTCCCCTCAGAAACATCTATGATTTTTCCTCTCAGGTTATAGAGGCTCCTACTCCCACCCAGGGCTGGAGAGGATTTTTTTTTTTTTTCTTAAAAGGACCAGGCCGGGTGGGGTGGCTGGTTGACGATGAGGTCAGCGCTTGCACACACAGAGGCTTCTGTCTTCCCTTGAGAGTGAAACCCAGACTGTCTGAGAACCCCCCCAACCCCCACAGCACTGGACCCTCTAAGCCATAATGCCCTCCCCAGGTCCACCCTTAGGACCTGGATGGAGGGGACCTGGCCGAGACAGAGCCCAAGCAGGCTCAGAACTGTCATCTTCTTGCCTCTTCTGCCTTCTCATCCTCAGCTTACTCCCAGCCCACCTGCTGGCCCGCCCCCAGCATTAACCTTGGGTGGAGGTTGGTGGCGGGGGCTGACTTGGTCCCTGGAGGGGGTGGGCAGCCTGGGGTGGGGGGGCTGCGGTTGTTGTCATTTCCCAAACCCCCGGGTAATCAGGGGCCATCAATAATTCAGCACTAGGCAGCCGGTAATGGAGGGGTGGGAGGAGGGAAAGGGGAGGAAGGCACAGAAAGGGGGGAGGCAGATCAGGGGCCCTGGAGCCACTATAGAAGACCAAGGTATATGGTTAAAAATGGGCGGGGTCCAATTCAAACAGAAAGCAAGCAAGACTCTGTGCAAGATTCAGCCTCCCTAGAGCCTCAACCCCAATCTTTCCCTCCTTTTCCTCCTTCAGAGACCATCTTTCCCCAAAGCGTAACTCAGTGTCCCTCTAAACAGGCAGTCGGGCCTAGGTAAGATGGGATGGCCTGCTCAACACTCCGACTTAGTCCACATGCCCCATTCAGAAATCCCCACCTCAACCCAGCCAGCCACTGCCAGGTTCCAGGCCAGGGCTCCCAGCTGTGTTGGAAGGATGTTGGGCCCAGAGTGCTATCCCAGCAGTCCTCCTCAGCTTAGCAGTGACAGCCCTGACAACCCCTTCCAAGGACCCTAGCATCCACAGCCTCATCCTTCTCTTGGAAACCCAGGTCTTCGTCCCATTATCCTTGTCCTGCTATTGGGAACCAAGGTCCTGGGGTATCCCTTAGGGTCCTGAGGTCTTTGGGAGCCCAAGTCATCAAGTCACCCCTCCATATACCATGGAACCACCTTCAAAAAACTCCTGGCTCCCTTCAGGGCACGAAGCTCCATGATTTCTCCTATCTCAGTTCCAATCTGGCTCCCCGTCCCAAGAGGGGGGCTAAGGCCCTTAAGACATCAATCCGGAGGTGGAGGGGTGTACTGACTTCCACCCTCCCCCCAAAATTAAAGCCACCCTTCCCAGCCCACCAGCCCCAGCCTCCGTGTCCCGGTAACCAGGCAACGTGTGTGCAGCGACAGTCCTGGGAGCGGGGGAGCAGGAGGCTAAAAATAAACTTTGCAGAAGAGAGGGAGTGAGAGAGACTACATGCAACACAAAGGGAACTCGGAAAGGAGGTGGGGGGGCTATGGAAAGGCCTCAAGCCCGCATTCTGGGAGCTGTCCCAGGCCCCCTTGCTAACCTCCTTCCCTGAGAAACACCACCCCCAGGGCCTGGACCCTGGCTGCCACTTCTGGCAGAGACCCCTCCTCATGCCCAGGCCCACCCCAGCTCCACCCTAGTACCGGCTTTCCTCATCGGGACACAGCATACACGAGGGCCTGTTCCCAGCTTTGGGGAGGGGACGGAGTGGGGGTGACGTCAGGGTGTCTCAATGGGGCTCTGTTCCTCAGGCCTTGGAGCCAGGAGCCAGGCACGGGCAAGGAGACCATGTGTGTGTTGTATACGGGTCCACGTGCTTAAATCACGGAAACACCAGCTCTGCAGCAAGAAAGCTTGAGGGTGCAAGACTTCTCTCGAGCATGGGGGTCTAGTGAGGCTGTAAGAAAGCAGCTGCACTGAGAGAAGGAAGGGCTCCAGAAACGCAGACAGGGTATAAAGGTAGCTGCAGACAGGAAGGGCTGTGATGGCTGGGTCCCTGAAGGCACACCTGAATATCCCAGACTGTGCAAGCCTGGGTCGGGGCATAAGTTCTGGGAAACAATCCCCAACTTAACATAACTGCCTAAACTTTTTTATGGGAATATAGGGGTCCGAAGGGGGTGGGGGGGTTGAGGAAAAATACGTCTGCCTCCCGGGGGGCCTCAACACCTCCCCCACTCCAGGCAGACCTCGATGGCGCCAGAGCCGGGAAGAAAACAGGAAGTGGGAAACAGCCACGGCGGAGCAGAGAAACGCCGGGATGGAGGATCGGATGGAAGAGCGAACAGTGGCCGGCAGTCAGAGAAATAGACCGACCTCGAGGCCGTTCTGGTCCTCCGCCTTCCCATGAGAATCTACACATGACCGGGACCCCAGACAGGGTTGCCGTGGCCCTACAGGTCCCGTCAAGCCAAGGCCCGTAACACAGAAGGAAGACAAGGCGGGGTTGTCTGGGCGCCTTGGTCCCCTCCCCGGGTGAGGCGAGGCTCCTGCTGCCCCCAGGGCCCGGCAGCCCGGGAGCCTGTGGGAGTCGGGGAGTGGGGAGTAAGTAGGACGCACGTGACTGACCCTACGGCACGGCGCACCCCTACCCCACTCCCGACCCCCTCCTTGGCCCCAATCCCCTGGCGCTGGAGCCCTGCTCCGAGCCCTTTAAGAGCCGCCCCCACCCGCCGAGCAGGGAGGTGGGGTGGGTGGGCCGGTCGGGGCACACACCCGCACATAGGAGCCGGAGCCGCGGCCGCCGCCGGGGGAAGGAAACAAGTTTGAACAGCGGCGCCCGGCCCCCTTCCCCCTCCCTCGTCCCCGCCCCGGGCCGGATTCCGACGGGGCAGACGGGCAGGGGGCGGCGAGGCCCCCTCCCCCTCTGCGCCCGGGCGCAAAGTCCAGCTTGTGCGAGCCCGGGGGCGGCGGGGGAGGGGAAGGGGGAAAGTCCGAGTGGGAGGGGGGGGTTAATCCTGCTGCCCCCCGCCCGGCGACCGGGGGGGGAGGGGAACCCTAGCCCCTTAAGGAGGAGCAACTTGGCGGGGAAGAGAGGGGCGGAGGGAAAAGACGGCCCGCTGAAAGAGGCGCAGGATCGGGGAGGGGGAAGGACGAAGAGGGAACCTCTGCATTTCCCCCCCCATCTTTCCCACCCTCAACTCCCAGCCTCCGCCCGCGCCGGAGGAGGGTACCCAAGTCTCCCCTGAGCCACCTTAAAGCCGCGCGTTCTAAGGTCGGAAACAAAAAGTTCCTTTTTCGAACGTTCGGGCAGCGCTTTGGAACTTTGCGACTCAGTCCGGGCGGGGGAGCGAGGAGACGGACGGGGGAGGGGCGGTGCAGCCCAGACCCCGAGTCCCGTGTTCCCCACTCACGCCCAGCTCCAGGCCATCCCGTATCCCGCTCACCGGGTGCTGGGCACGCGCCGCCGTGAAGGTCACGGGCCGGACCGCGCAGCGCAAAACCGAGCATAGCGGGTCCCTGGACAGAACCCCCACCTCACCCCGCACACGTCCCGGCCCCCGGAGTGCAACGTGACAGAACGACAGGGAGGGGACTCTGCCACCCCAGTGATCCCGGGAGAACCCAGGTTGCCGGGTCCGGGAAGGGAAAGCCCAGCAGCCACAGCACCCACACCATTCCGAAAGGATCCACGGAATTGGGGCTCCCAGGCAGCACCCCAGCTCGCGCCGCTAGAAGCAACAGGTCTCGAGTGCTTGGGGGTCCCCGAGAACTGGGTATCAATCGGGCTCCCCAGAGCCCCTCCAGCCCCCACCCAAAGTTTTTCCTCCCGGTTTCCCGGGGCAACAAGTCTCCCCCACACGTGCTGCCCCCGCCCCCACCTGTGTCCGCCGGGGTCTTCATGCTGGGGGGCCCGGGGCAAGGCGCCCGACTCCGGGCCGCTGCTCCTGGCGCCCGCGTTGCCCCGTCCCGTCCCGCGCCCGTTGGGACGCCCTCGCCGCCGCACCCGGCCTCGCCTCTCAGAGCCTCTCCCCTCCCCGCCGCCGCCTCCCGGGTTAATATCGCACTCCGGGGCCGGGACGCCCACGCCCCCCGGCCGGCGACGTCACCACCGCGTCGCCATGGAGACACTGTGCCCGCCCCCTCCCGCGCACTCACACACGCTTGCCGGCGCGCAGCCACTGAGGACCGGCCGGCTCTTGGCTTAAAGGGGCCGCGCGGCGGGGGGGGAGGGTGGGGGGAGTGAGAAGAGGGCAGGGAGGGGCTGGGGAAGTCCTGGGGGTCACGACCCTTCTTGGAAGCTCTAAGTCAGAAGAACTTAAGTCTTCAGCACTCAGTACCTGCTGCCTCTCTTCTGCCCTTTCCTGGCTCCAGAGTTTCTTTTGGGACCTTTTGGAGGAAAGGAATTTTATGAAGGGGGACGATCAGAAATTTTTGTGGGGAAGGGGCAGAATCTTCTCCGCAGGGGGGGCGGAGTCTGGATCTTGGAGGATGATCAAGAGCACAGCCATTTCCCAGCCTGAGTTTACCCAACCCCCCTCAACCCCGAGCCTGAAAGAGGGCAGCTGTCCAGGGGTGGGGTGGAATGGGTGGGAAACATTTCCCAGCATCGGAAATGGGGAGGCGGCTGTACCCTCGACTCCTGTGGAGATGGGGTCTTGGCCTTCCTGATAGACCAAGTCCAGCTGGGGAGGAAGTGACCAGAGAATGCATTCGGGAGCCCCCACAATCACCACTGTCCCTAGGCTGCAGCTGTCCTGGGAACGCAGCCGGAGGTACCCCCACCTCCACACTGGAGCAGGGGGTTCCGGAGATAGTGCCAGGATGCTGGGGGCGACCCAAGTCTGAACAAATGTGCTCCGGAGGAGCATTGGGGGTCGCCAGGAGAGAGGAGGAAGACAGGGCTTAAGACCAAAGGCCAGAGCGTAGGGGAAGTGTTAAGTCTGTGTTCGCTGCAGCAGACGGGAGGAATGGATGGAGCCTGAGGCTCGGGAAACAGGAAATCGGGGTACCGATCGGATGCAGGTAGGCAGCCTGCTGCTGAGTAGAGGGGAAACACAAGCTATGGTTTCATAAGCTAAGCCTAAACAGTCTCAGGGAAATAATGAAAAATAAACCAACCGGAGTTACCAAAGGAAGAGATAGGGGACTAGGAGAATGAAAAGATGATGAATCAGAGACGCGAGACGCGGCAGTCAAGAGGGAAGGCCTATCTGGCTCAGGCTATAGGTGCTTAAGGCTTCAAACCCAAACTTCTCCCTTGCTGGGTTCCTGTTCAGCCTTTAAACCGGCTCATGGGTGCTACAGAGAAGTCTCATGCCTCCTCCTCAGGGAGACCGCTGCCTCCAGGGAAGTGTCACCCCTTTGGGGAATTATGTAACCTTGCCTACGGACAGTGCAGCTCCCCACGGATATTGTAACCCTCTGGGAGCAGCGTGGTCCAGCAATAATCATCATTGTTACAATAACAGCACTCAATTCTGAGTGCTCACGATGTGCCAGGCTGTGAGCCAAGCATTGTCTGTAACATCTTCATACTCATAAAATTCCAATGCGGAGCCCACTATTGTAACCCCTACCACAGATTAAGAATAAAAGGCTCTTTCTTACAGGGGAAATCAATCTGCCAAAATCCTATAGCAAGGAAGTCCTGGGATCGGTACTCAAAGCCCGATGTGTACAATCCCAGTTTTGCCATTGTACTTCACTGTTTAAAATAGATCCTTAACACACCCCGTGTCCCCACTTCCTGACAACAAAAAAACAGACTTGAGTGGCAACCCTACTTCTCCTACCCACTCTCTTACCTAAAACAAGTGAAATCACCTCTTTAAGCCGCATCTGTAAAAATGGGGCTATTTAGTAGGCCCTGAAAGATAAAATTATTATTAAAACCTGGGTTGTGGTGTAAATGCACAGTAATACTTGGGATGGGGTAATAGCTCAGGATCTTTGACACACTTGGGAGTCTGTTACACTGCCAGCACCAATAATTAAATAAAGCTATGCACACTAGCTCACTGATCTCAGCACTCATGATGCTGAAGCCAGAGGGACTGGTCCATTTCAGGGCCAGCCTGGGCTACATGAGAGTTCAAGGCTAGCCTGTGCTACAGCATGAAACACTGTCTCAAGAAACCAAAGTAGGGAGGGTAGAGAGATGGCTCAGCAGTTCAGAGCACCTCTTGCAGACAACCCTAGTCAGTTCCCAAGACAGTATTAGGCAGCTCAACTGCCTGTACCTCCCACTCTTGTCCGATCCAATACACTGCCCTGTCCTCCACTGACACTCACTCACATACACACACACACACACACACACACAGGGAACGGAATACACACACGGCACACACACACATTTTTTAAAATCGGGTATTTTTTTTAAATCTGGTCTTCTTGATTTATACTTCTAGATGGTCTAGAACTCACTATGTAGAACAAACTGAGTTCGAACTCACAACAATCTGGCTACCTCTGCCTTCTGAGTGCTGACATTAAAGGTATGTGCCACCCAGCTAAATATTTTATTTATTTATCCATTTTATTATTTTATTATTTATTATTTTGTTTTTGTTTTTGAGACAGGGTTTCTCTGTGTAGCCTTGGCTATCCTGGAACTCACTGGGTAGACCAGGCTAGACTCAAAATCAGAGATCTGTCTGCTTCTACCTCAGAAGTGCTGGCATTAAAGGTGTTCACCACTGCCCAGCTCAAAATATTTTTTTAAGATTTATTTATTTTTATTTATTTATTTATTTTTATTTATTTTTTTGTTTTTCAAGATATTTATTTTATTTATATGAGTATACTTTAGCTGTCCTCAGACACACACCAGAAGAGGGCACTGGATCCCATAACAGATGGTTGTGAGCCACCATGTGGTTGCTAGGAAATGAACTCAGGACCTCTGGAGGAGCAGCCATTGCTCTTAACCTCTGAGCCATCTCTCCAGCCCTCAAAATATTTTTTAAAATATCAAAGTATATATACAAATAAAATTTAATTACTGGGTAGTGGTGAGGCATGCCTTTAATCCCAGCACTTAGGAGGCAGAGGCAGGTGGATTTCTGAGTTCAAGGCCAGCCTGGCCTACAGAGTGAGTTCCAGGACAGCCAGGGCTACACAGAGAAACCCTGTCTCAAAAAAAAAATTAATTTATAGTGGTAATAAAAATAAAGAGTAAAGAATATGTATATACATGCTTAATATATATGCATATATATGCAGAGTGACCATCTACCTCATTGATGTGAGCACCTTATGCCTTACAGACACCCAACTATAAATAACACACATCACTGGCACTGTGAAATTGATGATATATTCTGGAAATCCTGGTATCTGGGTGGTTGAGACAGAGTATCCTGAGTTTAAAGCCACTTTGGAATATATAGCAAGACCCTGCCTCAAACAAACAAAAAGGTGGGTGTTGATTAACTACCATGCCCACCGCACTCTTGCAATGCACTAAGTTAAATTCTTTTAAAAGAACTATTATTGTGCTCGCTTTGGCAGCACATACACTAAAATTGGAACGATACAGAGAAGATTAGCATGGCCCCTGTGCAAGGATGACATGCAAATTCGCGAAGCGGTCCATATATTTTTAAAAACAAGCAAACAAACAAAAATAACTGTTATTATTTTCTATGTATGTTGCCTGAATGAATGTCTGTGTATCACATGTAGCCTGGTGCCCAAAAGACCGGAAGAGGGTATCAGATACCCTAAACCTAAATCCAGGTAAGGATGGTTGAGTGCCGTCCTGTGGGTGCTGGGAATTGAACCTGAGTCCTCTGGAAGAGCAGCCTTTGCTCTTAACCACCAAGCCATCTCTCCAGTTTCGAAAGGTACTGCTAAAGTAAAAGGAGGCCGGGCCCTGCTGAAGAAGTAACTCAGGTACTCTAGTGCCTCTTTTCTCTGCGCCTGACCCAAGTGAAACAGGACATGAGTTCTGTTTTTTTTTTTTAAGATTTATTTATTTTATGTGTATGAGTACACTGTAGCTGTACAGATATACAGCTTGTGAGCCTTTGTGTGGTTGTTGGGAGTTGAATTTTTAGCCCTCCAGCTCGCTCTGGTCAACCCTGCTCGCTCAGTCCCTGTTCGCTCCGGCCCAGAGATTTATTATTATAGATAAGTATGCAGTCGCTGTCTTCAGACGCACCAGAAGAGGGTGTCAGATCTCATTACGGGTGGTTGTGAACCACCATGTGGTTGCTGGGATTTGAACTCAGGTTCTTTGGAAGAGCAGTCAGTGCTCTTATCCACTGAGCCATCTAGCCGCCCCCAGGACATGCATTCTCCTGTAATTCCTGCAAATGGGTAGAGAAGGCTGGAGGATCAGAAGTTCAAGGTCATCTTTAGGTAGATAAGTGGTTTGAAACCAACCTGGCCTAGCTCATATTCACATATAAGTATACAGACAAAAACTAAAAGCCAGAGCTCAGGCAAGGTGATATACATATGTAATCTGAGCTCTTGGAAGGGGGAAAGCTGGAGTTTAGGGCTAGCCTCTTCTACAAAGCAAGCCAAGTTCGTTCAAGGCCAGACTGAATTACAGGAGTCCTTCTCTCAAAAGTAAATAAATACTCAAGTGGCTAGTGAGATGGCTCAGTGGATATAGGTACTTGCTTGCCACTAAGCCTGACAACCTGAGTTTTATCCTGGGACCCACAGAGTGGAAGGAAAAAGTCAACTGCTAAAAGTTAACCTCTGACATCCACATACATCGCTATGGATTCAGGCATACATATACACAATATATACGGAGTATGCAGAGTTTTCTTATGTAGCCTGGCTGTCCTGGAGCTTGCTCTGTAGACCAGGATAGAGAGCTGTCTGTCCCTCCCTTCTGAGTGGCTGGGATTAAGGGCATGTACCACCACCATCTAGCAAAGAGAATGGAGCCAGGGGCTAACAATGTCCCTGGGCTTTATGACTTCTGCAGCGAATTATTTATGGATCTTATTGTAACTTCTTTCTTCAATTCATGTGACTGCCATGTCGTTCTCAGCCTAAAAGGTGAACCCCAACCATCTCTGGGAGACCCACATATTCAAATTTATAATCAAAACTACTATTGGTCGATGGCCATTTCTTGCAAGGAGGCCACTGAGTTCTGATGAGTCAGAGGATCCTCTGATGCTTCACTGGTACCCTGTCCAAACCTCTGCCTTTTTCTTTCTTTTTATGTTTGTTTTTCGTTTGTTTGTTTTGTTTCTCATTATGGGTGGTTGTGAGCCACCATATGGTTGCTGGGATTTGAACTCATGACCTCTGGAAGAGCAGTCGGTGCTCTTAACCACTGAGCCATCTCACCAGCCCATGAGCCATCTTACCAGCCCTTATGTTTGTTTTTCAAGACATGGTTTCTCTATGTGGCCCTGGCTACCCTGAACTTGCTTTGTAGACCAGGCTGGCCTGGACCTCCTGGAGTGCTGGGACTAAAAGCATGTGCTGCCAATCCAGGTAAGTGGTGTACATCTTTAATCCCAGCACCCAGGAGGCAGAGGCAGGTGGATCTCTGAGTTCCAGGCCACCCTGGTCTACAAAGCAAGCTCTCTGCTAGCCAGAGCTACATAGTAAGACCCCATTTAAAGAAGAAGATAAGGGAGAGGAAGAAGAAGAAAAGAAAAAGAAAAGAGAGCTTTGCTTCTGCTACCGTGAAAACCAGTGAAATAACTCTGTCCAAATGACAGAGAAGACAACCTCCTCTCATGGGCCTGGTACACTTTGTTCCATGACTATCCCAACACAGATAACATCATCTTATTGTCAGGGCATGGACAAGAGCTGGCTGGGAAGTGTGGCTCACATCTGTAAAGCATAACGGGTGAGAAGCCGAGGCAGGAACCACAGTTGTCTATACAGTGATTTCAATACAGCTTAGAATACAATGTGGGACTGTAAAATAAAACAGGCAAACAAACAAAAAAACAGGTGTTGGTGGGAGCAGAGGGGGCACAGTTCTGTCCTTTAATCCCAGCGCTCTGGAGGCAGAGGCAGGCAGATCTCTGTAAATTCAAGGCCAGCCTGATCTATGGAGCAAATTCTAGCCAAGGCCACACAGAGAAACCTTGTCTTGAAAGACAAAAACTGGGGCTGGAGATATGGCTCAGTGTTTAAGAGCACTGGTTGCATTTCCAGAGGTCCTGAGTTCAATTCCCAGCAACCACTGGGTGGCTCACAACCATCTGTAATGGGATCTGATGCCCTCTTCTGTCATGTAGGCATCATGAAAATAGCACTCCTGTATGTTAATAAATACATCATTAAAAGAAAAACAACAAACAAGACCAAAAGCATGAACAGGAACTCTGCATGTAGCCTATGCTGGCCTAGAAGTTTCCAGTCAGGCCAAGATAGACATCAAGCTCAGTGGTTCGGAGGTAATATATTAATTACCCTAACAGTGCATGAGCCACTAGATTCAGACTCTATGACCACAAAAACAGAGAAAAGAGAGGAAGACCTATTAAACCCAGTGCTGCCCACAACACTGCAAACACTATGTAAATGGTGAGATAGGCTGCCTGCACCAGGCTCCTAACACCATTCCTTCCTTAGTGTTATTTATCAAGCAGAGTGACTTCCACATTACTTGGATTTCGTACCAACCCCCATAACCTGGGAACAGTGTAGATAATCACGTAACTAGGCTCACTAGAAGCTGTGTGCTTCCTCACCACAGAACCCCATGATCAACATGGCCAAGTGGCTTCAGGACATTGTACTCCAACATGGACAGCACCACCTACCTCCTAGGTAGACCATCAGTGGTAGTAACACAGACCCTGAACTGTAGCGAAGTTCTCTTATAAACATCACCTGTCAATAAAAAAGCCGATGGCCAATAAGCTGAGGCAGGAAATAGGAGGCAGGACACTGACTGGAAGAGAGAAGATTCAAGACAATAGTGTGAGGCACAAGAGATTCAACTGGCAAGATATACTGAAACAGAGGCATGGTACCTGAGCACAGTAACCAGCCACGTGGCAGAAGAGATGGGTTAAAATAGATGGGCTATTTTAGTTAGGATCTAGTCAGAGAAGAACCTAGCTATATGGCTAAGGTATTTGTAAATATATTTTGAGTCTGAGTCTTATTTCTGGGAGCATGAGGGCGCCAGACCTAACTTTTACACTGAACCTCAATCAACAGTGGTCCCAATAAATTCCAGTGAGAGTACAGCTGTTTTATTACAGTCTTGATTAATAGATACCAGTTAAATTCCTTGGACCTTTGAATATTTATTTATTTTATGTATTTGAGTACACTGTAGCTGTCTTCAGACACACCAGAATAAGGAAGAAGGAATCAGATCCCATTACAGATGGTTGTGAGCTACCATGTGGTTGCTGGGAATTGAACTCAGGACCTCTGGAAGAGCAGTCAGTGCTTTTAACCGCTGAGCCATCTCTCTCCAGCCCTCCTTGGGCCTATGTAACCATACAATTATATGATCGGTTAGTTTCCATCAACTTCAGTTCTCCTGTTAAAGGTAACCCGACTTCTCTTCTATATACACACAAGTTAAGGCACTAGGATTCCCCTTGAAGGTGAAATACCCTGTCATTTCAAGTGAGTTCTCCCATACAGGTGAAAGAAGTGTGGTGGTGACACACAATAATTGACACACTTGAGAGTTGGAGGCAGGAGGATCAGGAGTTGAAGGTCATCCTCCTCATATATCCAGTTTAAGGTCAAGAATAACAGGGACAGCCAGGCAATGGTGGCACATACCTTTAATTCCTGCACTCAGAGAGCAGAGGCAGAAGGATCTGTGAGTTCCACGGTAGCCTGGTCTACAGAGAGAATTCTAGCACAGTCGGGGCTAACACAGAGAAACCCTGTCTCCAAAATGATGATGATGTATTGTAGGTATTGAAAGAGGGGTGTCTCTGGGAGGAGTTGTGGTACAAAGGGGAAACAAGAATGTGATTTAATTCTATTTACTTAAAATATGTTTTTAAATGTTAACAAATTCAGATAAATTGAAATCATGTAACTTTTCTCATCATAATGCAATAAAAGTTAAAAAAATGATGATGATGGTGGTGATGATGATGATGATGAGATATGATTGAAAGAACTGAAAAGATGGCTGAGGGTTAAGAACATTTATTGGTTTTCTTTTCTTCTTTTTTCCTTTTTTTTTTTTTTTTTTTTTTTTTTTTTTTTTTTTTTTTTTTTTTTTTTTTTTTTTTTTTTTTTTTTTTTTGAGATGGGCTTTCTCTGTGCAGCTATGGCTGTCCTAGAACTCACTCTGTAGACCAGGCTGGCCTCAATCTCAAAGACCCACCTGAGTGCTGGGATTAAAGCTGACTGGTTGTTTTCAAAGAAGATGCAGGTTTGGTTCCCAGTGCGCAGCTGGCAGCTGGCTAACAACTGTGAGTAACTCCAGTTTCAGGTGATCTGATGCCATCCTCTTAACTTTCATAGGTACCAGGCACACACATGGAACACTTACATATATGCAAGCCAAACACATTAAAAATAAATAAAATGTTGTTAAAGAGGGTGTGTGTGTGGGAGGGAGGTTAACTATCCCATTTTATCATTGCCTCAACTTGATGATAGGGTCACTTAGTGACCTGTGTCCAATACCACTTCCTGATGGACGAGTTGACTCATGACACAGATTTTCTTGGCCTAGAATCCCTTCCCCAAGACCCATTCTCAGAGCACACACAAAGCATGGATAGGATTACCAATTAGATCCTGACAGCACATACTATTTGTTTTTGAGACAGTATCTCACTGTGTAGACCAAGCTGACCTCAAATTCAGAGCTATCTGCCTACCATTGCCTCCCGAGGGCTGAGATTACAGATGCCTTATGGCTCATGGATATGTACAGACTCCTTAAAAAGTGTTAGGCTAGCCAGGCATGCTGGGGCATGCTGGTAATCCCAGTACTTAGGGGGTGGGAATAGGAGAGTCATGAGTTCAGTACTAACCTGGTTGTAGGCCTGTCTGCCCTACATGGGTAGGCCCTGTCTCACAAAACAAACAGACTTCCTTCTTCGAATAAAAATAATCATATCGCTGAGACTGAGGGATGGGGTCCAGCAATAGAGTACATGCTTAGCATGTTTGAGGCCCCTTGGCACCCTCCACAGCGCCATACTTGAAAAAAAGAAATTGAGAATTGGTGTCATTGTTTGGGTCTCAATGGCCTGGAATTCATCATGTAGACCAGGCTAGCCTCAAATTTACAGAGATCCTGTCTGTTTCTCCCTTCCCTGTGCTGGAATTAAAAGCATGGATGACATTACCCTTGAAAATATTGTTTACAAGTATTTTGTGTGTGTGTGTGTGTGTGTGTGGTGTACATGAGTGAATATATTCACATGTGCATGGATGCCCAAGGAGACCAGAAGACAGCATCAAATCTCCTGGAACTGAAATTACAGACCATTGTGGGTTGCCTGATGTGGGGGGCTAAGAACTTAACCCAGTCCTCCTTGAAGAACAGCAAGTAGCCCTAACCCCTAAGCTATCTCTTCAGCCCAAAATTTATTTTTAAAATTATTTTAAGTTATGTGTGTATGTTTGTGTATTTGTGGGGCTGTACATGCATGTGAAGACAGGTGCTCTTGGAGGCCAGAGGGGTCAGATCCTCTGCAACTGGATTGCCAGCAGATATGAGCCTCCTGATTTGGGTGCCAGGAAATGAACTTTCGTCCTCTGGAAGAGCAGCAAGTACTGTGCCTTATCTCCACCCTACCCTCTAAAGATTTACTTTTCTTGTGAGTGTATGAATCGTTTCCTATGTTTTTGCAAGTGCACGGTGTGTGAACCTAGTGCCAGTAGAGGCCAGAAGGTGCTGGGCTCCTCAACTCTTAGCTGTCTTGGTGATGGGAACCAGCTCTGGATCCTTTGTGAGAGCAGCAAGTGCTCTTAAGAGCTAGGCCACCTCTTTGGCACTTCAAAACGACTTTTAAGCAAAGTACAGTGGCTCATGCCTCCTGCAATCCTACCACTCAGGAGGCTGAGACAGGAGGATTTCAGATTTGAAGTCAGTCTCTGCTACCTACTGAGATGAAGTGAGTCTGATACAGTGTAAATCCTGATTTGAAGTCAGTCTCTGCTACCTACTGAGATGAAGTCAGTCTGATACAGTGTAAATCCTGTCAAAAGGAACGGAAGGAGAAGTGGCCGGTGGCGTAGAGCACTGTGGCCTCTGCAGGAGACTCAGGTTCAGTTCCTAACACTCACACCGGGGCTCACAATCATCCATTTCCAGGAAATCCAATGCCCTCTTTTGACCTTTACAGGTAATGTATGCACATGGTACACTGTTATACATATACATAAAATAAATATATCTGATACAAAATTAAAAGTAAAGAAAGAAAAAAAAACCCAAGCAAGTTGAGTATGGTGGCACACACCTTTAATTCTGCTTTCACAGAGAAGGCAGATGTAAGAGGATCTCTTTGAGTTTGATGCCCAGGCAGGCTTGTCTACAAAGCTAGTTGGAGGACAGCCAGGACTGCATACTGAGACCCTGTGTCAAAAAAAAAAAAAGAGGAGAGAAGGGAGGGGCAACTACCTACAGTCAGGAGGTAAATGATGATGATGATATAAACATAAAGTAGAATTTTCAGCTGCAAAAGAAAAAAAAAGGTAAACAACACAAAAATATACATTTTGGTGTTTCCTTCAACCCTTAGATTTTTTTTAATTGTTTCATTTATTTACATTCTAAATGTTGCCCCCATCCCTCCTCCCCTTGGCCTCTGAGAGGGTATTCCCTACTCCCCACTCCCCATCCCCCTTCCCTGGGGCATCAAGCCTCTACAGGATGAGGCTCATCCTTTCCCATTGAAGCCAGACAAGGAAACCCTCTGCTACTTATGTGCTGTAAGTGTTGGTCCTTAGATTTTTTTTTTTTTTAACAGAGTCAAGATGGCATTGACCTCACTGTGTTACTGAGGCCAACTTTGAACAAACCCCTAGTCCTCCAGCTCTGGAGCAGAGTGGGATTATGAGTATGTGCCACTCTGTCCTATTGTTGTTTGTTCTAACTCGTTTGTTTTGTTTGACACTGCCACTGTGTAGGTCAGGCAGGCCTCAATCTCACTCAATCTCATGGCAGTTCTGCCTCTGCCCCAACCTCTGACACACACACACACACACACACAAACACACACACACTCTTCACACACATATCTGGTTTTTGAGGCAGGGTTTGTGTAACCAGTCCTGGCTGTCTTGGGTGCCCATTGTAGACCAGACTGGCCTCGAACTCCCAGAGATCCTTCTGCCTCTGCCTCTGTCTCTGCCTCCCAAGTCCTGGGATTAAAAGCCTGTACCACCATGCCCGGCTGTGTGTTATAATTTTTGAAGTCGGCTGGGCAGTGGTGGCACATGCCTTTAAGCCCTTAGAAGGCAGAGGCCGGTGGATTTCTGAGTTCGAGGCCAGCCTGATCTGCAGAGTGAGTTCCAGGACAGCCAGGGCTATACAGAGAAACCCTGTATAAAAACAAACAAACAAAAACAACAACAACAACAAAAAATATCACCTTCAAAATTATTTTATTTTTTTGTGCTTGAGGGTTTTTACCTGTACCATGCCTATGTATCATGTGTACACATGATTTTTATCTGTACATATGCCTATGTATCATGTGTGTGCCTGGTGCCCATGGAGGCCAGAAGGGGTTGTCAGATCCCCTGGAACTGGAGTTACAAGTGTTTGTGAGCTGCCTGATGAGTGCTAGGAATTGATTGCAGATGCCCTGAAAGACCAGTCAGCACTCTTTTTTTTTTTGGTTTTTCAAGACAGGGTTTCTCTGTGTAGCCTTGGCTGTTCTGGAACTCACTCTGTAGACCAGGCTGGCCTCGAACTCAGAAATCCACCCAGTCAGCACTCTTAAATGCCATTTTTTTTTTCCCAGCCTCTGCTGTTTTGTTTTGGGGGGGGGGATGTTTAAAGAGTGCTGAGACCAATCTCATTTTTATCCCTGGCTGGCCTAGAACTCAGAGAAATCCATGCTGGAGACAAGACATGTATGTGCCACACATCCCCCAAGTGAAATTTAGAATTTTAGTTTTAGAAGACAACTTTCTATAAGTTGGGTCTTCTGCCTCCCATTGCTTCGTGGTGTGTCGGACCTCTGGAGCCCCCTTCTCCTCAGTGCTGACAAAATGTCAATAAACTTTACTTCATACAATTAAAAAAAAGAAGAAGACAACTTTCAGGGGATCGAACTCTGGGACTCAGGCTTGGAGGCAAGAACCTCTACCTGATAGACCATCTCCCTTGTCCTCTTTTTTTATTACTGTAAATTTATTTATTTATTTATTTGTTTAAGAAACCCAAGGCCTTGTCCATGCTAAGCATGAGCTCCTGTAGTAAGCTACATTCCCAACTCATTAAATAAATAAAATAACTTATAACGTAATATATCAGAATACTAGGTAATATTCTGAAGTACACATGCATATATATCATAATGTACAAATCTGATTAGATAAATGATGTTTTTTGTTTTTGTTTTTTTTTTCGAGACAGGGTTTCTCTGTGTAGCCCTGGCTATCCTGGAACTCACTCTGTAGACCAGGCTGGCCTCGAACTCAGAAATCCGCCTGCCTCTGCCTCCCAAGTGCTGGGATTAAAGCCCAGGTCTGCATGATCCTCCAGCACCAGCCTCCCAGGCGCTAGGGTTACTTCCTGCCTTAGTATTTCTTCAAGATGAAAATGTTTGTTCTTTTGGTTTCCTTGGTGTTTCCTGAAATAGGGTCTCCTTTAGCCCTGGCTGACCTCCGGCTTGCTCTCTAGCCAAAGCTGTCCTTGAACTCCTGACCATATGGATCCTCCCACTTCCACCTCCTAAGTACTGCTATCTCAGAGCCCAGCCCGGGTCTCCTTTCTTCTTTTTAAAAATTTGCGGAACTTTTTTCTGCAGTTCAAAAAGCACTCTTCCCAACAAAGCAATCAAGGTCTTTTATTCTCCCCCCCCCCTTTTTTTTAACAATGGGGAAGAGAACCCAGGACCTCAAGAAGGGGTTTTGCAATTACTCTACCACTGAGCCACACCCTCAGCCTATTCCCATTTTAAAAGAAGTGGAAACCAAGGCACTGGGGTGGGGTTGAGGAGGATTAAGTGACCTTCCCCCATATCACACAGCCTGGGAAGAAGCCCAGCTGCGATCTGACCCCAGGCAACCTGAGGCAGTACCGGCTTACCTCCAGCAACACCACCGCTCCCCCACAGGACCTTGTAACTGGGTATGTAAGTTAACTGTAGTTTATGTAATTCTCCCAGGGGCAGGATACAGCTCCCTGAACACATACCATTCCTCCAATAAGCCTTGGCCCAAGTGAACTCCCACTGACAGGTCTCCCTGCTTGCCTGCATGCTGTAACATTCACAAGCAGAATCGGTGAGTGGGGGAATCCCTTCTGTGGACATCATAATCACACTAGAGGCAGAAAGTCTTTGCACTACAGCAGAGCATTTCCGTGACAGGATGTGTTTGTGTAATCTTCACACCTGATGTGACCTGATGGGGAAAACACACCTTCACTTTGATCTGTTTGAGCCTCTTCCAGAACACAGGCTTCTATGGATGGTGGGAACTGTGAACCGCCCAGCAATAGCCACTCTGCGGACAGCGTAATCGTCTTTGTATACAAACTTAGCAAGGCCAGTTGCATTTGCAAACTCTAAGACTTCTCTGTAACTGATGTGCAACACACACACACACACACACACACACACACACACACACACACACACACCCTGCTATTTGGTGACCACCATGAGCCATTCACTAGGGGGCTATCCAAATGTTTTGTTGTTTGGGCAACAGGGTCTTTCTGTCCTGGCTGTCCTAACTAGGCTGTCGACCAGACTAGCCTTGAACTCAGAGGGTCCACCTGCCTCTGCCACAAGTGCTAGAATTAAAGCCCCGTGCCACCACTGCCCAGCTAATCTGTGCATGTTTTAAGTTTTAAATATGCATGAGTGTTTGCCTGTGTGGATGGCTGTGAACAACTTGTGTGCCTTACTATGTCTGCAGAGGCCAGAAGAAGGTGTTGGATCCCTAGAAATGGAGTTACCCAATGCTTATGAGCCACCACATGGATGCTTGGCCTCAAATCGAGGTCCCTTAGACAAAGCAGCCAGTGCTCTTAACCAGCCCAGAAATGGTCATCATGGTTGTATTTCTAGCACTTGGAAGACTGAGGAAGATTAATTCCAGTTTGTGGCAGCCTGGCCTACAGAGAACGGAGTTCTACAATAGCATGGGTAATAGACTAAGTTCTCTGTGAACTTGTAAGGACAGTCACATTTCCTTGAATCCCCGTGGATGGTGGGAACTTCCTATGGCTACCGAGACATTGCTTCATTGTAAGTGCCATAGATAGCTGGTGCTTTTGCATGGCCTGTGTGAAGCAGCTGAATACCACAGTACATTCTTTTACAGATAGTGCAAACGTAAGGAGTGTCTGACTGTGTTAGTAAAGCAGAATGACCGAAAGCAACTCAATGAGAAAAGGGTTTATTTCATCAAGCCTATCTGAAGGGAAGCCAGGGCAGAAACTCAGGGCAAGAACTCAAGCAGAAGTCATGGAGGAACTCCCTTCATAATATATCTTGCTCTCCTTGGTTTGTTTAACCTGCTTTCTTATATACCCCAGGACCACCTTCTCAGGGGTGGCACCCACCCATAATGGGCTGGACTTTCATACACCAATCACTGATTAAGATAGCACTGCACTAACTTGCCTACAGGGCAACCTTTTGGAGGCAATTGGAGTTCACTCTATGTCAGGACTTGGTACTTGTGTCAACTTAAAAACTAACCAGCACTACCAA
>NW_022196904.1:19189993-19228341 GCF_008632895.1 Mastomys coucha
AGAGTGAGTTCCAGGACAGCCAGGGCTATACAGAGAAACCCTGTCTTGAAAAACAAAAAAACAAAAAACAAACAAACAAAAAAAACTAACCAGCACTGACAGTAAGATGCGCTACACTAGACCAGATGTGTTTTTTTCACTATTCCAGTCTTGAGTATCCATCATATGCAAGAGAAACCTTCCTTAGAGTCGGTGTAGGTGTACATCATTCTTCATTATCCTTGAATCCAGGGGAAACCTGATGGGGAGAGTGAAGCTAGGGATAGATAGTCACACCTGGTGTAAACTCAGCATCGGGGCAACAGCTGTCTATGGCTCAGAGGGTATGTGGCACAAGCTCTTCTCCTCACCTCCGGTGTGACACCCACCCCAAGATTTTTACACATCTTTCCTCAGGTGTGAACAACCATAGGGGCTGTTCGCCTACGGAATGAAGTGTGAAACCCCAGGAAGTGCCGCATTTCCCTATCTTATACCCCAAAAGAAAAGTTTGGAGATAGGAGAGTGTGAACAGAAAAATGCGCCGTCCTAAAATCAAAAAGTTTTGGAGTTGACACCAGGGCCACAGGTCACGCGGGTTCCTAGTACTGCAGAGCGCGCTACCCTACAACCGCAGGTCCTCTCTCCTTCTGGTGGCAACAGGGCTTTCCGCGGGGCCGCGCCAGACTTTTTGAGACTGTTGATTGGCTGTAGTCCGGCCACCCGACAGCCAATCATGTAGAGGAAAGGTGACATCACTAGTTCTCCTCCCATCCCCCTATCCCAAACTTCTCTACTCTGGTTTACCAGCACCAACAACCACGTGGGGGAGGGGCAAGAGAGTAGAACCGGTGAGGTCATTGCGCCGCCCCAGCCGTTGCTGATTGGCTGCGGGGCCTGAGGGTGTCGGTTGGCTGCTCTTTGCACCTCCCCCTTGTGCCGCTACAGCCGCCACTGCGAGGAGCCACTGGCGACGCCAGAGCCAGGAATCCGGGTGAGTCGGGGCCCTGGGTCTAAGATGTTCCCAGTGTCCAGTGAGACTCAGGAGGAGCTGCCCTTTCCGACTTTTTCTCTTCGCCCGGGTTCTTTGGAGCTCCATGCACTCTGTCACATGGGAGTTGTAGTCTGCCTTATGCTTTGGACTACGGGCCGGATACAGAAGAAGACTACTATTCCCAGCAGGCATTGCGATCAGCTGGTCAACAAACCCTTGGGCCACGCCTCCAGAGCTTGTTCATTGGAGGGCATTTCCTTTAGCCCCGCCTCCCTTCATTTCATTGGTTACTGTCCTTCTCAAGGGCTGATTTCTTGCTTAAGATGCATGTTGATTGGATACTGTAGTTGTCATTCGGCATATAAATAGCCTGTTAATTGGTTATAGGAGGTGTCCATTACTTGTTGTAAGGTAGAGTTCTAGGCAGATCAGGCAGTCGTAGGCTTAGGTTGGTGTCGGTCCCGGAGGGAGGCCGGTCTTGGAATTTGGCCCCGCCCCTTGGCGCTGCCGGAAGAGCGCAATTGGTGGTAGCGAGTGTCGCTTGCGGGCGATAGGCGGAGCCTACTAGACAGCGAATATCTATTGGTCTAGGTTGGCGCCGGTCACCGGGGTTGTGGCCGTTCATTGGCTGGTTGCTCCAGCTGTTGCAGGTCCATTCACCATTTTGTGTGTTGGAGTAAAAAAAAAGGGAGAATCGAGAGGGAGAGCTGGAGGGGGGGCGGGGAGGGACCGGACCGGACTGAGCCGGGGCCACGGCCCCCCGCCCCGAAACCCTGCGGAGCCCGAGGTGAAGGGCGGGGCCAGGGCTGACACTGCGTGGGGGTGGAGGGGAGCTGGAGGCCGAGAGGGGACAGGTGGCAGGGACGGGAAGGGGTACAGGGCAAAAGAGGTGGGCGGAATGGTGTGGGAAGGGGTGAGAGAGTGGAAGAAGTGGTAGGAAGTGGGGAGTGACAGAAAAGGAGTAACTGGGAGAGAGTACTGGTAACAGGAATGGAGGGGTAACAAGACTAGATCAGGGTGACAGGGAGAGGAAGGGGACCGAGTTGGAGGGGGTGATAAAGAGAGACGATGAGCAGAGGTGTCAGATTTGGAGGTCTAGAGATGGCCGACAGAAGAGTGACTTGGAGGAATAGGTGATAGAAATAAATGGGGTGACCAGCAGGGGGTAACAGGAGGGGGCCTAGTATCTGAGGAAACAAGGTAGAGGTGGTGACAAGATGGGAGAGAGTGGCAGAGAAGATGGTGTCAGGAGGGTGGATGGAAATAGAGGGGATGAGACCCTTAAGGGCGTGGGGTGGCTTCAGCTTCAGGAGTTTTCATGTTCTGATAGGGAGGTGAGGGCCCACAGGACCCTGGGTAGTAGTTAGCTATGGTGCACAGGAAGAAGGTAGGCCCCAAGAAAGAGAGGTTTTGGCTCTGGGGTAAAGAGACCAGTCCAGGTAACAGGGTTAAGGGCTGTCGGTTGGTGTGCGGGTAGGCCCTGGGTGGGGTATGAAGGTTTATGTTTGAGCAGTGTTTGTACCAGATCTCAGGCTCCAGAATGGTGCCCTAGCAGGTCAGTGGGGAGATGAGAGTGGAGTCTGCTTAACTCCACAGCACTTTGGTGCTAATCCCAGGCCTTCAGAGTCTGCCTATGAGAACCCCAGAATTGTCCCACAGGAGGAGAAGGCCTCAAGTTGCAGCACATGAGATCTGGGATCCCAGTCAGCCAGAAGACTGTCAGAGGGGTCTCTGATTGTGTTTGGGGGAATCTAGGACAACTCATGTTTGACTTCTCAAGTTTTCCAAGTCACTTTGGAGTAAAGTTTTAGGGGTTTTGTTTTGCCGTTTTTCCCCCCTTCTTTTCTCGGGGCAGCTTGAAAGGGGGCGGGCACAGTGACTGTTCAGGAAGTGGGTGAGGTTGGCTTGTTGGGCTTGTCCTGCTGTCTTTGACCTCATCCTCCTTTATCCCTACCTGGAGCTGTCGAGCATATGTAGGTACCTGAGGGTGCCGACCATTTCAGACACCCTGCCCAGCGTGCCCAGTCTGGGTGAGGATACATGCAGGCCAGAAGTGGGGGCTGGGCTTGCAGGCATCATGCTGGGTGCTGATGGGGAAAGGGGAAGACTCCCGTGTGGTGGGACAGAGAAACCCTGGGGTGTGCACTTCTGTGTCCCACTGTGTGATGACGTGTGCTGCATTTGTGCGCGTGCGTGTGCTCATGTACAGTCCTGTGGCAGTGCAGGCATGAGCTCTTACCCCAAACGTGCCCCTGCCTGCTCCCTGCCAGGACCTGGGAAGATGGTTGTACCTGGCAGACCTGGGATACTGAGCTGAGTGGGCAAGCATCCCTAGGGACTCCGAGCTGCCTACTCCTTCCCACAGTACCTGGCCATGCAAGACTGCCTGGAGGGGTGGAGGGAGAGTAGATGGAGGAGAGAGGCTTGCTTCTCAGCTGTGTCACTCTCTTTCTGTGGCTTGGTGCTTATGTGTGTTTCTGTGTGCATTTGTGTGTATGCTCTCTATGTGAGGAGAGTGAGAGCAAGCATGATGTGTGTGGACCACATGACAGGCAGTTTGTGGCAGTGGTTAGGAGCTCCATTCTGTGGCCCTAGAGCTCCTAGGTTCAGACACCCCCCTGTCCCCCTCTGTCCCGCTGTTTTGTAGGTGGATGATCTTAATCCAAGCACCAGTCTCTCTGCACCTTGCTTCGTAGTAGCACTCACCTCTTAGGGCTGTTGGGCAGGGAAATTAGGACAGTGTGATTGCTCCATGGTGTGAACTCTCAGTGATCCTCACACTCCTGGAGCCTGCGTGTGCACACTGCATGTCCCCTGCAGAAAGAGCCGGGAGCCAGGTTGAATATGCTTAGGAGACCCAGCCAGGTGCCAGTCTGTGTCTGAGTGCCTGCCAGAGCTCACATGAGCTAGAGGAAGTCTTGTAGGTCATGGAACGGAGGCAGTCAACTCAGCAAGTGGAAAGACCCAAGGGATCCTGGGTCTGTGGGTATTCACGGTCGCTTCCGATGATCTCTGCTGCTCTCCTGTCTCACAGGTGGACAGATGATGAAGCCAATGAAGAAGGCGTGCCCTGGCCTTGCAGGTTCTGCCAGTGGCAGCAAGTCCCCACCAGCTACCAGGGCCAAGGCTTTGAGACGGCGAGGGGCAGGGGAGGGTGACAAGCCAGAGGAGGATGATGAAGCACAGCCACAGGAGCAGACAGGGCCAGAAGAGGCTGAAGAGGGTGAGGAAGAAGAGGCTGAGAGGGACCCTGGAGCTGAGGGACCACATCCAGAGCTGCAGCCCAATGACCCTACTCCAGGCCTAGCTGAGGACCCTAAGGTGGATGGGGAGGCAGGCCGCTGGGAGCCCTCACTCAGTCGCAAGACAGCCACATTTAAGTCTCGAGCCCCTAAGAAGAAGTATGTGGAGGAGCATGGCACTGGAAGTGGTGGTGTGGTCTCAGCCCCCGAAGAGCGGGAGCGGACATCTGAAGACGCCAGTGCCCTGGGTGTGCCTCCTCGACTACCCACCTCCACTCGGTCGTCCTCCACTGACACAGCCAGTGAGCACTCAGCTGACCTGGAGGACGAGCCCCCTGAGGCTTGTGGTCCAGGCCCCTGGCCCTCTACAGGCACCAGTGGAAGTTATGACCTGCGGCAACTAAGGTCTCAGCGGGTGCTGGCTCGGCGTCGTGATGGCCTCTTCCTGCCTGCTGTCGTGCGCCAGGTGCGCCGTAGCCAGGACTTGGGTGTGCAGTTCCTTGGGGACCGAGCCTTGACTTTCTATGAAGGAGTACCAGGGGGTGGTGTGGATGTAGTTTTGGATGCCACACCACCTCCAGGTGCACTAATGGTGGGCACAGCTGTCTGCACTTGTGTGGAACCTGGTGTGGCTGCCTACCGAGAGGGTGTAGTGGTGGAGGTGGCCACCAAACCAGCTGCCTATAAGGTCCGCCTCAGTCCTGGCCCCAGCTCCCATGCAGGCCCACCAAGCACTCTGCCACAAGCCCAGCAGCCGCTGCACCGTGAGCCCGAGGAGGCTGTCTGGGTTACTCGCTCTAGCCTGCGCCTGCTTCGGCCCCCCTGGGAACCTGAGGCCTTGCTGAGGAAGCACCCTGCAGGCCCAGAGGAAGAGCAGGCTGAGCCTGGGGCCGCTTTGCCTCCTTGCCCTTCTTCCTTGGAGCCCAAGCAGCCTGAGGATGCTGAGGTCTCCAACATCAGCTTTGGTAGCAACCTGGGGACTCACTGTGAGGAGGGCGAAGAGAAGCACCCACCATCCCTGGGCACCCCAGTCCTGCTCCCACTGCCTCCACCCCAGCTCCTGTCACCACCTCCAAAGTCCCCAGCTTTTGGTGGCCCTGGCCGCCCTAGTGAGCAGCCCTCACCCTGCCAGGAAGGGAGCCAGGGCGGCAGCCGCAGTAGCAGTGTGGCTTCGCTGGAGAAGGGAGCTGCACCTGCAGCCCGTGCCCGCACGCCACTGACAGCCGCTCAGCAGAAGTACAAGAAGGGCGACGTGGTCTGCACGCCCAATGGCATCAGAAAGAAGTTCAATGGCAAGCAGTGGCGCCGGCTGTGCTCTCGGGATGGCTGCATGAAGGAGTCCCAGCGGCGGGGGTACTGCTCTCGCCACCTGTCCATGAGAACCAAAGAGATGGAGGGCCTGGCAGACAGTGGGCCAGGTGGGACTGGGCGGCCTGCTGGTGTGGCAGCCCGTGAAGGAAGCACTGAGTTTGACTGGGGCGATGAGACTTCGAGGGACAGTGAGGCCAGCAGTGTGGCAGCCCGAGGAGACTCCCGCCCACGCCTGGTGGCTCCTGCCGACCTGTCACGCTTCGAGTTTGATGAGTGTGAGGCGGCTGTGATGTTGGTGTCACTGGGCAGCTCCCGCTCAGGCACGCCCTCCTTCTCTCCAGTCTCCACACAGTCGCCCTTCTCCCCAGCCCCCTCTCCCTCGCCCTCACCACTCTTCGGCTTCCGCCCTGCCAACTTCAGCCCCATAAATGCCTCACCTGTCATCCAACGCACTGCTGTTCGCAGCCGCCACCTGAGCGCCAGCACCCCTAAGGCGGGCGTGCTGACACCGCCAGACCTGGGCCCCCATCCACCACCACCTGCCCCTCGTGAGCGCCATTCCTCTGGCATCCTACCCACCTTCCAGACCAACCTAACCTTTACTGTGCCCATTAGCCCTGGGCGGAGGAAGACAGAACTGCTGCCCCATCCAGGGACACTGGGGGCCTCTGGAGCCGGAGGTGGGGGAGCCGCCCCAGACTTCCCCAAGAGTGACAGCTTAGACTCTGGAGTGGACTCGGTGTCCCACACACACACACCTACCCCCTCCACACCGGCTGGCTTCCGAGCTGTGTCACCCGCTGTGCCCTTCTCTCGCTCCCGCCAGCCTTCACCATTGCTGCTGTTGCCCCCACCTGCTGGACTCACCTCAGATCCAGGGCCCTCTGTGCGAAGGGTACCTGCCGTGCAGCGGGACTCACCTGTCATTGTCCGCAACCCCGATGTGCCACTGCCCTCCAAATTCCCTGGAGAGGTGGGCGCTGCCAGTGAGGCACGGGCCGGGGGTCCTGGACGGAGTTGCCGTGAGACCCCAGTGCCCCCTGGGGTGGCCAGCGGGAAACCTGGTCTGCCTCCACCTCTGCCTGCCCCCGTGCCCATCACTGTGCCTCCAGCCGCACCGACTGCTGTGGCCCAGCCAATGCCCACCTTGGGCCTGGCTTCTTCACCCTTCCAGCCCGTGGCCTTTCACCCTTCACCTGCTGCCCTGTTGCCAGTTCTAGTGCCGAGCAGCTATCCCAGCCACCCTGCCCCCAAGAAGGAAGTCATCATGGGCAGGCCTGGAACAGGTAAGAGGGTAGGTGGCTGGGCTGCCATCCAAGCTGGGCTTTCAAGGGTGATGAGCTGCTTGACCTAGGAGGGTATGGGGGAGATGAGCCTTCTCCCTGCAGACTCAGTAGAGCCAGCCCCACATGCCAGGCAAGGACTCTTCAGACTTGGCGTGGCATTATTACTGGGTGCTTGTCAGCAAGGCTCTCATGAGAACACACTCCCCAAGACAGGCTGATGGAGGCACAGAGTGGTAGTCCTGATGACATCTCTGGGCCTTGGAGGACTGGGCCTCCAAGAAGATAAGCATGGCTCAGGGTTATCTTACCACACTTCACACCCAGCCCCTAACATAGCAATCAACCACATACCCTGAGCTAACGCTTTCAAATGTTAGCTCATTTTGTCTTTCCATCACTGATAGGTGGGTGCCAGGAATGTGTGTGTCTGGAAGACACTGAGGCCAGGCTAGTGACGTCACATGAAGGCAGGCTGGCTCTGGCACTTAGTGAGAGATGGGGAGACTAAGACTCCCTGTTTGATCTGTGGAAGGTGGCTTAGAGGGTACTAGGCACTCCCCCAGCTGAGACTCTCGCTTGGCTCTCCTCAGGACAGCTGTGTGGGAACAGTGGTAATCTAAAGTGGTTGGAGGTTGATGGTTAACGGTCTGGAAGCTGAGTCCTTCTTGAGAAGAAGCTGATCCAGTCAGAAAAGTCAGGAAGGGCTTGGAGAAAGGGCCCGGGCCTGTGAACCACTGCTTGGTGGCCATCTAGATGAGAGAGGGGCAAGGCGGGTAGACAGGGGAGAGTGTGTTCAAAGGCATCAAGGCAGAAGCAGATAATTAGAAGACTAGAGATGGTCCCTGGAAAGTAGAGGGTTGTTGGGGTGTGTGGCGGAATTGGTGAGCAAGAGTTAGACCTCAGAGGACTTGGGAACATTACCTGAGGATAGTGGGGAGTCTCGGAAGGTTTTGAGATGTGACCATAGCAGCTCTATGGAGGAAGGTTCAAGCCCTGAGACCAGAAGAGATGATAAAGGAAGGAGTCTGGTTTGTGGATGTGGGTAGGAGTTGCTGTGGCTTAGGCTCAGGGTGGAGCCACTTGACAAAGGAGCTAGGCCTTGCCCTTAACAAAGCACCTTCGCAGAGTCAGGGCACAGGGACATGGGCTGTGTCTGTTCCCTGTGCTCATTTACTGAAGTTATGAGCTGTGTGCCTCTTTTACATTCGTTCCTATAGTTGACCTAGACCATCTCTGAAGTATGCACAGCAGGAATTTCCGTTTAGATAGATCTGTAAACTACAGGGAAAGGTCTCTAGCTACCCTGAGGACCTATTTCTTACATGCCCACAGCCTCCACTGCTTACCTATGCATCTCTTGACATACAAGTACTCCACTGCTGGGTGGGTAGGCTGGCAGCATTACCATTTTGTATGTAATGCTGCAGCCTGCTAGGACAGGCCTAGGAGGGGCTCTCTGTCTTGTCCAGATGAGGAAAACTGAGGCCTTGACCAGAAGAATGTCCTCATGTCACCCAGTAGGGAAGGCACACCTCTGCCTTACCCAGGTCTTCCAGTTTCCAGATCATAAGACTCACTATCAAGAGTTCTGGCTGGAACATCTTATTGGGCGCCAGCAGTGCTATCCTTGGCATACCATGTCTGTGAGCCCCACTGAGTGTTTCCTTAGAACCCTCACAGTGCTCCAGGACATCAGCACAATGATTCGTCCCATTAAATACTGGAGGAGCCTGCAGTTCAGAGAGTCGTAAGTCCCTTACCTAAGGTTACCTAGGTAACAAGAGAAAGAGCCAGGATTTGAACAGACTATCTGGCTTCACCACATACCAGGCATTTAAGTACTATCAGTGTAATGATGATGATGATGATAACTGTGATTAAAATAACCCTTTATTGATCACATACTTTGTGCCTAGCCCCAGGCTAGGGGCCATCTCATCAAACCCATCTGATGCTGTACAACAAGGATTCCTAACCCTGCTGTCCAGATGTAGAACTAAGGTTCAGGGAAGGGAGGCCTTTGCTGGAGGCCACCTGGTTGTTAGAACTTGTCCAGCGCCTGTCCTGGCGGTTCTGAACAGTGACTCCCTGACTACGCCCATACTGAGGCATCTGGGCTGCCCTCAGGGTTGCAGGCAGGCAGCCTTTCCTCCCAGAGAACTCCCTACCTAGCCTCTGGGAGGCAGGTGCCTGGAGGGCTACTGCCTCCAAAGTTCAAGTAGGACTAACAGTGTCTAGAGGCATAAAAGGGTCACAGTCCTGGCCCCTTTGCCCTTCCATGTCAGGGCCTGACCTCCTGTCAGAGGGCAGCAGGTGTGAGGGGGTGGGCCAGGACAGCCTGCCTGCTCCTGTTCCCTTCCACCCCCCACCCCCGCCCTAGGCATTTGCTTCCTCTGGGGGACATGCTGGGGCAGGCTGCCGGCATTCTCTGCATTCTGATCATGGCATGGCCAGCCAGCTGCCATTGCCACCTCCCTTTGACTCTTCCCGCCTGTTCCCCAGGAAAGAAACACCCCACCCAGGGGGCCAGATGTCTCAGTCCCATTGCTGGCATGACCTCCTTGCCAGCTTCCAGCTTCCTGCATGGCTTTGCAATGTTGGTACTTATGGCCCTCCTGGGCCGCTGTCCAATTGTCCTCCCCCTCCCCCCGAACCACTGGGTATCCCTCTTTCCCCTGGGCTCTGGGACTTTTTATTGTTCTCTAGGCCTCTGACCTCTACCTGTCTGTCTCAGGACTAGCTAGGTATAATGTCTTTATGGTTTTGTCCTTATTCGGGCTTTGCCCTTGTCAGGCTTCCAGCCTAGCTTCTGTCTTGGCTCCCAATCAAGGGGGTCCTGTGTGGCCTCCCCTAGTCCTCCCTTTCCTATTTTTTCATTTAACTTTGCCTTTGTTATTTTTGCTGTTGTTGCTTCTGAGGCAAGGTTTCATATAGCCCTTGCTGGCCCTTGAAGTCTTTTGTTGTTGTTGTTGGGTTTCTTTTGAGACAGGGGTTTTTTGTATCTCCCTTTCTGTTCCTGAACTCTCTCTATGTAGACTTGGCTGGACATGAACTATAGATTTCCCTGCCTCCGCCTCCCGAGGGCTGGGATTCCGAGACTGTCCAGTTTACACGGTACTGGGGATTGAACCCAGGGCTTTTCCCATACTTCCCCTTTTTGAGACCAGGCCTCATTTACAGGCCAGACTGATCTTGATCTTAGGGTAGTCCTCCGGTCTCAGCCTCTCGAGTGCTGGGATCACAGATGTGTGCTGGCACTTTCAGTTCTCTCACATTATTTAGATATTCTTGCAGCTCTATCCCAGCCTTATACCCCTATTCTGTGCGTGTCAGTCTCTTTCTCTTTTAATGTGCACACATTTGAGAGAATGTGAGAGAATGTGCATGTGTGTGTGCCAGTGTGGGCCACGGTGAATTTGTGAAAGTCAGAGGACAACTTGTTGGAGTCCGTTCAGTCCTTTTATCTTTATCATGTGGGCTGTGGGAACTGAACTCAGGTAGCAAGGCTTGGCAGCAAGCTACTTTACTTGCTGAGTCATCTCACTGGTCCAGGTGCTTTAATCGTTTTAAACGAGAGGCAGTGGCCGAACACTAAGCCTTCTTCCCCCTCCCTTCTTTTTTAAATTATTAGTGTGTGAGGGAGGCAGAAGACAGTTTTGTGGAGTCAGTTTTCTCCTTGCACATTTATGTAGGTTCTAGAAGTTTAATTCTGGTTGTTTGTACAACAGATGCCTTTACCTGCTAAGTGAGCCACCCCCACCCCATTTCCCCATATCTTTCTTAGTGTGTAGGGAGGTTGTTGTCCAGGCCTGGGAGCTCCCGCTTGGTCCTTTACAAATGAACAGTTTGTTGTTGCCTCTGTAACCTGCTTAGAAATGTCTGCTGGTCTAGCTTGTACATCCACCCACCATTATTCACCTGTTCCCCACTGCCAGGAAGATGGGGGCTTTATGGGCAAAGCTAGGAGATCCGGCTAGAGTGGGTGGCAGGAAAGCAGGTCTCATGCTCACCCACCTACCTGCTAGAAGGCATGACCCAAACACCCCGACCCCAGTCTTCCAGGGGACACATTTGGTGTTAGCTCAAGAGACTGACTACTCGATTCCAGTTCATTTTTCTGCCAGCTGCAAGGCTGAGCAGTCCTGAGGCAAGTGAGTGAAAATAAAGGATGGGACAGGGGAGAGCCAAGAGTTATTGTATCAGAGGAAGCCAGAGGTCGGGGCAACTCTGGTTCCTGGGTAGACTTGAGAGGAAAGTTCAAGTAGGGTTTTCTAAGAGCTTAAGTATGAGGAATAAACAGTTCAGGGTCTGAATGAAAGGATGAATGTGCATGAACTCTCCGTAGCTAGCCAGAGCTGGAGCTATCTATCACTAGACTCCAGACTTAGAGGATGGTTGCAATGGAGAAGCCTAGCCAGGTCGCCAGGTCGAGCTTGAGAGCAAGGCTGAAAAGCTGGGGCAATTGTAAAACTTAGAAACAGTTTAGAGCAGGTGAAGGGAAGGTTGGCTCTTAAGGACCAGATCTCAGTACATTACTGAGACAGGAAGAATTATGGGAAGAGCGTTACTTGGGGGAGATGATAAGGAACTTTCCTGAGCCTGTAGGAGTCTTGGTAAGAGACCCCAAACTCTCCAAGCTTAAGTCTCTAGCACCCAACAACTGAAGAGGGGTCAGGCTGCCTCCTCGTGGCAGCTGACGGTGGGGCAGTAGACGCACGCATGCGCAGCGAGGGGGAGCCGTACATCCCCGAGACCCTGGCGCCCGGGCATTAATGGCTCCATTAGTGGCCGGGAGGGAGGCGCATTAGCGGCGGCGACGGCGTCTGGCTCCCATTACCACCGGCGGCAGCGGCTGCACCGCAGGCGGCTGGACCCTAGCCCGGCGCGCCGCCTCCTCCGCCCGCACTTCGTCCCTGGTTCCCGCTCCGCACGAGGGCGCGGGTAGGAAACCCCAGTCTCTATTTCGGCTGAAAATCTGGAGTGTGACAGGCTTGGGTTCAGATGTTGGTTGCGGCATCTCCTGAAAGCAAGATGTTTCCCCGCCTCCGAGCCCGTTGCTCGAGAAAAAAAGACTAGAAAACGGTGCACCTGGGGCTTTGTGGACACAGACAGGCCGCGCCCAAACCCGTCTGCACCTATGGGTGCGGATTCCCGCGCACCCTTGGGGGTAGATTACCACCTCCTCCACCCCAGCGGCGGGTCTCAGTCCTTTCTATTGGTTACTGTCGCACCTTCCGACCGCCGATTGGCAGAGGCTCCCCTCCCCACCCCACCCCCGCCTCTCAGTGTAGTTAACTCTTACATGGCCAGGTCCTCCGGCTGGGTGCTCCCCCCACCCCCATCCCAGACAGACTGGGTGCCAGCTGGCCCGCGCCCCGTCGCGGCCCGCGTGGGTGTCAGGCCGGCCGGGCACTCGCCCGCCTTCCAAGCACAAAGCGGCTTTGTAGGGCCTGCCGGGGACTGGCTGGGGGCCAGGCGGCTAGTGGAAAATCTCGTGAGCGCTCAGAGAGGAGGAGAACGCAGGGCGGCGCCCCCTCCTCCGCCGGGCGGTGGCGCCTTCATCTGTTCGCGCCGACTAGCCCTACCAGCCCGGGAGCCTGCACACAACCACTCCCTGCTCTCGCACCTTTCCACCCCCAAGCCCCCATCCCACTCTCCACCTGCAACCTGCTCTTCTCCCAATCTCTGGAGACACCCCACCACCACCACCACCACTTCTCCCCTCTCTCGTTTCCCCTTTCTCTCCCTGCCTACCCTAGCTTGGCGCACACTGACTCACCCTGACGCTATTTTTAGCGCCCCCCCATCCCTGTGGAGCCTTGCCAGCCCAATCCTAGGCTTGTTCCCCAGGCAACCCTGGCCGTCGCCGACGCCTCCCGGGATGGGTGGGTGGGTAGGTGGGTGTGTATGTTAAGAGCGGGTGAGGGGAGCTGGGGACACCGGGGTGGTGAGCCGAGCCTGGACCGGGGTGGGGAGCAGCTAAGGACGACTGGCGAGGGCGCGGTGCCTCGCGGGCTCAATAATTGGGGCTATGAGTTCGGAGAGAGTCGGCCTGTCCCTGGGTCTGTCAGCATCCCTGGCAAGTTGCCCCAGGCGTCAGGGCAGGTCTTGGCCTGCACCACCCCAGGTGGCTGTTGATGTGTCTGGGCTCTCTGTCCCCAGGTCAGGATGGCGTGTTTTGTTGGGAGCTACTTAGTTTTGGGCTAAAGCTTTTGTAGAGTTGATGAGGGGTGGTGAAATGGGTGGCTCCCATCATAGCCCTGCCCAGTACCTGCGGCAAGTGAAGGATGGCTGTGTACCTCCTCTCACATAAGGCTGGGGCCCTGGTTTAGGGAAACCCTCAGCCCTTTCCAACTTGGGAGGCCCCAGTTAGGGTTGGGTATGACTGAAGAGGGGGAGCTGTTTGGGGGATAGGATCTGCTCTTTCCCTTTCACTGGTAATCCACCCCCACCCAGGGTTCTTCCACCCTGAACAATAGAAGCTAAGTATAGGGCTGGCCCAGTGCCCAGGGCAGGGGGGCCCTTCCCGCCCGGATTCCAGCCCCTCCCTGTCAGGCAGGGCCCCCAGTTGGTTGTACCCTGCCCTGAAAAGGGCCTCTTCCTATCCTTTTTCCATGGGTACTGTGTGTTCCACCAGATGTGCAATCTTCCCAGATGTGAGGCCCTCTTTTCCTGCTGTGCTGTGCTTGACTTTTCCACACCCAACAGAAGCGAAGTGGGGAAAGTCAGCCTTCTCTGAGCTCTGTCCCTGGGCTACAGTGCAGTGGGGAACGGGTTAACTTGCCAGTAGGTGACTCACTAAGACTCACGGTTGGGGAGAGGAGGGGGCAGCAGTGGGGAGATAGTGGGCCACATTGATTTCAGCCTCACATTGCAGTCCCTAGGGCAGTGAGGTAATGGAGGGTCTGAGTCTGGGGCTGCATAAAGAGGAGAGGGCAGTCACCTAATAGTCCCTTTGGTAGCCCCTCTGGGCTGTCAGCCAAGTGACTGGCCCTCTGGAGGTCAGAGGGTTACAGACCTTCCTGTCCCCTTGGGATCAAGTTACCCAGCTTTTTTTTTTTTTTTTTTTTTTTTTTTTTTTTTTTTTTTTTTGCCATCTCCTGCCTTCAGCTTTGTCAGTGAACAGGGCAAGTTGAAAAGGAGGGTTGCCTGCTCTTGATCCACCTAACCTTGTGTGACAATTATTACCTGTCTAGTTGTGAACCCAGGCCTCAGCTTCTACTGGAGGGAGACCCCAGACCTTGTCCTGGGTGCTGCTAGTTTTCTGTACTGTATTATCATTGTTTCTGGGCCTTTGGAATTCCCTGCTTGTGTCCACCTTGAGTAATGATGAGCACTTGAATTGGAGTCTTGAGTCCTTAAAGCCCTGGCTGTGTGATCATGCGTAATTTATTCAGTCTCTTTGAACTTCATCTTCTTACTTAAACACTAGGCGTAAGGCTGATCTCCCTTCCTAGGTGGCTGTGAAACATCAGTGAACAAGATAACAGATACAAGCATTCCAGCACAAGGCTGCCCCAGCCGTAGCTTCCTTTCTTTCTGGGGGCAATAGAGGGTGAGCAGTGGTGTTACTGCCTTACACTGCTAAATAGAAGGCCCAGAGTGCCTGGTAGCTTTATAGTGTGATAATGGTGGAAGACTATGGGGTTCTGGATACCTGATGGGTCTGAGTATTGAAGAAGCTGGTACCCTGAAATGTGGGGTCCATATGATGGTGTCTGTGAGTTGTGTCCTGGTGTGGGAGTATTGAGTGGGTGCTTAGGAAGGCCCTGTGAGAGTGAATGTGGGTATAGTGGACAAACAGAGTCTGCTGAGGCTGTCCTAATTCATGTGGGTGGTGGAAGTTTGATGAGTGTTACTAAGGCATGTTACATTTTGGTGAGGAATATAAAGCGATAGCGGGTAGGGAGTTAAGGATCGTGTGTACTTTTGAGGTAGTACATCTATGCCAGCAGGTGTATGAAGTATGACTTCGCGTGTGACAGTATGGGTGTAAGACAGAGGGCATGCAGTGCCCGTAGCGGTGTGTTAGCGACAATGGGTGTGGCATGGAGATATATCTGTGAGGAGTCTGCGCGCGCCTGTGTACTTAAGAGTTAGGGCTCCGGGATGATTTGCCCAATCCTTCACCGTTGGTTCTCCCAGCAAGACCCTTCGCGCTAGGTCGGCCACTCCACGAGTGAGCGTGTACCTCGCGCGCACTGGACACCGCACGACACTCAACTTCGGGCCTCTGCAGCGAAGCACCCTGAACCGCCCCCCTGGCTTGCTGCCTTTGCTGCAGTGCGCCCTCCCTGCCACCCTACTGCGGGCCCGCCCCCGGCCGGCTTGGAGCCAACCGTAGTCCGCCCCGCCCCGTCCTTATTTGCATATGACTGACGTTCCCTCGGGGCGGCCAATGGGGGCGGGCGCGGCGGGGCCTGACCCGCGCGCGGCGGCAGCAGCCAATAGGCTTAAGCGCAGGGGGCAGGGCTTGCGCGGAAGGCCGCGGGGGAAGCGGGGAAGGGGCGGGGGGAACGCTGCGGGGGGAGGGGAGCGCGTAGTAGTGGCGGGGCGGGGAGGCGGCGGTGGTTCGGCGCGGGGCTCGCTTGGAGCGCACGGACGCTAGCACGCTAGTCCGTCTATCCGCCGGGGACCCGAGGTCGACCTGGTGTCCAGCCGCCGGCCCAGGGCCCGGAAAGGCGGGGCGGCGGCTCTGACTGCTGGGCGCGCGGGGCCAGAGCCGTTACCCGCCGGAGCTTCGAGGGAGGGAGGGAGCAAGCGAGCCAGCGGAGAAGGGAGGGGGCCGCCCCCGCGCACGCGCGCCGCGCCCCGCCCCGCCTGCCCCGCCTGCTGGACTCTGCGAGGGAGGAGGGAAAGGGAGGGGGCGGCGCCGATGGCCCCCGAGCTGCGCGCCCCGTGACGGCCCCCGCGCGCGCCGGGGGGCGGGGCGGGGACGGCTCTGGCTGACCTCCCCCGCCCCCTGGGCGGCGGGAGGCAGGCGGCGCTTTGCGCAGGCGCGCCCGGCGGAGACCCCCGCGTGGGGTGGCCGGAGGGGGCTGCGGGGGGGGGGGCATGCGGCGACGGCCTCCCGCTCCCCCCGGGCCGGAGCGGCGACGGCCAAGGAGCGGGTTACGGGCAGAGCGGTGTCGGCCGCTGAGGAGGTGCGATCCCCTGTCGGGTTCCCGCTGCTCCGGACCATGTACTCGGCCCACAGGCCCCTGATACCCGCGTCTGGCGCGGCCTCTCGTGGCCTCGGCATGTTCGGTCAGTAGCGTCTGGCGCTGGGACTGCAGGGGTCAAGGTGTCAGAGTACTAAGTGCGGAGTTTGGTGATGGGATGTAGCACCTGCACGGTACAGGAAGAGTAAAGAGATGGCTGAGAAAGTTTAGAGTCTAGCGGGGCCAAGTGGTTAGCGATGGCAGGTGTGAGTGTAGCCATGCGGTGGGAGTGAGGAGTGGGGCGTACATGGAGACAGGTGTGGTGCTTAAGTGACGGGGTGGAACAGATCCATTCTGATTGGTGGTAAGGGCTTCAGAGTAACAGGCTTTGGAGGAGTAGACCAGAGACCTGCTGGTGGAAGATGTAGAGTAAGGACAGGGAGGGGGCTTACAGTAGTGGTCCAAGGACAGGTTTCGGGGGTGGGGGGGTGAGCACTGTTGGCTCAGAACGGACTATGGGCAGCAGTATTTATGGAGTAGTTTGATGGGAGGGTGGGAGAGAGGAACTACCTGAAGGGTAATGCACGGGGATGAGGGTAGGACTTTACCCCATTGTCTGCTTGGCCTCTCCATCCCTCTCCCCATTTTTAAGAAAGCTAGGAAGTCTTGATGAGAAAGATCTTTGTGGAGGTAGAAACACATCCAGGGCCTTGCAGGCTGTCTTGGGGTTGGAGTCTCTGGCTGGCTTTGGGGGCCCTAGGGGGTGGGGGCCAGAGCTGTTAGGAATCTTGAGTGCCTTCCAGTTTTGTTTCCCTGCTTCCTTCTCTCTTTCCTTTAGGGCTCCTTTCCTTTGTCAGTCCCTCAGAGTCAGATCTTGAGGCCAGTTCTTCATACAGTGCTCCCCCAGACTAGATTTCAGAAAGTATTGGGGTGAGGTCACCTCGGGTCAGGATGCTCTGGAGCAGGGGGAGGCAGGGAATGATGGATATCAGAGATAGGGCGGTTCCCTCCTTCCCTCTTCCCCCTGAGCAGGGGCCTCTCTCTGCTGGTTCCACTTCCCCTGAAGCCTGCGGCCTGCCAATGTGGGGAAGCTCATTGAAAGCCTGGGTTTGCTCCTCAGTTCCAGCAGGCGTGGTCCCAGCTCAGGGATTATCCACTTTCCCAACCAGTTCTCAGGTGCAGCCGGGCCTGAACGTTTAACCTTCCAAAAGTCCACTGGTGAGGGAATTCTCTCGTGCCCATCACCTCAAGGAAAACACCTGGGACTTTAGCTTTCTCTGGGCTGCTTAAAACAGTTCTGTCCCATTGTCCCTCTGCTCACTCTTCTGAGGAGTTTACCACACCCTCCCAGCTTTCTGGGCAAGAAAACTGGACACTGGGCATGAGATAAGCCTAGTGGTTTACAGGGTGGGAAGCTTCTTACTGGGTGTTGAGTCTGTTTAGGAGACAAAGAAGAGAGCCACCTGGACCCCACCCAGGAGGGGCAGGTCTGGCTCCTGGAGATTGGTTGCTTGGGGGGGAAGGCAAGGAGGTTGTTACTCACTATGGGGCTGTTTGAGATTCCAGGCCCTGGAAATGTGTAGAGACAGGAAGGGAAAATAGAGCCATTAACCTCAAGAGTAGAAAAGGGGAGTGTGAGGCTGTGTCAGGTGGCAGCATTGTTGCTGAGAACGTGGTGACATGATTGTTGAGAGGAGTGTCCAGCCTTGCAAAGGTCTTAGGACATCAGAATGGGGAATGGCAACTGAGAATGACCTGGTTTGTGGCAAGAGCCAGTTCCTCTGGCTTGGTCCCTAGTGACAGGGCTGGTGGAGGTTGGGAGGGAGGAGTGGGACATGAGGACTATTTCTCTTTCCTGCAGTGCTTGCTTTCTTTCTTTTTAAATAAATGTGGAGGTCTTTTAGGGTTTTTTGTTTTATTTTTCTTTCCCTTTCCTGAATGACGGCTCACTGACCGTCTCACTCTCTTGCCATGGGCTGGGGGAATGGGTCTAAAGATTGGGTGGAGCCACTTCACACAGGATGGGGATGAGGAGCTTGATTTGTGTGGGTCAGGGCCAAACTATCCTGGTGCCCAGCTTACATGGCTCCTTCCTACAGTGTGGACAAATGTCGAACCTCGTTCTGTGGCTGTGTTCCCCTGGCACTCCTTAGTCCCCTTCCTGGCACCCAGCCAGCCTGACCCCTCTGTGCAGCCTAGTGAGGCCCAGCAACCTGCCAGCCACCCCGTGGCCTCCAACCAGAGCAAAGGTAAGGGGTAGGGACTGTGGGAATGGGGGAATGGGGGTCCAGGTAGCCCAGGAGTCCTCTGATTGGCTCTTCTGACCCTAGAACCTGCTGAATCAGCTGCTGTTGCTCATGAGCAGCCACCAGGAGGGACAGGGGGTGCTGACCCTGGACGGCCCCCTGGAGCAACATGCCCTGAGAGCCCAGGGCCTGGACCTCCACTTACTTTGGGTGGTGTGGATCCTGGTAAAAGTCTCCCTCCCACCACTGAAGAGGAGGCTCCTGGCCCTCCAGGAGAGCCCCGGCTGGACAGTGAGACCGAGAGTGATCATGATGATGCGTGAGTCCTCCAGGGCCTGGTATGGGCTGGGGCAGCTGGGGCAGGGGTGCAGAATCAGACTCCTGCTCTTCATTGTTCCTGATGGTCCCACAGCTTCCTCTCCATCATGTCTCCTGAGATTCAGCTGCCTCTGCCACCTGGAAAGCGCCGCACCCAGTCTCTGAGTGCCTTGCCCAAGGAACGAGACTCATCTTCTGAAAAGGATGGACGAAGTCCTAACAAGGTGCTTTCTTTATACCTAAGTTCTGCCCTGCTGTGGCCACCCAAGCCAGCCCCAAACCCAGTCCTGACTGTCCTCTGGGCTGTGTTAACTGCAGCGGGAGAAGGATCATATCCGTCGGCCCATGAACGCCTTCATGATCTTCAGCAAGCGGCACCGGGCCTTGGTCCACCAGCGGCACCCCAACCAGGACAACCGGACTGTCAGCAAGATCCTAGGAGAGTGGTGGTATGCCCTGGGGCCCAAGGAGAAGCAGAAGTACCACGATCTGGCCTTCCAGGTGATTTCTCCTCTCCTTGGTTCTTCCCAGTGTTCTCTGGTGGGGCGATGAGTGAAGGGTTGCCCTGCCCTTTCCTGCCAGGTGAAAGAGGCCCACTTCAAGGCCCACCCAGATTGGAAATGGTGCAACAAGGACCGAAAGAAGTCCAGCTCAGAGGCCAAGCCTGCGAGCCTGGGTCTGGCAGGAGGGCACAAGGAGACGCGGGAACGGAGCATGTCGGAGACGGGAACTGCTGCTGCCCCTGGGGGTTAGTCAGCTCCTTGGCTCTCCCCCTGCCACCTCCCCCTGAGGGCTGCCAGCCTTCCCCTTGCTTTTGCTCAACCCCTGCCTGAGCAACTTCTTTTTGAGGACTTGTCCACAAAAGGACTGGCAGTTGATTTATGTGAATGAGCCAGGGAGATGCAGATAAGAGACCCAGATACAGGTTGTTACCTACTGCCATTTACTGAGCATTTTCTATATACTCAGAGATCACATCCCTTTTCCAGTGAGGAAGTGGCCTCAGAGAGTCAAGTTACTTGATTAAAGTTATGGGCTAATAAGCACCATAGCCATGATTTAAACTTTACCTTGGTGGACTCCCCAAGACCACACAGTTAGAGCCAGTGCCATTCACTATGCCCTGGATCGGCTTGCCTCTAGGGGTTTCGGGGTACTTTGGGGGTATAATACTGTGGATATAGCTTTCTACAAAAGTGGGGATCTTACTGCTTCTCTCATCTAGGAACACTAAGGCTCAGACAGGCCAGTGGTTAAACAACCAGCCTCATGGACCAATGTCCCAGGCTTTGCATACTCCGACTGTCTGCTTCCGGGAATGGGTTTGCTCCCTGCAGGCCCACAGGACAGAAGCTTGTGGGAAGGACATGTTGGACTGGAGATTGGTGTCTCACTTCTACCAAGTGGCTGAGGAACTCCAGCCTGTTGTGCTCAGACCTAGAGACACCTGTGAAAGGTTGTACCAGTTCAGGTGCTTGTTGGAGGCTTCCTGACTGTTACAGCTTAGGCACCTTCTGCTTTACAGTGTCTTCTGAGCTCCTGTCCGTTGCCGCCCAGACACTCTTGAGCTCGGAAACCAAGGCTCCAGGGAGTGGCCCCTGTGGAGCAGAACGGCTACACGCAGTTGGGGGACCCGGCTCAGCCCGACCCAGAGCCTTCTCCCACAGTGGGGTGCACAGTCTTGATGGTGGGGAAGTAGACAGCCAAGCACTGCAAGAACTGACCCAGGTTCGAGGCTCAGGTCCCCAGGGAGGTGGGGCAGGGAGGGCTGCATAGGGCAGCAGACCCACCTAAACTCTCCCTGCCACCTGTCCCACAGATGGTTTCTGGCCCCACATCATACTCCGGCCCAAAGCCTTCCCCCCAGTATGGTGCTCCAGGATCTTTTGCAGCTCCTGGTGAAGGAGGTACCTTGGCCACTAGTGGGCGGCCTCCACTGTTGCCCTCCCGAGCCTCCCGTTCCCAGCGTGCAGCCAGTGAGGACATGACCAGTGATGAGGAGCGGATGGTCATCTGTGAGGAAGAAGGGGATGATGATGTCATCGGTGAGTAGGGTGGCTTATAATCCTGGTGGGACCCTGTAGGCAAAGGCTCAGAGGGTAGCTGGAATCCAGGTCCCTGGGCTCCTGTAGTTTGGTTCTTTTTTCCAAGTTTGTGACAATATACTGTCAGTTATACTTCAGCCAAGGTAGCTCCCAGCTGTGCAGGAAACCCAAGGATATGGATGCCATTAGCAGAGCACTAAATGCCCTTCCTAGTGTATGTTTCAGGTTCTTTAGTCGGAGCGCATAACCCTGAGCCCAGGGCTAGCCTTCAGTGCTCCCTTTGTCCCACTCTGCTGCCACCAGGGTCACCATCCATTTGTCTACTTGGCACAGAGCTGAAGTGAGAGCGCAGAGTCTATTTTAGACTATTTCCTCCTGGGTAGCTCTGTACTTAGTCCCTTCTTCACACTGTTCCCTCTGCTCCATCAGCTGATGACAGCTTTGGCACCACTGACATTGATCTCAAGTGCAAGGAACGGGTGACTGACAGTGAGAGCGGAGACAGCTCTGGAGAGGACCCTGAGGGCAACAAGGTGAGGCATGTGGGGAGATGGGACACACTGCTGTCCTGTCACTCTTAGAAGAAGAGAATGCTCCTGGATCACTGACTTGCGAGAATTGGGTCACGTCCAGGATGAATTGGCCTTCAGCTGGCAGGGGTGCTTTTGGCTGGCCTGCTTACAAGGAGGCAGGGTCCCTGGGATGGGGGCCAGCTGTCTACAAGGCTTACAAGGAGGCAGGGTCTCTGGGATAGGGGTCTAGCTGTCTACAAGGCTTACAAGGAGGCAGGGTCCCTGGGATAGGGGTCCAGCTGCCTACACTCCCTGATTTGGGCTTCTCTTTCCTTAACCCAGGGCTTTGGCCGTAAGGTGTTCTCACCTGTCATCCGCTCCTCCTTTACCCATTGCCGTCCAACCCTGGACCCTGAGCCTCCAGGGCCCCCGGATCCACCTGCAGCCTTCAGCAAAGGCTACGGTCCCACCCCATCATCCTCCTCTTCACCTGCTTCCACCTCAGTTTCAGTCTCCACCTCCTTTTCACTGGGCTCTGGAACCTTTAAGACCCAGGATTCTGGTCAGGGCAGCACAGCGGTGCCACTACGGCCCCCACCCCCTGGAGCCGGGGGCCCAGCAACACCTTCCAAGGCTGCTCGTTTTCTTCCTACGGATTCTGCCACCTTTAGGCGCAAGAGACCTGAAAGTGTTGGTAGCCTGGAGGCACCAGGCACCTCAGTCATTGCAGCACCTCCCAGTGGGGGAGGAAACATTCTGCAGACACTGGTTCTGCCTCCGAGCAAGGAGGATCGGGAGGGTACACGAGTGCCCTCAGCCCCAGCTCCATCACTGGCCTATGGGGCTCCAGCAGCCCCTCTGTGCCGCCCTGCTGCCACCATGGTCACTAATGTGGTACGGCCTGTGAGCAGCACTCCTGTGCCCATTGCCTCTAAGCCCTTTCCCGCCTCTGGTCGGGCTGAGGCATCTTCAAATGACACAGTAGGTGCCAGGACAGAAATGGGCACGGGATCCCGGGTGCCTGGAGGCTCCCCATTGGGTGTCAGTTTAGTGTATTCAGATAAGAAGTCAGCAGCAGCCACCTCACCAGCTCCACATTTGGTAGCTGGACCCTTATTGGGCACTGTGGGGAAGGCACCTGCTACTGTCACCAACTTGCTGGTGGGCACCCCAGGCTATGGGGCTCCTGCATCTCCCGCTGTTCAGTTTATTGCCCAGGGAGCCCCAGGCAGTGCGACCCCTGCAGGCTCAGGAGCAAGTACTGGGAGTGGCCCCAATGGGCCAGTACCCCTGGGCATCCTGCAGCCAGGTCCCCTAGGCAAGGCTGGGGGAATCACACAGGTGCAGTACATCCTGCCCACACTGCCCCAGCAGCTTCAAGTGGCACCTGCTCCAACGCCAGCCCCTGGGACCAAGGCAGCAGCTCCCAGTGGCCCTGCACCCACCACCAGCATCCGTTTCACCCTCCCTCCGGGCACCTCGACCAACGGCAAGGTCCTAGCTGCCACTGCACCCACTGCTGGCATCCCTATCCTGCAGTCCGTACCCTCAGCCCCACCCCCTAAAGGTGAGGCCTGGGCTGGGCATTGTAGGGATTTGGGTCACAAGCCTGTTTGGCTGTCTTGTAACCTTTTCTTTTGTTGCCTCTTCTAGCCCAGTCAGTCTCTCCTGTCCAGGCCACACCTTCAGGTGGCTCCGCCCAGCTGCTGCCTGGGAAGGTGCTAGTCCCCCTGGCTGCCCCTAGCATGTCAGTTCGAGGTGGAGGGGCTGGTCAGCCATTGCCCCTGGTTAGCTCGCCTTTCTCAGTACCTGTCCAAAATGGTGCCCAACAACCTAGCAAGGTAAGGCACTCTTGATAGCAGTCTCACTTCTTGTCCGCACTGATGGGTGTCATCTTTGTACTCCACCTGTGTCACTGTCTGCCTTCCCTATTTGTGTTTCCATTTTTTTACTTTGGGACCTGATTTTTTTTTCCATTTATATGTATTTATCTGAAGCTTGGGGATCAACATTTATTAGAGTTTAAGAGGAAGACAATAGAACAAACAAGTTGTAAATCCTGGTAGTTGCTGGGTAGGATGGGGAAGAGAAAAGGCTGTGCCTTTCTGAGTGAGGGTTAGCAATGGAAGTCTGTATACTGCTATAGAAAATGAGTTGGGGCTGGGCACAGTGGCACTCAGGAGACAGGCAAGCGGATTGCTGTGTGAGTTTAAGGCTTTCTATGTAATGAGTTCCACCAGGGAAGACACTGTTTCAGAGAGGGTGTGTGCATGAGGGGAGAGCACTTGCTCTTGCAGAGGATCTAGATTCTCAGTGCCCCGTTACCACCTGGAGGTGCACAGCCATCTGATGCACCCAGTACACATACACATGTACAGACAGGCAAAGCACTCAGACATTTTAAAAAATGTTCAAAGATACAAGAAAAAAAATGTTAGGCATGTTCAGAGAAAGCAGTGAGAAAGCTCAGAGTGTCAGGGCTTTCTTAGGAACATGCTTAGGAGTTGGGCTAATATTTTGAGTTGAGTGAGAGATGTAAAAAGGAAACATTAACAGTTAGAATTCAGAAGAACAGGTAGGCTCAACAATGCTCAGAGCAACTGCCTCTTCCTCCTAATGGTTCTGTACAGCCTACTGTTGTTAGTGATGAGTGTCTTTACCTGTTCATCATCTAGATTCTCCTCTCACAGTCTCCGCACTGGCTTATCTTAGGCTCTGAGATCTCTGTTCTTGCCTGGCCTGTTATCTAGGCCTCAGCCCTCCCTGCCCTCTGGGGTCCTAGCTTACTCTAGCCTGTGGGTACTTTGACCCACAGATTATCCAGCTGACTCCTGTGCCTGTGAGCACACCTAGTGGCCTGGTACCACCCCTGAGCCCAGCCACAATGTCGGGACCCACATCACAGCCTCAGAAGGTCCTGTTGCCCTCTTCTACAAGGTGAGTCCAGTTAAGACCCTTTCCTCACTCCAGGCCAGATCAGGGGTTGGATAGGGCCAGCTCACCTCACTTCACTTCTCCCCTTTCCTCTCCTGTGGCAGAATCACCTATGTACAGTCAGCAGGTGGGCACACTCTGCCTCTAGGCACCAGTTCTGCATGCAGTCAGACTGGAACAGTGACCTCATATGGGCCCACTAGCTCTGTAGCTCTGGGCTTCACATCGTTGGGGCCCAGTGGTCCTGCCTTTGTACAGCCTCTGCTCTCAGGTGAGAGGTGGCCTTGGGATTTGGGGTGGGGTTGAGACAGCTCCAGATCCTAACTTGGTTCCCTGCCCCTTCTGTCTTCTTCCCAGCAGGCCAAGCTCCATTGCTGGCTCCTGGCCAGGTGGGCGTGTCACCTGTGCCTAGCCCCCAGTTGCCTCCTGCCTGTACAGCCCCTGGAGGTCCTGTCATAACAGCATTTTACCCTGGCAGCCCTGCACCCACTTCAGCACCCCTGGGCCCACCTTCCCAAGCTCCGCCAAGCCTGGTCTACACTGTAGCCACCAGCACCACCCCACCTGCTGCTACCATTCTGCCCAAAGGCCCACCAGCCTCTGCCACTGCCACTCCAGCTCCTACTAGTCCTTTCCCTAGTGCCACAGGTAGGTGTCAGGGCAGCTCAGGGATAGGGTTTGTGCAAGTTGGGGAATCCAGGGAATGGGCTTCAGTGAGGTCTGGCTCAGTAGATGCTCTTTTCCTTTACCAGCTGGCTCCATGACCTACAGCTTAGTGGCTCCCAAGGCTCAGCGACCCAGCCCAAAAGCTCCCCAGAAAGTAAAGGCAGCCATTGCCAGCATTCCTGTGGGGTCTTTTGAATCGGGTACTACTGGGCGGCCTGGACCTACACCCCGACAGTCTTCAGACTCTGGCGTAGCCCGAGAGCCAGCTGCCCCAGAATCAGAACTTGAGGGACAGCCCACACCCCCAGCCCCACCACCTCCCACAGAGACCTGGCCTCCCACTGCCCGAAGCAGCCCCCCACCTCCCTTGCCTGCTGAGGAGCGACCTGGCACTAAAGGCCCTGAGACTGTAAGTATCTAGCTGGCAGTGGGACTCCTTTAGTGCTGGTCTCTCTCCTTGCCACTTTTGAACTGTTCTTTTCCTTCCACCATGTCTGTGTGTATCTCCTGCCTGTCTGCTGTACCCATTCCATTCCATCAGAGATCTGCATTCTGGGTATCCTGGCCTTCAGAGGCCAAAGGGTTTGCCTCATCTTTCATCTCTCTTCATCTTGTTCCTGGCTCATGATCTCTCTCACCCTACTCTTTGAGTCTCTTTTAACCTCAGCACATCTAAGCTCAGTGTTCTCGCCTGTCCCCACCTCAGGCCAGCAAATTCCCCAGCTCATCTTCAGACTGGCGAGTTCCTGGGCTGGGCCTAGAGAGTCGTGGAGAGCCTCCCACTCCTCCCAGCCCAGCTCCAGCCACAGGCCCCAGTGGAAGCAGCAGTGGCAGCAGTGAGGGCAGTAGTGGGAGGGCAGCTGGGGACACACCTGAGCGCAAGGAAGTGACTAGTTCCGGCAAGAAGATGAAGGTGCGGCCCCCGCCCCTGAAGAAGACCTTTGACTCTGTGGACAAGTGAGCAGGGGCTGGGATCTTGGTGGAGTGCCTAGGGCTGGTGGGAGAAGGGGCAGCTATAGGCAGAGACAAAAGAGGTGACCCTGCTGGCCCCCCAGCAGGGTCCTGTCAGAAGTGGATTTTGAAGAGCGGTTTGCAGAGCTGCCTGAGTTTAGACCAGAGGAGGTGCTGCCCTCACCCACCCTGCAGTCTCTGGCCACCTCGCCTCGGGCTATCCTTGGCTCCTACCGCAAGAAGAGGAAGAATTCCACGGGTAGGCTGTTCTGGCTCCTAAATAGGTAGAGGGCAGGCCCAAGGCCACCTCTGCTAAATCTGAGCCTGCTTGTTTGATTAGACCTGGACTCAGCGCCTGAGGACCCCACCTCACCCAAGCGCAAGATGAGGAGACGTTCGAGCTGCAGCTCAGAACCCAACACCCCCAAGAGTGCCAAGTGCGAGGGGGACATCTTCACCTTTGACCGCACAGGTGCCAGTGTTTAGAAGGCTGTGGGCTTTCAGGAGTGGTGGTGTCATGAGTGTAGTAGGGGGAAGCTCGGTCAAGGCTGACCCCCATTGAGACAGTTGGCAAGACTTGGTAGGCACCTGGTTGGCAGCAGGAACTATGTGTGGGGCCTTGACTGAGCTCCATATGCCTGGGCAGGCACTGAAACAGAGGATGTGCTTGGGGAGCTGGAGTATGAGAAAGTGCCCTACTCATCACTGCGGCGCACCCTGGACCAACGGCGGGCCCTGGTCATGCAGCTCTTCCAGGACCATGGCTTCTTCCCATCAGGTCAGTAAGTTGGACACTCGTGGGAATCACTCATATGCATGGGGACTTGCCCACTTATCTCACTATCTTTCTGTCTCCAGCCCAGGCCACAGCAGCCTTCCAGGCCCGCTATGCAGACATCTTCCCATCCAAGGTTTGTCTGCAATTAAAGATCCGAGAGGTCCGCCAGAAGATCATGCAGGCAGCCACTCCCACAGAGCAGCCCCCTGGGGCTGAAGCCCCCCTCCCTGGACCACCCCCTACTGGCATGGCTGCTACTCCTGTCCCTACTCCCAGCCCTGCTGGGGGCCCTGACCCCACCTCTCCAGGCTCGGACTCTGGCACTGCCCAAGTTGCCCCGCCACTGCCTCCACCCCCGGAGCCTGGACCTGGACAGCCTGGCTGGGAGGGGGCTCCCCAACCCTCACCTCCTCCCTCTGGTCCTTCCACAGCTGCCACAGGCAGGTGAGGGGCCCTTGAAAAGACCCCAGGACCCACAGTACCCCCCTCAGGATATGGACAGTATATAGATGGCAGGAATTGGGGGCTAGACAGTGGAAGTTACCGCCTCCCCAGAAAGCCATTTCGTCCTTTCCAGTTTGGCGCGGAATGTGGCCTGTTCCCCTTGTATATATTCCCTCCCTGTGCTGGGGGGCAGCAGGGGCAGATACCCTCCACTGAGCTCTTGTATATAACCTGAAGTGTGTGACCTTCAGAGCTTTTCACTTGTACTTTATGCAGAATGGCTCCTGTGAGGGCTGCAAGCTGGAGGGTAGTATGAGCCTTGGGCCACAGGGAGAAGATGCCTGTGGAGTTGTGGGGAGTTCATGCACCCCCCCCTTTTTCCCCAGAGGGGCTGGACTCAGGTTAGTTTGGGGTGGGGGGGCTCCTGCACTTTGCCACAGGCATGGGGAGGATTCTCCCCACCCTCCCAACTTGGGTTGTACTTTCTAAGAAGGTGATTCCCCCTACCATTGTCCCCATTCCCAGAACAAAACATGTTGATCATGTGCAATATTTCTTACTGTGCCGAGAAGCCGCAATGACCGAGATTAAAGCTGTTTAACACACGTGTGGACTGCTGGCTTATTTCTCAAGTACTACTTTCACACTCCTGTCCAGCCCCAGGTGGGCATGGGGCAGCTCCACACTGCCCCATCATTACCTGTTGGCGCCAAGGGACTTTGGGCCGATGTCTCTACCTCTGTGAGTGAGGCAGCCAGAACAGTCTGGGGACTGTCTGCCTATCCAATAGGCAGCAACTTGAGTACAGACAGACCTTGCAGTGTGGGCAGTTCACAGCTATTGGCTGTAGAATCAGTTTTACTCAAAACATTCCAAGAGACAGCACTTACGAGGCCAGTTCAGGACCATGGGCTATCCTCAGTGACTGACCCCTACTAACCTCCCTGTGGTCTGAGCCAGCACTGCTGCCAGGGGACAAAGTCTCAGGACGCATCTAAACCAGAGCACCAGGAAGTCAGCATGTATAAGCCGGGACAGCTTCCTCAAGTGGACAGTTGTGGGGTGAGATAACTGACCCCATTTGTGGACAGTTGTGGGGTGAGATAACTGACCCCGTTTGTGGACAGTTGTGGGGTGAGATAACTGACCCCGTTTGGGTACTGTTCCTGAGATTACTGATAGACCTTGATCCTAACTGGGTAATAATGGCAAACTGACACTACTGAGATTCAACTGACTTCAAGAACCAAAACATCTGCTGTAGGTACAAACAGAAATGCCTCGAGTAACAAGAGTAACAATGGGTCAAGGATCTGGCCGGTGGTGGTACTAAGACAAGCCTAACCATAAAGCAGGAAACACGGAGGAGGAGGAGGAGCATTTAATGTCAAGGGAAGGAAAGATGCTTAGGGTGCCGTCTCTGACAGAGGAGGGATGCCTTGGCCCTGATCTTGGGCCAGGAGACGAAGCAGCAAGGAGTGCAGGGCCCGGCAGACAGGTGTGTACCCCAAGCGGCTCAGGTGTAGGTAATCATACATGTCATGGTGACTTATGGTGCCATCGGAATGCACAAAGCCAGGGTCTGCATCTAAGAAGTGGGCTCGGGGGTAGCCAGCTAGTGCTGCCCGAACCAGCTCATTTACCTGTCGGTTTTTCTCCCGAAGTGGGTTGGGGTGCTGGCCTCTCGGAAGCAGGCCCTGAGGAGATACACCAATATTAAGTTGTCAGATCACCATCTCTGGACCAAACTGTCCACCTCACCACCACCCCACCAGGAAATTCTCAGCTGCACAATAGTTTAGGAATGTGAAACTAGGGAGGACATTCATTAAGAATCTTCCAGGTAGCAGCCTGTTTGCAGCAGAGATTACTCATTAAAGACACAAGGCCAGTGGGCCAGTGGGCTCTTTCAGAGGTGGAAATGTCTTAGCTAGAAGTGATAAAGCTTAATTGAATGCAGGAACACCTGACAACTTTCTGAGATTTTTCAACACTCAAATTACCCAGCATTTCCTTGGGCAATAGGCTAACTGTCCCAGCCACTGTTTGTAAACAAGGTCTCTATGAAGCCATGGCTGTCTTCACTGTATAGACCAGGCTGGCTTTGAACTCATAGCCACTGCCTGCCACTGGAACATTGGGATTTAAGGCATGCACCACCACGACTAGCCCATAGCCACTCTTAAAGTGTGGAAATCTTTTACCAGACACTTTGTGGGAGGCCATTGTGCCAAGGTGTCCATAACTGTGTCTAGTACAGCAGGTTACTTGTTCAGGGTCCTACACTACAACCACAATTTTTTTTTTTTTGATTTTTTGAGACAGGGTTTCTCTGTGTAGTCCTGGCACTCACTCTGTAGACCAGGCTGGCCTCAAAATCAGAAATCCACCTGCCTCTGCCTCCCAAGTGCTGAGATTAAAGGCATTCGACACCACTGCCCAGCTTTTTTGTTTTTTTTGTTTTGTTTTGTTTTGTTTTGTTTTTTTTACTTTTTAAAGACAGGGTCTTGCTATGTTGCCCAGAATGACCCTCCTGCCTCAGCCCTTAGAGTGCTAGGGTTATAGGCATGTGCCACTGTGACTCCTCCCCCTTTTCCTTTGCCACCCTTCCAAAGCTCTCACCAGCACAACCACCCGTGCCTGGGGCTGCAGCTTGTTCACCAGCTGTACAATGGCTTTGATGCCACCTGTCACTTGTTCTGCTGTGTGGCTATGGTTGTTGGTGCCCACCCAGACCACCACAATCTGTAGAAAGAGCGATACAAAGCAACAGTCAAGAGGCAAAAAGAGGGTTAGGTTAGCCCACCACACAGGCCTTACTTACCTTGGGCCGGATGTGTTCCAGCTCCCCATTCTCAAGCCGCCAGAGCACATGCTGTGTGCTGTCACCACCAATGCCAAAGTTAAGTGCATGCAGAGGTGAGAAGAGCTCCCGCCAGATCTGGGGGTCAAGAAATGACGTAGGCACTAGCCACCACCCTCTGTCCAGGCAGTAACTACATACCATTATGGATTAGCCTTACTTTACGGACAAGGTCTGGTTAAATCTCACCTTGACCAAATCCAGAGTCAAGGGACTTATTACTGTTTCACTTTAACCAAAATCCCACAGAAGTTCCATTCATTTTATGAAGATCCTGTCTGCTTGAACCATACACAGAGCCAACAGCAATACAACTGAACCTCATTGTTAAAAAAAAAAAAAAAAAAAGCCATTGTAGCTAAACTTCTTAGAGAGAGACTTTATATTAGGACAGTCTTTGCAGAATACCATTACAATCAACCTTCACTTTCTGTAAAGCTATTAAACTTCGACTAAGCCCGATAGGGGCTGTGCTCCATTTTAAACAAATAGTAAAAAGCCTCACCTTAAGCAATCTTGAAGGAAAGCCTCAATTTAAGTTGATACTGACAAACCCGACCCTACAAACTTCTGGGCACACACTTTATTCTCAGCAGAATGGTGTATGCACACGGAGTTCTTAGATTCCTGCTATCACCAGCATTTCTGTATCCCCTTATCTTGTCTGGCTTAGGTTCTGAGCCTGAAGTGCCAGTGAGGGTACATGCCTGGATGAGGAAGGAGGAAACGGGTGGATTCTCACCTCACACTGATGCATTAGCTGAACCAATGAGTCCCCGATAAAGACTACTTCGGGTTCCTTGTCTTTGCTGTCAGCTACAAATCGATGGTGCTGCAGGGAAAGCCAGAAAGAGTCAAAGGCACGCATGCTCCAGGCCCCGCCCCACCCCGCTTCCTCAGGCTGAACAACCCCAAAAAACCCAAACCTGGCTACCCACCTAGGTGAGGAGGAGGAGGATGTCATGAAGCGGGGGTTCTATAGAAACATCCGCCGCCCAAGTCCCTAACCCTGGGAACCGCGCGCGGTCACTCACCAGAGACATCCAGCGCCCGTCGCCCTGCACGTCCTGCACAGGCGTGGGCTTGCTGGCCGGGTTCTCCCCTTCCCCACTCATCTTCAGCACCGCAGCCCCCTGGGGATGAAAGTGAAGTCAGCCGGGGAAAGCTCCGCGAGGACGTGGATCCGCCACGCCCACCCCTACCTCTCGGGCCAACACAATGGACCGTCCCGCCGCGCTCGCTCTCTCGCGCACAGGGCGAAGGCCGAGTCCGGACGCCGCCTCCTTTCGTAGACTAGAAACCGTCACGTAGGAAGGAATCCTCTCTCCCCTCCCCCGACCGAGGCCGCACAGTGGGCTCGTCTGCCGCTTCCCGCCGGGACCCCTTGCGGCCACAGAGACCCAACGCAGGGGGAAGGGGCAGGCGAGACCAAGAGGCACGCGTGGCAGGGGGCGGGGGGCGGGGAGACAAGACAGAGACAACCTACAGTGGACAGGAAGGGGCAGGGTACCTGAAAAGCCGACAGGGACCAGGGACAACCTAGCGCCCTCCGTCCGAGGAGGAAATCACTTGCTGCAGGGCCAGAAAACTCCGGAAGAGACCACCTACGGGTGTGTGTGCGTGTGCGCGTGTGCTTGTGTGTGTGTGTGTGCGTGTGTGTGTGTGTGTGTAACCCATTCACTTGGGAGAGGGAGTGGACGGGCTCATTCCTGGATCCGCGGAGGGGGTGGCACCTGGGAAGGGACGCTCCCATTTCTTACTGGTGTAGGGGTTTGAAAGGAAGCTGGCCTAGCTGGGCTGTGGTGGATCACGCCAGCACTGGGGGGCGGGGAGCGGGGGCGGAGGAGGGACCAGAGACAGGTGGCTCTCCTAGTTCGAGGCCTACCTGGTCAACAGAATGAGTTCCAGGACAGCCAGGGATACACGGAGAAACTCTGTCTTGAAAACAAAAACAAAAAAGACGTGAAGCTGGAGTTTAGAGGCAGCACCAGAGAGTGGCTTTGAGGGGACTTCCCTATTTAAAACTTTCTGTTTTGTTTTGAGATGAGATTTCACTGTGTAACTTTAGCTCTCCTGGAACTTGCTATGTACAGCAGGCTGTCCTTAAATTCACAGGGATCTACCTACCCCTGACTCCTGAGTGCTGAGATTAAAGCTGTACACCACCGTACCAGACCCAACACTAGGATTTTATTTTTATTTGTTATTTATTTGTTATGTACATGTATATATGTACATGTTTTTTTTCTCTCTCTCTCTTTTTTAAGGCAGGGGTTTTCTGTATGACAGAGCCCTGGCTGTCTTGGACTTGCTTTGTAGACCAAGCTGGCCTCAAACTCACAGAGATCTGCCTCCAGAGTGTTGGTATTACAGGTGTATGCCACTAGACCCAGCTTCAACATTAGGTTTTTTAATGATATAAAATCTCAAATGCATACCTTCATGCCTCTGAGGCACCATCAGATCTACGTGGAAGAGGTGCAGAAAGATCAGAAATTGGAGATGGCTGCAGGGCCCAGCCCAGGCCCAACTTGGCATCCCTCCTGCAGATCACCTTGCACCTCCTTGGCCTCTGCTCCCCTCTCTAAATACAAAGTTCCATCATCAACTTCAGGTGGGTGGCTCTAGACTTCAATCCCATGTCTGTAGTCAAGGCCACTTTCTGTCATGTTCTTTCTTCCCTGGCTCAAACTAATCCAAAATCCCAGTGTTTTCGCAGATGCCCAGGGTCTCACTCATCCCTAAATGACCTAGTTGTTTTCTGGCAGCCCCACCTATAGAGTGAACTCTCAAATCTATCCATTCCTTCTGGTTGGGTTGATACTAAAGTAGTGAAAAGTTTTATTTATTGTGTTCACAGTCTGTCTCAATCTACTTCCCTAGATCTGGCCTGGCATGAAGTTACCAAGCAAGTACAGTGCTTGCGGAATGAATATTAATTACACTAATGGGTCAGATCCTGGCTATATCCAAGAGACAGATTCAGACATGACTGAGAAAGGCCCAGGAGGCTTTGTGTTTTTCTAGAACAGGACTTCTTTCCTATGTGTTTGTTTGGAAGTATGGTCTCATATAGCTGAGGATGACTTTAAACTCACTGTCCTCCAGCCTCTACCATGGTGAACAGGGGTTCTTAAACTTTTTCTACTTGAGCCCCACTTTTGCTTGAGAAAGTTTTTTGTTTTGACTTTTTTGTTTTGTTTTTCGAGACAGGGTTTCTCTGTATAGCCCTGGCTGTCCTGGAACTCACTCTGTAGACCAGGCTGGCCTTGAACTCAGAAATCTGCCTGCCTCTGCCTCCCAAGTGCTGAGACTAAAGGCGTACACCAACACCGCCCAGTGAGGAGTTCTTACTATGTAGCTTAGGCTGACCCAGAACTCACTACATAGACCAGACTAGCCAAATCTACTCTAGTGATGGCAGCAAAGGTGTGTCCAACCATTCCCAACCCAAGAAAGCTGTGTGTGTGTGTGTGTGAGTGAGTGAATGTGTGTGTGAGAGTGTGTGGTTGTGTGTGAGTTTGAGTGTGTGAGTATGTATGTTTATATTTATGTGCTGTTATGTGCATTTGAATGCAGATGACTACAGAAGCCAGAAGAGGGTGTCAGATCTCCTAAAGCTGGAGTCATAGGCAATTGTGAGCTGCCCTGTGTGGATGCAAGGAACTGAACTCAGCCCCTTAACCAGTGAGCTGTCTCTCCAGACCCTAGTCTAAGGAATTTTTACATGACCCCGTGCTTATGGGTGTATAATATGGATATATAAATCTAATATTTCCTGATCCTATAAAGAAAGTGACTTAAAAATTCTTTTGTAGGGCTGGTGAGATGGCTCAGCAGGTAAGAGCACCGATTGCTCTTCCGAAGGTCATGAGTTCAAATCCCAGCAACCACATGGTGGCTCACAACTACCCCAATGAGATCTGATGCCCCCTTCTGGTGTGTCTGAAGTCAGCTACAACGTACTTATAATAAATAAATAAATAATAAAAAATCTTTAAAAAAATTCTTTTGTACATATATAATCTTATTTATTAAAAATGAAAGCATATTTGCATACTAATAAGCTGGTTGTACATGTTTTGTTGTTGTTTTTTGTTTGTTTTTCTTTTTTTAAATTTATTTATTATTATATAGACACACCAGAAGAGGGAGTCAGATCTCATTATAGATGGTTGTGAGCCACCATGTGGTTCCTGGGATTTGAACTCAGGACCTTCGGGGGAGCAGTTAGTGCTCTTACCCACTGAGCCATCTCACCAGCCCCTTGTTTATATTTTCTTTGTGTAGCCCTGGCTGTCCTGGAGTTTACTCTGTAGATAAGGCTGGCCTTGAACTCACAGAGAGCCACTTGCTGAGATTAAAGGAATGTGCCACCACTATCTGGCAGGAGAAACTTTTTATATACAGCCAAAATCTTGGAATTCATAATATATTGTCTCTGAATAGACTCTGAGGCAGTGCTCACTGGCACTGTATAGCATGATGGTGTGTGCACTTCAAATGACACACTGTCTGTTCCCAACCCAAGCTGCCTTGAAGTTATGTCATTTGTTTTCTTTTTGTCTTTTGAGACAAAAAAGGTCTATGGAATTAGTCCTGCCTGTTCCGGATGTAAGTCTATGTAGACCAGGCTAGCCTTGAACTAACAGAACTCCTCTAGAGTGCTGGGATTAAAGGCCCTTGCCACTACAAATTTTGAGATGCAAAATTGATGAGCACCTTAGATTTATTAGTTTGATTCTGTTATATTTTCAGAAACCTTTTACTAGTACCAAAAATTTCATGGCATCCCCTCATCGTTTTATAAGCAAGAGCTGGTTTCCAGAAGCAGTGTATGGGCAAGGTTTGAGATCTACTAAGGACTGGGGAAGCACAAAGAAAAGACACAGGTTATAACATTACTAACATTTGGACAGGGATATACACTAGGATAGTTTAGTTTGACTTAAAAGTTTGAGGGCCACACAACTGTAATTCCAGCGTTTGAGAAATAAAGACAAGAGAATAATTCCACACTATCCTGAGTGAGCTAAAGGCGTGAGGGACATGTGCAGAGAATAAAGTTGGGGGTAGAGAAAATTCTGAAGCAAGCCAAAGAATCAAACCTCGCAAGCATTCATTCTCATGTGTGTTGGTTCATTCCATCCTTCTACAAACCATATGGGGAAGGTACTACTTCCAACTGGTTTCACAGACTAGGAAATAGGCTCTGGCAGTTACAAAGTTTTCTAAAGTCACAGGGCTCAAAAGGTGCTGGTTCAAGGCATGCCTCCAAAGGCCATTTTTTTGTGTGCATGGAACCTAGGGTCTTCCACTGGGACTAGTCAAATAGTCTGCCTGTAGCCTTAGCCAATCAGTATTGAGTAGGGCGGGCGGGCCTAGAAACCCTCGAAGCCAATCCAATGAGAGGAGAGGAGAGGGGAGGACTCTAACTAGGGCTGGGCGGGGCTATAACTGTCAATCTTGGTGCCTCGTGCTTCTCTCTAGGTAAGGGGCGTGGCCATGCGAGCGCATGCGTGAGGTGTGCTTACTGGCTTACCACGCACTCGAGGCCGAGGCCCGGAAGTGTGCGAACAGCTTCGAGGCTTGGGTCTCTACAGATAAGAAGCCACCCCTCTCCACAGCCGCAGCCGCGCGGAGTCCAGGGCGGGGTCCGTTAGGAGAGAAGAGGGTGAGGCACCCCTCCCCCACCTTGCCCCCACCGACCTCTTTCTTCATTGAGCCTCCTGGGTCCACCTCAAGTGTCTGAGCTGCACCCCTGCCTTATGCCTCCCTTCAGGGGTGGCTCACTCTCTGAAGGCTCTTGTTAATTATGCCCCACCCGAAGCAAGCCCTTCGACTTCTCTGGGTGCCCTCCCTCCTGCCTTACGTCTTTTATTTTTAATATTTTAAGACCTAGTCTTAAAGACACAGACTGGCTGCAACCTCATTCTGAAGTTGAGGATGACGTTGAGCTCCTGATCTTCCCTCAACTTCCTATATTTTGGGTTCACAGACTTTCACCACCATGCATGCTCCTCTTCCCCGCCTTCATTTACTATTTCCGTTTTCTGTACCTCCCCAGCCCTGGATTTCCCACCTGCTCTTTCAAGTTCCTCAGAGCTCTCCAGTTGCTCATAACCTTGTTCCCAACTTACATTTTTTGTTCTTTTGTTCTTTTTGAGTCTTTTATATTCTAAGCTGACTTCATGATTCTCTTGCCTCATTCTTCCAAAGAGGGATGGATATAGGCAGGTACCACTCTGCCTGGTTCATCTTCCATCTTTTTTGTTTATCTTAATTTATATGTATAAAACATATATACTGACCTCTGAGCATAGGAACACAGGTCCATGTAATTGTTTTTTTTTTTAAAGATTTATTTATTTATTATATGTAAGTACACTGTAGTTGTCTTAAGACATTCTAGAAGAGGGAGTCAGATCTTGTTACAGGTGGTTGTGAGCCACCATGTGGTTGCTGGGATTTGAACTCAGGACCTTCAGAAGAGCAGTCAGTGCTCTTAACCACTGAGCCATCTCTCCAGCCCGGTCCATGTAATTGTTAAGCAAGTATTCTATCACTGAACTATATCCCCAGTTTTTATATTAGTGCTCAGGGTACCCATGTATAAGAACCAGACTTTTTTTTTTCTTTTTAAGATTTATTTTAAATTGTGTCTGAGTGTGTGTGTGTGGAGATGCCCACAAAAGCCAGAAGATAGCAGATCCCCTGGAGCTAGAGTTGGGCTGTATGTCACATCTGAGATGGGTGGTGGGAACTGAGCTCAGTCCTTTGATTGAGCTGCCATGTGGCTGTTGGGAATTGAACTTTGGTCATCTGGAAGAGCAGCTAGTGCTCTTTAACTGCTGAGCCATCTCTCCTGGCCTGCTGAGCCAGCTCTTTTGGCTCCCAAGACACAGACTCTTTAGAATTTTATTTTTATATAGGATCTCACTGTGTTACCTCAGTTGGTTTTTGAATTCACTCTGTAGCCCAGGTAGGCCTCTTGAAACTTTTGTTTTGTCTGCTTCAGCCTTGGTTAAGCAGATGGGTTTAGAGGCTTGCACCAAAAGGCCTGGCTATTGTCTTTTAACTACTTTTCCATGTTCTTATTCTCTGTTACCTTGTCCCCCATTTCCTGACATTTTTTTCCTATTAACTACCTGAACTTCATTTTGCACTTCTTGTGTGTCCAGGCCTTTTCCAGTGGCTGTCTGTCCATTTCCTTCACCTCTTTAAACAGTATTCTCCCTTTTCCGTGCCCATCTTTCTCCTCTCAGCTACTGTCCTTAATTTATTTGCATCTGACGACCATGTTCTCTTCTAGGATATCATGGACCCTCGGGGACCAGTCCCTCAGCCTTTCCAGCAGCTTGAGAAACCTGGCCGAATTCGACGTCGCAAGACCAGGAGGGAGCGAAATAAGGCCCTGGTGAGCAGCCACAGGCCATTGGCGCGCCAGGATCCTCCCATATCCAGTCGGGATCCGTGTGTGATCCTCCAGGATCCTGTGGCCTCTACAGCCCCCAAGCTTGTTGTAATAACTCAAGGCAGGTTGAGCCGGGAGCACCGGGGTCTCTTCAACCATGAGGTGAAATCCCTGGATGTGGCCCGGCTGCTTAACAGAGGAGCCTTGGAATCATGTACCCCTCTGCTACCAACCAAGTCCTCCTGCAGCCCAGTCAGAGTCCAAGAACCAGACCTTCAGTCAAAAGGCAAGGAGAACAAGGTACCAGGAGGCTCAGGCCCAGGCCCACCAAATTCCTCAGATCTTCCTGTGTTGGGGCAACTGTTAGAGGAGCTGCAGTACCAGCTGATTGTGCCACAAGCCTTTCCTAGGAGGAACCTAGTGCAGGAGGCCAGAGACACCATCATAAGAACCTTACAAGGCTGCCATGGCTGTGTGCCTGATCTTGCCCTGGTGCTCCGAAGTTGTCAGCTACCCTTGCCTGGTGAGTCCACCTCCTCCCCGTCCTCCTCCCGTTCCCCACTCTGTTGTGGTTCAAATGATCTCCTTGTTCTTTCTTCTGCACCAGAGGCCAAACCGAGGGTCCCTGAGAGACAGAGGATGGCACCTTCTTGTATCAACGTTCCTGAGCATGCTCCAAGGGAGGGGAGGCAAAGGACTCAGCAGGCAACGAAGGGGTGTAACTTTGCTATACCTCATCCTTGCAGCAGCACCACCCCTGCACACAGGGTCAGCCAGGTGCACCCTCCAGATCGACAACTGCCATGCCTGTCCTCAGCATCTTCACCACCTGGAGCATCGTGGGGTCCCCCAACAGCTTTTGATATGCTGAAAAGCATCTGGCTCATAGCCACACCACCCCCTCCCCAGCCTTGGGATGTCTGCCCACCTCAGCCCCTACCCCAGCCACCATCACCCTTGTTACCCAGAACATCTGCCTTGGACTGGAGCCCCAACCCTCCTGCCCCACTGCCCAGTCTCTCCTGGGTGGTGACTCAGAGCAGTCCAGAGGCTTGGTCCTTCCCCCCAATGAGACTATACTGAGGAGACTAGGTAGGGCTGGGGGGCAGGTATCCCACACTCCCAATCACCTCAATAAAACAACTTCTTGATCCTCTTGATTTTCAGTGAGTGGCTGTCTCAGGAGAGCAGCTTCCTTTTTTTTTTTTTTTTTTTTTTTTTTTTT
>NW_022196904.1:19228975-19268674 GCF_008632895.1 Mastomys coucha
TTTTGAGACAGTCTCCCTGTGGTAGTCCTGACCTGAAACTTGCTATGTAGACCAGACTGGCTTGGAATTTGAAGCAACCCACCAATTTCTGTCTCCCAAGTACTAGGATTAATTGCTTGTACCATGTCTTACTCCAGGAATTTTATTTATTTGCTGTTTTGGGTTGTAATTCAGGACCTTGTACATGCTAGGCAAACATACTACCACTGAGCTACACCCCAGCCAGAAAGCTTTTTGTCCATATTTTTTTCATTTTTTAAACAGATTCTCACTTAGGTGGTCCTGGCTGTTCTGGAATTTAATGCAGACTGATTCTGGCCTTAAATTCACAAAGAATTGCCTGCTCCCTTCCCCTCCTCTCCCCCAACTGCAGGAGATGTTTCTGGCCAGAAAGCTTTTGAAATGACATTTTGAGCAGCAGCGAATTTTCTGCAGTGGAGGGTGAAGGATGAAGCTAGGAATGTTTGTTGGAGTCTGATGCTGGAAGACTTTCCCAGGACTCTCAGTTGCCCTATGGGAGATGACAGCATTGATAGCTGCACGGGTAGGGGACATGAAACTACACTAGAGGATAAGGGGCCCAATGACTTGTCCTAGTTCTTCTAGTGGGGACATGTCAAAACCAGCCCTGGCAACTAGCGCACTGGCTCCGCCATGCCATATCTCACCTTTGTCTCAAGCAGCTGGGATTCACACCCTAGGGGTGAGGGAGGCAGTCAGGATTGATTGTTTTATTAGAAGGTTTTACTGTATGTGTATGTGTGTGTCTCAGAACAATATCTCATCCTCTGTGCATCTATGGGGACAGGGTTTGCAAAACCTAGAGAATGGGTAATAATAAAATAATTTGGGGTCAAAATTGGGGTCAGTGGTCAGGACAGAGCTCAGCTTTCTCGGTTATAGGCATCCTGAGTCTACAGTCCAAAGGAGGCCCTTGGTTGCGGGAATGTGAGTTCAGTTTAGGACACACGCATCCTGAGGTATCTTTGAGATCCTGTAGAAGAGGATCACAGCTGGGGTGAGGTGACAAGAGAATGTTCTCTCTCAGGTGGGAAGGGTAGGAGACAGTTTAGTCCATCCCGGAGGAGAGGGCGGAGACCGCTGCGTCCAGCGGCCCCTTTAATCGGGGGCGCGCGCTGGCCAGCCCGCGCGCTCTCGCCTCCGTCACCGGGCCGGAGCGGGAGCCGGAGCCGAGCCGAGGCCAGAGCGGGAGGAATGGAGCCCTCGCGCGCGCCCGTGTTGCGCCGCCTGCTGCCGCCGCTGCTGCTCTTGCTGCTGCCACTGTACCCCCGCGCCCGGGCCAAGTACGTGCGGGGCAACCTCAGCTCCAAAGAGGTGAGCACACCGAATCACCTCCTAGTGTTCCCTGGCCGGCGGGACCCAAGAGGGGATAATGCCGCCCCGCCCCCTGCGCCCCTCCCCGGGCCGGGGCGTGAGGGATGGGAGCCCGGACCAGGGAGGAGGCTGTGCGTTGGGGGTTGCGTTGTGGCTGTCGAGGCCAGCCTGGGTGGGGAGGGTCGGTAGGCAGAGTCAGAGTTACTGGGAAAAGAGCTGCACCATGGTGGTGCTGAAGGGACAGCACCCCTGGCTCCACCAAGTGGAGGTCGCTTGGCCTGCTGAGGACCAGCAGGGAAGGTTTGGAAGATTCCCCAGGATGGCATGGTTTGTGGGACCACCTCGGGGCTGCTCTCTCTCTCTCTCTCTCTCTCTCTCTCTCTCTCTCTCTCTCTCTCTCTCTCTCTCTCTCTCTCTCTCTCTCTCTCTCTCTCTCTCTCTCTCTCTCTCTCTCTCTCTCTCTCTCTCTCTGTGTGTGTGTGCATGTGTGTGTGTATCTGCGGGAATGCAGCTGAGAGAGAGTCCAGGACAGATGGTGGTGGGGATGTGCACCTGGCCATCCATGGTCTCTTTCAGTGTGTCTGGAAGATGGGGAGGAGGAGGAGGAGGAGGGAAAGAAACTTGAGGGACATCTGAGGGAGAAAACCAGGGCAGCAGAAAATTGGACACAACAGCAAAAGGCTCTGGAAAGAAATCTGGAGGTGACTTAACTGCTTTGTGGTGTTTGGGAAGCTGAGTAGCTTTGGGTAGAGAAGAAAAGTTGAAGGTCTGTGGGTAGGGCCAAGCTGAGTTCTTGAAGGACTCAGATCTCACTGGATTCTTTTGCCAGGACTGGGTGTTCCTGACAAGATTTTGTTTCCTTTCGGATTATGGCCGACTGGACTTCCGATTCCGATACCCTGAGGTGAGTCTACCTAGCCGCTTTCCTTAGCTGAGGCTGGACACTACCTTGGCCCTCCTTGGCAAAAGCTGTCTAACTTCTGTAAGCACTCCAACCACCGAATCTCTGGGTCTTCAGGCCAAGTGCTGTCAGAACATCCTTCTCTACTTTGACGACCCATCCCAGTGGCCAGCGGTGTACAAGGCAAGGGACAAGGTGAGGGGTGTTAAGAGTGGCTATATGAGGGGCATCTGGGGCAGAAGGCCACAGCCATTCAGAGAGTGACCATACCTCTGCCTTGCCCTAGGACTGTTTGGCCAAGGAGTCGGTGATCAGGCCAGAGAACAACCAGGTCATCAATCTCACCACTCAGTACGCCTGGTCCGGCTGTCAGGTGCGAGGCAGTGCACAGGTGCTAAGGTCCGAGGCCTGGTGGCTTCATGGATGAGGCTTCAGCCTTTGGCTTCTCCCCAGGTGGTGTCAGAGGAGGGAACTCGCTACCTGAGCTGTTCCAGTGGCCGCAGCTTCCGCTCTGTGCGTGAAAGATGGTGGTATATCGCGCTCAGCAAGTGTGGGGTAAGGGCCTTGGGCAGCTGCCTGGCTTTTCTCCCCTTTCCCTTCTTGTTGGCTTCCCCCTACCTGCCCAGAGCCCCCCTTAGGTCTCCCCACTCTCCATAGGGAGATGGGCTGCAGTTGGAGTATGAGATGGTCCTTACCAATGGCAAGTCTTTCTGGACACGGCACTTCTCAGCTGATGAATTTGGTGAGCAGATGTTGGAGGAACAGAGTAGGGTGGAAACCCCAGCAGGTAGAGGTGCCCACTCAAACAGCCTTCTCTTACCCCTTCCATTGAATCCTAGGAATCCTGGAGACAGATGTGACATTTCTCCTCATCTTCACCCTCATCTTCGTCCTCTCTTGTTACTTTGGATGTGAGTACAGCACATGTAGGGTAGGGTTGGGACAAGTGGGAGAGGGGAGAGATGGAAATGCCCCTCCCCGACTTGTGTAAAGCTTTCCCATCTCCTCCTTAGATTTGCTGAAAGGCCGTCAGTTACTCCACACAACGTATAAAATGTTCATGGCTGCAGCAGGAGTGGAGGGTAAGGTTTTGAATATCCCAGATTTTGAGTTCTCTCAGAAGAAGGCCTTGGAGTCCTGACCCCAGGGTCTGAGGGAGGAGGGCTGGGCATAGACTCCTGGATATGAGGGAGGAGGACTTCCATCTACACTCCCAGGTCTGAGGAAAGTGATCTGGCCTGGTGGATCTGAGGGAGGAGAGGCTGGGGCTATGGCCTCCAGTTTTCCTAGCAGATATTCTGGGCTTCTGATGGGGATAGCACAGGGTTTGCTAGATGACAGCGGTGTCCCAAAGCTAGTTTCTGTCTTTTCTCGGTCTCTCATCCCTCCTAGTCCTGAGCCTCCTGTTTTTCTGCATCTACTGGGGCCAGTATGCCACAGACGGCATCGGCAATGGCAGTGTGAAGATCTTGGGTGAGGATAGATGAACCATAGAGGGTAGAAGCCCGCTCCCCGACCCCAGGGGCCTGATGATTGGAGCCTGTGCCTGAACCATCTTTTCCTCCCTTCCCAGCCAAACTGCTCTTCTCCTCCAGCTTCCTCATCTTCCTGCTCACTCTCATCCTCCTCGGGAAGGGATTCACGGTGACACGGTGCCCGGGCAGGGACTGAGCATTGGGGTGGCTGGGCTAGGGAGTAGGGCAGGGAGGTGGAGGTGGGGGGTGTGGCAGCTCCCTCCTCCCTGACAGCATCCACCCTGCTGTCTTCCCCACGGCCTGCTTGCCAGAGGCCGCATCAGCCACTCAGGCTCCGTGAAGTTGTCTGTGTACATGACCCTGTACACCCTCACCCACGTGGTGTTGCTCATCTACGAGGCAGAAGTGAGTGTTCAAAGCTCCTGCCAACCCCTCTCCTTCCTGCCCTGTCTACTGCCCCTCCCCACAGAGCATCCTCTTTCCACCCTGAGCTTCTGCCTTCCCATCTGTCTCTCAGTGACCCCTCTCTCTTCACCATTTCTGAGTAGCTTCCCTCCTTTTTGTCTCTCACTGTCCTCATGTCCGAGAGTCAGAGACCTAGTTCTGTTCCTAGATGGTCATTTCCACCCTCACTCTTGGGCTTGTTTCTGTCTGTGAGGTTAGGAGGACCTTAGCCTTATCGTCAGGGCACTTTTAGAGGCTTTCCATCTCTTGTATGGGATGATAGTAGGGCCTCTCACTGTGTCAGTGTGGATAGCTAAGACACACAGGGTGTGAGTGATAGCATTGAGTCCCACAGTGGGCACACAGTTGTTATTGTAGGCTCCTTGCATACTTATATGCAATTCTAACCCCATCCCTAGCGGTCCACTACTTCTGGCCTGACCCTTTTCTCTGTTCCAGCCCGGGGCCTAAGGGAGGGAGGGTCAGAGGCCAGCGCTATGACCAGCCTTGTTTTGTGGGTCCAGTTCTTTGACCCAGGCCAGGTACTATACACGTACGAGTCTCCGGCTGGCTATGGGCTCATCGGGCTGCAGGTGGCGGCCTATGTGTGGTTCTGCTATGCTGTGCTGGTCTCCCTGCGGCACTATCCCGAGAAGCAGCCCTTTTATGTGCCCTTCTTTGCTGCCTATACTCTCTGGTGAGACATGGTGGGGTCCCAACCTACCTTACCCCACAAACTAGATCATCCATAGGGAGAAAAATGAATTTTCAAGACAAGTGGTTGTTACTTGAAATCTGCCACTGTCTAGCTTTATGATCTAGAAAAAAATAAATTACCCTCTAAAAGTAAAATGGTGGGGAGAAGTCCCAGAATTTGGGAGGCAAGCTAGTGAAGATTGCCAGCCTTTGCTACCTAGTCAGCATCTCAAAACAAAAACAGCAGCAACAACAAAAGCAAAGCCCAAAGAAACAATTTCAGTCTTTCATGGAGCTAGGCGTGGTGGCTTATGCTTGTAAACAGTATTCTGGAGGTAGAGATAGGAGGATCAGGAGTTCAGGGCTAGCCTGAGCTACATGAGAACCCTGTCTCGAAAACCAAACCAAACTAAATCAAACCAGAAGTATTTACAGCAGATCTGTCATTTTGCTTCATAGGATAGGGCCTTTACTAGGATCTTCTTCAGAGGTTGTCTTGAGCGTGCACGATATATGAAGGGCAGACAGTGTGTCGCAGGCCTTTAATCCCAGCACTTGGAAGGCAGAGGCAGGTGAATCTCTAAGTTCGAGGCCAGCTTGGTTTACAGTGAGTTCCAGGGTGGCCAGGAGAGATCCTGTCTTGAAAACAAAACAAAATGATATGAAGGTTTTGTGTCTATCACACAATGTTTAATAAAAACTCAGTTAATAGCCAGGCGTGCTAGTGAATGTCTGTAATGTCAGGGTTTGGAAGGTAGAGGCATACACATAGTCATAAAAAAATGTTTCAAATAAAACTCCAAAACAAACAAACCAACCAGCCAGAAAAACCTCAATTAATATTGCTCAACAATGTTCATGTAAAGTGGGCAGATTCCAAGCCAGACTGCCAGGGTATTGATCCCAGCTCTGAAGCTTCCAAACTGTACGGTCTCAGACCAAGCCTTTGGTTTGTCACCTGTTCTAGGAATGGAAACCGTATTTGTTTCCTGGACTCAGTGTGAGAGTTAAATGAGGTCATGGATGTAAATTGTTTTTGGAAACATCCAGTAAAGTCCTTGTTATTCGTTAATTTGACCATGGGATATCTATTGAGGTCCGTGGGGTTGATAAGTTGCCAGGGTTGGGGTGATGTGGAACAGAGCTAATTCAGCCTAGTCTTCATTCCCTGGAATCTCCCAGAGCAGTGGGGTTAGGGTCCTCTTCCAACATTTGGCTTTCAAAGGCTACCATGGCCATTCTGCGGTTTGGGATCTGCTTGGGGCCTGTGAGCAACAGCGGGGAGGTGGGGACATGGGATAGGATGGAGAGCAGAGGGACCACCCACTCTAAACCTCCCCGCAGGTTCTTTGCTGTTCCCGTCATGGCTCTGATTGCCAATTTTGGGATCCCAAAGTGGGCCCGAGAGAAGATCGTCAATGGCATCCAGCTAGGGATCCACCTCTATGCCCATGGCGTGTTTCTGGTGAGTATGGCTGTTGAAGTGAGGTGGGAACTGAAGCCCAGAGGATGCTCGAGGCTCCTGCCTGCTATGTGCCTGAATGTGCTGCCCTCTTTGGAGCCCCTGACTTACTACTTCTTTGTTTTTATTTTTTGAGATGGGCTGACTGTGCAGTTCAGTCTGACTTGCAATTTGTGACATCCTGCCTCAGTTTCTTGAATGCTGGGACTGTGGGTCCATGACACCACACTCAGTCCCCATCTTCCTTGCATCTGCTCTGGGGTCATTGAAAGGCACTGTCTGAAAGCCTGCTGGGTACTCTACCATGTCCCCCAGAGCTCTCCTTCTCTGTCACTTCTCTTGACCTTGTCTCCTGGCCTCTTCACACAACCCTCTTTCTTTGTTCCCCTCCTCCACTTGCATTCTTGACTCCGTGTCCCCAGGCTCTCACATTGCTGTTTGTACCATCAGTACCTACCCTCTTTCTCCCCATTCTGCCATCGAGAGCTATCACCCAAGCATCAGTTAAATGAAACCGATTGGGGCTCTTGGGAGCCTAGCTTTGAATGGCATTTATACCAGACCTAGGCTGGAGGAAGATCTTAGCTCTTACCTGTTAGTTTTGTTTTTGGCTGTTATTATTTGTCCTGGTTCACATCCTATCCTTTTTTCCTGGTGACAGTCCTCATATGGACTTACTTAGCAGTTATGTGTTCATATGTGTGGAGGGGAATTTTTTTTTTTTTTAAACACAGGTACTCACTAGGTTGCCCTGGCTGACCTGGAACTCACTATATAGACCAGGCTGGCCTAGAACTCACAGAAATTTGCCTCCTTTTGACTACTGAGTGCTGGGATCAAAGGAGATTTGTTTTTTAAGACAGTCTCACTATGCCGATCAGGGTGGTCTCAAATTTACCGTACTTCCCCTGCCTGGCCTTTTGAGTCCTGTATTTAGGGTTAGAAGTGTGCATCATTGCACCTGGCTTACAATATTAATGCATATGTCCATCAGCTATCTCCTGAACACCTGTCTCCCACCAGCCTCCTGCTTCTTTTCTTTTTCCTTTCTTCCTCTCTCCCTCCTCCCTTCTTCCCCTATTCCTCTTCTCCAGTCCCCATCCCCTTCTTGAGACAGAAGCTTGCTCTACAGCCCTGACTGCCCTTGATATCACAGCAGCCTTCCAAGTTCTGGGATTCACCAGTACACCAGGCTTTAGCCTGATTCTTGCTGGAAATAGCCATACACATTCCCCGCCCTGGGTTCCTTGCTCAATTGCCAGGCAGTCCAGGAGTCATGCACATACTATACAGAGAGTAGATGCTGAGTCTCCAGGGATCCATGGCCTTGGGTGGCAGACCAGGCACTTTGAATCCTGCTATTTTCTGGCAGATAGTCAGGACTCACATGGGGGATGGTGCACAAAAGGAAATAGGTATTGTTAAATTTGTCATGATACCTGTAATCTCATTACTTCACAGGCGGAGGCAGGAGGATCAGGAGTTCAAGTCATCCTCCCACAAAAATGTTGCAGGAAAAAATTATACAGAAAAATATAACTTTGGGCAATATGAGACCTGGTCTCAAAAGAAAAAAAAAGAGAAAACAAAAATAAGTATCATTGAAGGTTTTAGCTTTTTAACCATGGGGACCTACAATCTGCAACATGCCCCGGGGCCAGGTTTGCCATCCTCTACCTCAGGACCTAGCTCAAGTATAGACTTACTCATCTTTCTTAGGTGGTATATCTAGAAGCTCAGCAAGAAGTCAGAAGGGGATAGACAGAAAAGAAACACTGAGAACCCACCATGCAGGAGGCTCTGTACCCGTGGCTTCCATTTCCACCCTCTCATCTTTCCAGATAGGCACCTTAATCCTTTTTGGCTGGTGAGGCTCAGGTTGTTTAATCAAGGTGCCCCAGATCCAGCACTTAGTGAGTGATGGAGCCAAGAGTGGCGACACCAGCTCAGAATTCGAGACAAGTGTCCTTGCTGCTTTCTTTCACCTTCAGCCGGCTCCTTTCTGAAGCATGCCTGAGCAAGCTTGCTGCATCCAGCACAACCTTAGTGAGGCTGCACTGAGCTACTGGAGTATGGCAGCAGAGTGGGATGATCTAGAAACCTCACCTGTATTCTGGAAACATTCAACCAGTATTTATTGACAGCCAGGCACTGCAAAAGATTCAGCTTGGATAGCCGGGCAGTGGTGGCACACGCCTTTAATCCCAGCACTTGGGAGGCAGAGGCAGGCGGATTTCTGAGTTCGAAGCCAGCCTGGTCTACAGAGTGAGTTCTGGGACAGCCAGGACTATACAGAGAAACCCTGTCTCAAAAAACCAGAAAAAAAAAAAAAAAGATTCAGTTTGGGATTTAACAGGCAATAGAAAAAAGTCAAGTTCTGCTGAGTGGAGGTGGTAGTGAATGCCTTTAATCCCAGTACTCATGAGGGAGAGGCAGGTGAATCTCTGAGTTCAAGGCCAGGCTGGGTTACAGAGTGAGTTCCAGGATGGCCAGGGCTGTTACAGAGGGAAACACTGTCTTGAAAAAAATCAAAACCAAACCAAACCAAAAAAGTAGTCAAGTTCTAACTCTGGGGGGGTAAATGCTTATAGTCCAGGCACTTGGTGCCCGAGGCAGCAGGCAGATGCTGCATAGTCTCAGAAGAGGAAAAAAGTTGAGTTCCTGCCTTTAAGGAGTTGACATTCTAAATACCTATTAACTGATGTTTAGCTGAACTTTGTGTGTTTATGGACACATTCTAAGGTTGGGTATGGTGCTGAATATCTTCAATCCAGCACTAGGAAGGTAGAGGGGGGAAATCAGGAGTTTGGGAGCAGGTCAGGAGTTCAAGGTCACTCTTAGCTACATAGCAAGTTTGAGGGTAGCCTAGATCCTCTCAAAAAGGAAAACAAAAAAAAGGAAAGAGCAGTAAAACAATTCTAATCTTTAATCTGTGCTCTCTAAGAAGGTGCCAATGAGCTTAGGTAAGGCAGTGTATTACTGAGAAACAACTTTACATTTAATTTTGATTCTATTTAAGTCATATGTGGCTAGAGGCTCTCATACTGGGCAGCCCAGGACACTGCCCATAACCAATCAATTATGACACCCAGTAGTCAGGACTGTGATATTGGGAACACCACTCATCACAGTAATTAGAAGAGGCGCGTTGAGGGAAAAGGTCATAATGCAGGGAGACACCATACTCCTGGTGTCTAAGGCAGTCCGAATGGTTTAAAGGCAATGTAGAGAGGTCAAGTGGAGGCGAATCACCTAAGTCTTTAGACTTTATAGGGACAGTCTGGGGCCTGGACACTGCTTCTCTAACCTGAGTCTGACTTTCTTCAGATCATGACCCGCCCGTCGGCGGCCAACAAGAACTTCCCGTACCACGTTCGAACTTCACAGATCGCCTCCGCTGGGGTCCCTGGACCCGGAGGGAGCCAATCAGCAGATAAGGCCTTCCCGCAGCACGTCTATGGAAACGTGACGTTCATCAGCGACTCGGTGCCCAACTTCACGGAGCTCTTCTCCATCCCCCCGCCTACCTCCTCTGTAAGCTCCGCAGCCCCGGCGCCCGAGGAGCTGCTGGCGCCGCCCCTGGAGTACCTGACCCCTCTCCCCGCCCCGCCGCCACCCCCTGCTCATTGGCGTCTGAGCCCACCCCTGGCCTTCCGTACTCCCCGCTCCCCAACGCCCCGCCTTGACCGTCCCCCGGCGCCCGCGCCCACCCTGCCAGACTGGGTCCTGGCGCTGTTGCGCACGCCCCCGAGGACACCCCGCGCTGTGCCCCCGCCGCCTGCCTTCCGAGGCTGGCCCCCATTTCCCCCACCGCCTCCAGAGTTTGCCCGGCGCACCCCGACGCCACCCCTTGAGTACCTGGCCCCGCTGCCCAGGCGCCCAGCCACCCACTCTTTCCCTGACTGACACGTGCGTCCATATTTGGGGTGGTGGGAGTCCTCTAGGGGGAGGGGGACGGGCCTTCGGGGCCGCATTTGCTCCCCCGAGGGTTCTGGGCAGCTTCTGACCCTGACCCCCCATCCCAGGCCGGGAAGCAGGTGGAGGAGACAGCGGTGGCGGCGGCGGTGGCCCCGAGGGGCCGTGTGGTGACCATGGCCGAGCCGGGCGCAGCCTCCCCGCCCCCACCTGCTCGGTTCTCCAAGGCGGTCGACTCGGGCTGGGATGGCCCGACGCCGTCCTATCAGCCGCTTGTGCCCCAGACGGCGGCGCCGCACACCGGCTTCACCGAATACTTCAGCATGCACACAGCCGGGGGCCCTGCACCCCCGGTCTGAGCATCCCTTCCCTGCCTCTGCCCCACGGGCGACGCACCGGGCCCCGGCTGGGCTCCGGAACCCCGTTTCTCTCCCGGCCCAAGGGCTCGGCCATGCCAGGCACCCTCCGCCCCTCCCACATCCCGCGCCCACGTTGGGTGCGCTGTGTCCTGCCCCTTTCCCTCTTGTGCCAAACGGTCCCGCGGGAGCCGTTCTCCGCGTCCCCTCCCTCAGCCCCTGCCCCGAATGGCTCCGGAATCTGGACTCCCGCTGTTCCGTGATCTCCGCCCCCCTGACCCCCTCCGAGACCTCTGACCCTGCTGGACTCCGGAACACCTGTGACGACCGCCTGGACCCTGCCCGTGACCCTCCAAGACCCTGCGACCCTCGAGCCACTGTTCAAGGGACGGATATTGTGAAGTTGGTCTCTACTTTGAAACCCTCCCTGGGGTTTGTGACCTCGGACCTGTGCTTTGTCCGTCCATCTGAATGCCAAGGACCTTCACGTGGTCTCTGGCAGAAAGGCGTTTTCTCTTCTTGCCAAAATAAAGAGGATTCGTTGAGTTTTTAATCTATAACATGGTTTCTTTTCCATCTTAACTGAAAAAAAGAAAAGACGTACGAGTGTGTTTCCTGAATGTATGTCAGCGCACTATGAGCGCACGTCGTGTAGAAGAAGGCTGGAAGAAAGCGTTGGATTCCCATTATACGGGTTCTGGGAATTGAACCAGGGTCTCCTGTAAGAGCAACTTGTTCTGAACCACTAGGTCGTCTCTCCAGCTTTTATGTATCGATGTATCTTTTATGTATCAATGGTGCTTTAAGTCACACGGGTTTCACTGTGTCCATCTAGGAAATACTATTTTGGGTGCGGAGTCCCGTGCCTCCATGTAACTTGATATTCATGTTGCCCCCGAATATAGAGCACAGAAAATAACCATCTAGCACAGCTTTCTACCGCTCCTTTATCTTTGCCTTTCCTTTTCGCTAGCAGAGATAGAAGCGCCCTCCAGTGGCAAAGGCTTTGCCCAGCCGATGACTGGCACATACTTTCTTTTAACGCGATTTTGGGTTACAATCTTAGCAATACGCATGCGTGATTCTCTGAGCTGGATTCCTATTCACGCTGCGCAAGCGGCTGGGAACAGATGGGAGGGAAAGTTTCCGGAAGTCTTCCTCGAGAAGGGGTGGAGCCAGGCGCTCCTTAGTCCTCCCAGTGCCGCTCTGATCCGCCGCTCGCCCACCTCTCGCCTCCTCCTAGCCAGTCCTCCGGTCAGAGGCTGCGCGGCTCCCGCCCCCTCGCCCTCTCAGCGGGTCTTCCTCGGGCCGCTCTGGCCCGGGAGTCCCCAGGTCTCTCTGATCTAGCCCATCCGCCTCGAGTGGGAGGAGCGGGTGGGTAAGCATTAGAGTGCACCCTGGGGATCCCGGCCTGGACCCTGAAGGCAGGCCCCGCCCCCGTCTGGGGGGTCTCCCCTGGAGTCTCCTGGCCAGACGGGTTCCAGCCGGCACGCTGCACGGACCGCCCGGCTGGGCTGTAGAGCACATCGCCTCTGGAAGACTGTCTATGTGGTCTGTTTTGGCCTTGCAGCAGCCTGAATGTAATCATTGGTCACCGTTTATGGAGTCGGCGCCCCTATGGGGGCTCCTGTCTATAGGGGACCCTTACGGTCCCTAGGGGTCAGTCCTATCCATAACGACTTCATATCCAGGGCCTTCCATGGGTCTATAGGGCCGGCCTCTCGGTTTCAAGAGCCCATCAACAGCGGCCCTTTCCTTGGCCCGGACTGCGTTGCTGGTACATCCTTGGACTACAAGGCCATGCTACGCCTGTAAAGGTTGCATCTGCAGGGCCTCACTCCCAGAGGGCCCTCTCTAGGTCTCCACGGTTTTCCCGTCTCTTAGGACCAGTGGCGATGGCCTTGGGCGGAGTTCTGGCCGTGGCCCTTGCACTGGCCTTGGCAGTGCTGGGGCCGCTGTCCCTCAGGGTCCTGGCTGGTGACTGCAAGGGGCAGCGGCAGGTGCTACGGGAGGCGCCAGGCTTCGTGACGGATGGTGCGGGCAACTACAGCGTCAATGGCAACTGCGAGTGGCTTATAGAGGGTGAGTGGGGCCGGGTGGGTCACTCACTCAGTTGCTAGTTCATTCATTTTTGCGCTCATTTACTGAGCACATTCCTAGAGCCCGGCTCCATTCCAGGACTTTTGCTGTAAAATGTTGAACGCCCAGTTTTGTAGCCAGCCTGGGCCGTAACTCTGATGGGAGGGAATGTGCCAAGAGTCACAGTAACAAACCAGGAGCATCTGTGAGGGGTGTTTTTCCCCACTTGATCTTGAATGTAGCTCACAGAAAATAACAATCTAGCGCAGCTTTCTACCACCCCTTTATTTTTGCTTACTTGTAAAGTCCACTCACCTGGCTTAGGGTCTCGCCTCTATTTCATATGAATTTCGTGACTTTGGATGAATTAATTTCGAAGGCACAGTTTCTTTTACTCCAAATGGTTATAACAATAGTACTTACTTAGTTAAAAGGAAAGGAGATGGATACTTAACACACTTGATGTCTGGTTTAGTGTAGATTAGTCAGGGTTCTCTAGGGAAACATAACTTATAGACTGTATCTTTATAGAAATAAGATTAGAATGGCTTATAGTCACTGTGCAGTGGTGGCATGTGCCTTTCATCCCAGCACTCCAGAGGCAGAGTCAGGCAGATCTCCAAGTTTGAGGCCAGCCTGGTCTACAGAGTGAGTTCCAAGACAGCCCACCCTCACCCCAGGTAAAAGCCTGGTCTTCAGAGTGAGTTCCAGGACAGGATAGCCAGGACTATACAGAGAAACTCTGTTTCAGGGGTGGGCGTGGGATTTCAATTGTAGCCCAGGCTGGCCTCAAACTCACAAACCTCCCCCTCCTGCCTCTGGCTTCTCCTTTTAACTCTTTTAGCATACTAAATTTTAACACATATGCTTGCTCAAAAGCATCCCACATCCCTGTGCCCTCCCATCCCTCACATCCCTGTGCCTCGTTTTAGTCAGATTCCTGAGACGTGTCTTCCCTGGGCTTCACCGATCCCTGAAAGCCTATAAGAAAAGGGCACAGGTTGTTTCTTATTTCTAGAATGTTCTTCCTCTCGCTTCCTGGCTGATAGACATAGATCCCTTAGGTCTCAGCCCTGACATTTCTTCCAGAATGCTTCTGCTCTCTTCTCTCCCAGATCATGTACTTCCTCTGGGCTCTCCCAGGGGAACCCTTTGGTATGTGACTGTTAGTATGTCAGTCTCCCCGACAAGCACTGCTGGGAAGAAGGTCCCTGGTCTTCTGCTATGTCATGGTGGCATATATAATTTCTGGCACATGAATGCCTAAAATGATAGTTTTATTGAAGAATTTAAATAGCTCTAAGGGCACTTAATGGACATCTACTATATGTGATGGGTCTTCTTGGTTGACTACATCTGGAACTAACTAAAAGCTAAATGGCTAGGCACACTTGGAAGGGATTATTCTTTCTTTTTTCTTTTGTTTTGTTTTGTTTTTTTCAAGACAGGGTTTCTCCGTATAGTCCTGGCTGTCCTGGAACTCACTTTGTAGACCAGGCAGGCCTCGAACTCAGAAATCCACCTGCCTCTGCCTCCCAAGTGCTGGGATTAAAGGCATGCGCCACCACTGTCGGGCAAAAATCTTTTTTTTTTTTTTAAAGATTTATTTACTTTTATTTTCTGTGTATGAGTGTTTTGCTTGCATGTACATGTGTGCACTATGTGTGTGCCTGGTGCTAAAGGAGGCCAGAAGAGGGCATCAGATCACTGGTTCCGGAGTTAGAGATGACTGTGAGCTGCTGTGCAGATGCTGGGAATTGAACCCTTATCCTTTGAAAGAGCTGCAATTGCTCTTAACCTCTGAGTCATCTCTCCTGCTTGCAGGTTTTTTCCTTTGTTTGTTTGTCTTTTGTTTTCTTTCTTTTTCTCTCTTTCTCCTCTTTCTTCCTTTCTTTCCTTCTTTCTTTCTCTCTCTCTTTCTCTCTCTCTCTCTCTCTTTCTTTCTTTCTTTCTTTCTTTCTTTCTTTCTTTCTTTCTTTCTTTCTTAAGACAGAATCTTATGTATCCCAGGTGGCTTGAACTGAATGAATAGGCATCCTCCTGCCTCTACCTCCCTAATTCTGGGATTATAGATATTAACTACCATGCTTCATATGATAACTTGGGCTTGAACCCAGGGCTTCATGCATGCAAGTAAGCTCTTTACCAACTGAGCTACTCCCTCAGCCCAAGACCCTGTCATTACCTCCTCTTCCTTCTTCTCCTCCTTGTAGGGTGTGTGTGTGTTTGTGTATGTGTGTGTGTGTGTATGTGTTGTGTGTACAACCTCTCATATCAGTCCTCTCGTATCAGTCCTCTCGTATCAGTCCTTACCGCCCACCTTGTTTGAGGCAGAGTTTCTTGTTCACCATTGCCTGCCTGGCCCAGGAACTTCTATTTGTTCTCTTGTTTCTGTTCCCTATTTCAATGTACGTAAGCTGGGGTTGCTGCCTTGCACCACCCTATCTAGCTTTTGTAGATTCAGGGGGATCTGAACTTTGGTTCTTTATCCCCTGAGCTATCTCCTTAGCCTTGATGCTTTTGTTTTGTTTTTGATAAATCCTTACAATATAGCTGAGGCCAGTGTGTAGTTAGGCATGGTGGGTTGTCAGCCCCCCGTGTGCACAATGTTCAGGGCTGAAGTAGCGGCTGGAAATGGGAGTTCTATGGCTGGGCCTAGGGGAAGGATAGGAATCTGTTCGAAGGCTCAGAAGGACAGCCGTTGAAGCACACGTGGCAGTTTCCTGGGGTAGAAAAGTGGCCAGCCTCTGTGAGGACACTTAGGGAGGCTAAGTCCTTGTTAGGATCTGTATCTGTGTGTGTCTAGTAAGTCCATACAGTAGACTGGGAGGTGAGGAGCCAGAGCGGGTCCTCGGATGTCACATTGGCAGTTTGGCTGTTTCCTTGGGGGTGCCAGGAAGTTACCAAATGGTTGAGAGCAGGCATTGTTGTTAGCTTGAGCCTGGGTGGAGGGTGACAGGCTAGAAGCTTGGCATGTTGAAATGGGGCAGAGGTCAAAGGGGTAGAGGTGTGAGCCCTGCAGGGAGATGTTTGCAGATTTTCCCCAGTGGGATGGGTGTGGCATCTGTCACCCCAAGACCAACATCTTAGCTTAGACTGTTGGTCCAAGCTTGCACCTGAGAGGCTGAGGCCGGGGGACCCTGTTTCAAAATTACCCAAAAGTCTGAGTGGGTTGGTTGCTTTTGTTATTGTCTGTAGCCCAGGCTGGCCTTGAACTAAAATTCTCCTACCTCAGCCACGCTGGTGCTGGGATTGCAGGAGTGCGCACCATGCCTGGGTACCCACTTCTTATACCATGATTTTGTTTTGTCTGGTCTCAGACTTCTCAACCTCCTCCAGAGTAAGTACCCGGACTTCCTCCAGGGGCAGGGCAGGAGGCGTGACTTGGGGTCAGATTTCTTTCTGGAATGGTGTAGGGTTGAAACCAGCAACCTTGAGCTTTGGGAGGGAGGCATATCTCTAGCCAGCTTCCAGCAGGCTTTTGCCCTTGTTTTAAATCCTTGATTAGAGCAAGGAGATTCTGGAAGATCTGGATTCTGGTTGTGCTGGATGGTTCTTGTGTGATCTACAAACCGTGGGTCAGGGTCTCCATGCTATATCCCCGGGTTCTGGTCAGAGGAATCAAAGGCAAAGTAGTCAGCTGTCTGTCAGTTATCTATCTGTCTCTGCTCCTCCTCCTCCTCCTCCTCCTCCTCCTCCTCCTCCTCCTCCTCCTCCTCCTCCAACTCCTCCTCTTCCTCCTCCACCTCTTCTTCTTCCCGCCCTTCCTCCTCCTCCTCCTTCCTCCTCTTTGATTTTGTTCTTTTTTTTCTTTCTTTTTTTTTAATGTGTATGAGTACACTGTAGCTGTACAGATGGCCGTGAGCCATCATATGTGTGTGGCTGCTGTTGAACTCAGGACCTCTGCCAGCCCCTCTTGCCTGATCGCTCCAGCCCCGATCGCTCCAGATCGCTCCAGCCCGGATCGCTCCGCCCCGCTGCAATTTACTGCAGCTGTCTTCAGACGCACCAGAAGAGGGCGTCCGATCTCATTACGGGTGGTTGTGAGCCACCTTGTGGTTGCTGGGATCCGAACTCAGGACCTTTGGAAGAGCAGTCAATGCTCTTACCTGCTGAGCCATCTCAACAGCCCTGTTTTTTTGAGATAGAATCTCACCCGCCCCAGGCTGGTCTGGAACATACCAAAAATGACTTCTTCTGGTTGTTTCCAAAATGTTGGGATTATAGGTGCGCCTCATTATGCTTGGCTTTGTGGTGTCGATTTATTTGTTTGTTTATTTATTTACTTATTTATTTATTTATTTTTAGACTTATTTTATGTGTGTGAGTGTATTGCCTGAAAGTGTGTGTGCCTGGTGCCTGAGGTCAGATCTCTGAAGCTGATGGTTATGAGCTCCTGTGTGGGTCCTGGGAATTAAAATTGGGTCATCTGCAGGAGCAGCATGTTTTCTAAGCTGGTGAGCCAACTCTCTAGCCCAGACATTTAAAAAAATTTTTTTTCTTATGTTATTTGAGATTATAGTATAATTACATCATTTCCCTGTTTTCTTTCTTCCTTCCATATACCACTCCTTGCTCTCTTCCAAATTTATGGCTCCCTTTAAAAATTAATTATATATATAAATCTATATTGCTCAGTACAACTTGCTTAGTCCGTATGATATGTGCTTTTTTGTTTTGTCTTTGCTTATGAGGCAAGCTCTTGCTATGTTGCCTAGGATGGCCTTGAACACAGTCTTACTGGTCCTGCCACACCTGTGATATAATTACATGTGTCACCATGCTTTTGCGTGTCTCTTCATTCTGTCATCCAGCAACTACTCAGCTCTTGCTCAACCCCAGGCCTCGTGCCAAGGCACTGTTTGAGAAGAAATTATGCCCACGTCCTGTGCCCTGTGATCCTCCTAGACTGTGGGAGAGTAATTCTGGACACATAGTCCTGACAAAGAGATTCAAAGTTATGCTGGGATGTGCGAATCCCAAAGAGAGGCTCCTAACTCAGCCCTGAACCATCAGGGTAGGCTTCCTGGAGGAGGCCTGCAAACATAAAGCAGCATGTGCAGAGGCCTGGCTCCCCACAGAGCCAGGATTCCAGGCATGATCCACTAGTCCACTGCTCTAAGGGCAGGATAAGAGATGAGATCAAGTTCCAAACACCAGGGCAGGGGCTAGCTTTCCTCCTAGGCTGAGAGAGCCAAGAAGAACTTTTATGGGAGGAATGCCAGCGCCAGGTGTAGGATTGGGATGAAGCACTAGAGAGCATGTTAGGGCAAGACCTCAGGTCACGTGTGGAAGGAGTCTGTGTCAGTGGTCCTGTAAGAAGGACAGTCACGGACAGTGGCTGGGCAAGGTTTAGTACTGAGCATCCTGGCTCTGGGCTAGCAAATTATAGCCATCTTGTTGACCATTTACACCAGCCTCTGTGGGTAAGGAGAATTATTCCCACTGTATAGACAAGGAAGATAAGGCTTACAGGACCCATAAAATCAAGGCAGGATAGATAGGTAGATAAGAAGAACTGGGGGCTGGAGAGATGGCTCAGTCGTTAAGAACGCTGACTGCTCTTCAATAGGTCCTGAGTTCAAATCCCAGCAACTACATGGTGGTTCACAACCATCTGTAATGAGATCTGATGCCCTCTTCTGGTGTGTGTGAAGACAGCTACAGTGTACTCATATGCATAAAATAAATAAATAAATCTTTAAAAAAAAAAGAAAGAGGAATTGAGAAAAGAGAGCACCCCACTATGACCCCAAGCCACCCCCCACCCCACCCCATTCTGTGTTGTTTTTGAGATGTCTGGTCGTGCAGTTCAGCAGGCCTGGACCTTCGATTCTCTTACCTCAGGTTCCAGAGTGCTGGGACATACTAAAGACGACCCTAAACTCGAGATCCTCTTGCCTGCACCTCCTCAGTACTGGAGCTGCAGATGTGGGCAGCTAAGTCTGGTTTTGTGTGGTTGGGAGCCCAGGGCTTTGTGCACACTAGGCAGGCACTCTATCAACTGAGTCACATCTCCAGCCCCTCAACCTTAGCTCCTCTGAGTGGGGTGCTTTCTAGCCTGTTGGTCCTTGTTCATGCTGTTTCTGGCAAGACGCCCCAGTGTGATAGGCTAGCGTTCTACTGCAATGCTGCATTTGAGGCCTTTTAAAAATCTCCCAGTGCTCTATAGGCAGAGACAGGTGGATCTCTGTGAGTTCATTGCCAATCCGGTCTACAGATGGAGTTCCAGGACAGCCGGGCTACACAGAGACACCCTGTCTCAAAAAACAAAAAAAAAGTGACCAAAAAGAAAAATAATTTTTTTTTTTCTGATCTCAGCTTCACCAAGGTGCCTAGGCTGGCCTTGAACATGCACTGATTATCCTGCCTTCTCTTTCTCAGAACTGAATTAGAGGTGTGATCAACCATACTTGGCCATTATCCTGCTTCTGATTTCTACCTTTGCTGCTTGATTCCTAGAAACTTCTACAGAAATGATCAGACCCACCACACACACATGCACACGCGCACACACACACACACACACACACACACATATACACACACACACAGAAAATAACTTCCTACAAATAAAAGAAATAATTCAGGGGGGTTGGAGAGATGGCTCAGTGGTTAAGAGCACTGGACGCTCTTCCAGAAGTTGTGAGTGCAATTCCTAGCAATCACATGGTGGCTCACAATCCTCTGTAATGGGATCCGACATCCTCTTCTGGTGTATACTCATAAGTGAATAAAAAATGTAATATATATATATATATACACACATATATGTACACACAAAGATATATATACACACACATATATGTACACACACACACACACACACACACATATATATATATATAATTTAGTTTCAAATTACACACAGATCTGTTAGCCCATTTCATTATTAATGCCCAGGTGGGAATCAGTCTTTTTCCTCTTTCTCTCAGAAGAGATGAAACCCAGGACTTTGGGCATGCTAGGCAATCTATTTTCCAACTGAATTGGACACCCAGCCCCTCACTGGAGGATTCTAGGCAGGGACTCTACCACAGAGCTATACCCCCAGCCCCTCACTGGGGGATTCTAGGCAGGGACTCCACCACTGAGCCACGCCCCCACCCCCTCACTGGGGGATTCTAGGCAGAGGGTCTACCACTGAGCCATGCCCCAGCCCCTCACTGGGGAATTCTAGGCAGGGGCTCTACCACTGAGCCACGCCCCCAGCCCCTCACTGGGGGATTCTAGGCAGGGACTCCACCACTGAGCCACGCTCCCAGCCCCTCACTGGGGGGTTCTAGGCAGGGACTCTACCACTGAGCCACACCCCCAGCCGTGGTCTAAAGATCTTGCTCATTTAATCCCAATACTCTGGAGGTAGAGGCAGAGGCAGGCAGATCTCTGAATTTGAAGCCAGTCTGGTCTATAGAGAGTTCCAGGACAGCCAGCGATATAAAGTGAGACCCTGACTTGAAAAAAAAAAAGAAAGAAAGAAAGAAAGAAAAAGCTTTTGGCTGAACTCCATCACTGTGTTGTACAGCTGGGAAGACAGCCTGAGAGAGCAGGTGGCCTGCCCTCTGGCTAGTAAGTAACTCAGGAGCAGAGCCGAGGTTGATGAAGTCGTTTTCTTGTGTGAATAATGTAGCTACAAAGTAAGCGGCAATAGGAGAGTCTGCAGGAACAGGGACCCACAGTGCTCCAGGGGCCCTACAGTGCTGTGGGTAACTTCTTCGTCCATAGGGAGGAGCCAGGGTTCTGTCCCCTGCCTGCCCCACCCCACATGCCCTGCCTGGGCCCTGGGCTGCTCTCACTCACATTGTGCTGAGTGCTGAGAAGGGTTTTGCGAGTTTTCATAAGCAGAGCAGCGGCTACAGCTCAACTTCTCTGACCAGGAGCTCCCTCACACAACCCTGGGTGGGTTTCATGGGTCCTCAGAGAAGGTGCATGTGAGAACCTGGCCCCCTGTGCTCACTTCCCAGCCCCGAGCCCTCAGCACCGGATCCTGCTGGACTTCCTTTTCCTGGACACGGAGTGCACTTATGACTACCTCTTTGTGTATGATGGTGACTCGCCCCAAGGCCCGCTGCTTGCTAGTCTGAGTGGGAGCACCCGGCCCCCACCCATTGAGGCTTCCTCAGGCAAGGTTAGTGGTCATAGGATGTGGGACCACAGTCTTCGGGTCTCTTGGGAGTGAGGGGGTCCTAGGAGCACATGCCTAGGAAGAAATGAAAAAAGATTGGAAGGGACAGAAAAGGCCAAAAAGCCAGTCAGAGGATATCAGAGAAGACAGTGGAAGGCGGAGAGGCAGAGTGCTGGGTCTGGCGGCGAATACCTGTAATCCCTGTTCTTAGGAGCCTGTAAGGGTTGATTTGAGACCAGCCTAGGCCCCATACTGAAACCCTGTCCCAAGCAGCAACAACCACCAAACACACAAAAAACAGACAACGGAAGGCAGGGTGGGGCTGGGGATGCCCCTAGTTGGCAGAGTGTCTGACTGGCATTCACAAACCCCCAGGTTCAATCACCAGCATCCTATAAAACAGGGTGGTGGTACACACCCATAATGCCAGTACTGGGGAAGTAGAGGCAGGAGGATCAGCAATTTGAGATCATTTTCAGCTAGTGAGTTTGAGGCTAGTCTGGGCAAAATGAGATCCTTTTTAAAAAAAGATTTATGAGTGGTCTATCTGCATGTACACCTGCTTGCCAGAAGAGGGCATCAGATCCAATTATAAATGGTAGTGAGCCACCATGTGGATGCTAGGAATTGAATTCAGGACCTCTAGAAGAGCAGCCAGTGCTCTTAACCTCTGAGCCATCTCTCCAGCCCCCATGGCATCTTTTCTTTTCTTCCCTTCTCTTCTCTTCTCTTCTCTTCTCTTCTCTTCTCTTCTCTTCTCTTCTCTTCTCTTCTCTTCTCTTCTCTCTCTCTCTCTCTCTCTCTCTCTCTCTCTCTCTCCTTCCTTTCTTTCTTCCTTTCTTTCTTTCTTTCTTTTTTCGAGACGGGTTTCTCTGTGAACTCACTCTTGTAGACCAGACTGGCCTTGAACTCAAAAATCCGCCTGTCTCTGCCTCCTAAGTGCTGGGGGCATCTTTTCTTAAACAACAAAAGGAGACAGAGGAAGGCAGTGGGTTGCCCAGGGGTGGTGCACCGTCCAGCTGCAGCCTGCCCGATGTACCCAGCCTCTTGTCTTGTAGATGCTGCTCCACCTCTTCAGCGATGCCAACTACAACCTGCTGGGCTTTAATGCCTCCTTCCGCTTCTCCCTGTGTCCTGGAGGCTGCCAGAACCATGGGCAGTGCCAGTCTCCAGGAGTGTGTGTCTGTGAGCCAGGCTGGGGCGGTCCAGACTGTGGCCTGCAGGAGTGCTCAGCCTACTGTGGCAGCCATGGCACCTGTGCCTCGGTGAGCTGTCCCCCATTGAGCTTCCCCGGGATCCTGATCTGTGGCCATACCTGCCATATCTGGCTTAAACAGGGCCTTGTTCCATCCTTACCCTCCCCTCCCTACAGCTGTGGGAGCCAGTCCCCTCTCCTTCCAGGTCCCCCCACCCCAACCCCCGTGACTTCATCCCAAGCCCACCTCCATCTGCTCCTGTCCCTTTGGGACCTTACTAATAGCTCTGTCCTCCTGTCTAGCCAACCTTCCCCTAGGGGCAATGGCCCATGTCCTCCTTCAGGCTGAGGTCCTACACCCACTTGGCTATTTGTTTGGCCTTGGGTCCCTGCCATGGTGGGTTTGGAGACAGGGTCTCATTTTGTAACCATGGTGACCTCCTCCCTCAGCCTCCTGAGTGCTGGGGTTACTGGCATGTGTCACCACACCTGGCTCCCTGCCATGACTTCCATCCTTTCACCCCTTGTCTCAGCCCTGCACCCCCACCTTGGGATCTGTATTATGTTTGGACTCCCTTTACCTCAGTCTCCCGGGTCGGAGCTCATCCAGCCCAGGTGGAACATAGGCTTCACTAATAGGTCCTCTTCTGTCTGTCCTGGCCTTTTCTGTGGGTCTATCTGCTCTGCCCCACATCTTTCTCCCTTGGGTTGTTGTACCTTTGTGTCTCCTATTCCTCTCCCATGCCCCCATGCTTGTCCCCTGTTTTCTCTCTGTTCCTTTGAACATTCCCTTCTTGTCTTTCTTTTTCTACCCTGTCTTGGCTCTGTTTCTTTCTGAGTGTTCTACGACCCATATCTCTTTTTCTCTCTCTGCCCCTTTGTCCCCTTCCTCCCAGACCCTGGGACCATGCCGCTGTGAACCTGGATTCCTGGGACGAGCCTGTGACCTGCACTTGTGGGAGAACCAGGGGGCTGGTTGGTGGCACAGTGTGAGTGCCGGAGACCCTGCCTTCTCTGCCCGAATTGGGGCAGCTGGTGCCTTCCTGTCCCCACCAGGGCTGCTGGCTGTCTTTGGAGGTAAGCAGATGGGGAGAGGGTGAGCTGGGAGGGTCTGGAGGCCTATCAGCCTGTGGCAAGGGTTTGAGAGAGTTCACCTCATCTGCAGGCCAGGACCTTAACAAGGCCCTGGGTGATCTTGTCCTGTACAACTTCTCCACGAATACCTGGGAGTCCTGGGATCTGACGCCTGCTCCGGTATGGACCCTTTGCCCTGGCTCGGGGCCTGCCCACTCATGACCCCCATCACCCTGCCACCCCCAGACTGGACACCTACTTCTCCCTGTTTCTGTCTTTGCTCATTCTGAGCTTCTCTCTCTTGCCCACACCCCGCCCCCGTCTTTCTAGATGTTCTTATCCTCCCCATTTGTCCTCTCTTCTCTTTCCTTCCCTGTCTTTCTCCTTTCCTCAGCCAGCTTCCCTCCTTTCTTCTTTCCTTCCCTCCCTCCCTCCTTCTCTTCCATTTTTTTCAGACAGGGTCTCAAGACAGGGTGGCCTTGAACCCCCGATTTTCCTGCTCCTTCTGTGTTGTCTTGTAGACATGTCCTACCATACCCAGTTTGCATGTCTCTTTCCCTCTGCCTCTTTTCTCTGACTGATGGCTTGGTCTCCATTCCTTTGGTTGTTTCTCTTGTTCCCTTCTGTTTCTGTCTTCCTGTCCCTCACTCTCTCACTGTGTTTCTCTGTGTCACTGTCTCTGTTTTTATTCTCATGTATCATGTTTGTCTGCCCTTTTTTCCTTCTTCCTTCCTTCCTTCCTTCCTTCCTCCCTCCCTCCCTCCCTTCCTTCCTTCCTTCTTTTATTTTGAGTTAAGGACTTAGGCTGATATGGATCTCAATCTATAGCCCAGGCTGACTTGAATTCAGTCACGGTAGTCTTCCTGTCTCAGCCTCCCAAGTGTTGAGATTAGAACGGCATGCCACCAGACCTGGCTTTTTGTCTGTTTTTTTCTGTCTGCTTAAAGCAGGGTCTCATGTAACGTATTCTGGTCTCAAGTTCACTACATGGCCCAGGCTGGCCTTGCACTCCTGATCCTCCTGCCTCTGTCTCTGCCTCTCAAGTCCTGGAACTGCAGATCCACATCTCCCCATTGGCTTGTTTTCTATTCCCTCTCTGCATATCTGCTTTTCTGTCTTTGCATTTCTCTGCTCTGGTCCTCTCCAATGTGTCACCATCTGTCTCCTTGTCTCTTCCCCACAGGCTGCCCGTCATTCCCATGTGGCTGTGGCCTGGGCTGGCTTCCTGGTGTTGATGGGTGGTGAGCTGGCCAATGGCTTGCTAACCAATGATGTGTGGGCCTTTAGCCCCCTGGGCGGAGGCCACTGGGAGCTCCTGGCACCACCTGCTTCCAGTTCTTCTGGGCCCCCGGGGCTGGCGGGCCATGCAGCTGCTCTGGTGGATGACATCTGGCTGTATGTGTCTGGTGGCCGCACTCAGCAAGACCTCTTTTCTTCTGGCCTCTTCCGGTTCCGCCTGGACCACACCAGCAGGGGATATTGGGAGCAGGTGATCCCAGCAGGTGGGCGGCCCCCTGCTGCCACTGGCCACTCTATGGTGTTCCATGCCCCATCTCGTACTCTGCTGGTCCATGGTGGACACCGGCCTTCCACTGCTCGGTGAGTAACATGTCCTATACTCCTGTTCTCAGCCACAGCAGCCCAGGACGCTGTGACCTCAATCTTTAGAAGTCTTTGCTCATTGACATCCTCCTGGGTTCAGGTGGTTACCTCTGTCATAGGACGATTTGTTTATCTGATGTGTGTCTATCCCCTCACCCGTGGATAGCTCTCTGATCCTTTACTCAGGCTCTGACTAGTCACTTCCCCCACACTTCCACCTGTCCTCCAGCTTTTGCCAGATTATGCAGGATGCCAGATCCTGCTCAGACCTGGGTCCTGCCCACAGTGAATGTCCAGTCAGGATGGGATATAGACATGGTCATGGCCAGTCTTGATCTTGGGTGAAGCTAGAGGAGAGAAGGAAGCCCTCCTTGCCCTGGGCCCCTGGCCTGTCTCTTCCCTGTAGGTTTTCTGTGCGGGTGAATTCCACTGAGCTCTTCCATGTGGATCGGCGTGTATGGACCACACTGAAGGGCCGGGATGGGCTCCAGGGTCCACGGGAGAGAGCCTTCCACACTGCCAGTGTTCTAGGAAACTACATGGTGGTCTATGGTGAGGTGGTTTCCCTAGATCCTGCCTGCCTTCCAGGGGCCTGAGCCCACCCTGAGCTGAAACTGAGCCTGAACAGCCCTACCTCCCCCAAGGCTTGCCTGAGCCCACCTGGAGATGAGACAGCCTGGGTCTCCTCCCTCTCTTGAGGCTTGCCAGCGGTGCCCTTTCCTCTTTTCCCAGGGGGCAATGTGCATACCCATTACCAGGAGGAAAAGTGTTACGAAGATGGCATCTTCTTCTACCACCTTGGCTGCCACCAGTGGGTGTCAGGGGCCGAGCTTGCCCCGCCAGGAACCCCTGAGGGTGAGCCTCCTCTGTTTTCCTGAGGGCTTTTGAAGGTCTCTGAGTTTTAGCAGGAGATGCCTCAGTCATTACTTGGTGGGCGAGGCATCCTGTTGGAATGGCCTCTGGAGGCAAGCCTGGGCGAGGACGAAGTAGGGGATCAGGAAGCAGATGTAGAGGCACTCAACCTGGGTTCTACTTTTTATTTTAAATGCACATGTGTGTGAATGTGTGTGTGTGTGTGTGTGTGTGTGTGTGTGTGTGTGTACATGTACACTGGTGCAGTGTGCACATGTAGAAGCCAGAGGACAACCTCAGGTATCAGCCTCAGGAATACTGCTCACCTTGTTTGAGTCAGGGTCTCTTAGCCAACTAGGCTAGTATGGCTGGCCGGTGAACCCCAGGCTTCTCCTGGCCCTGCCGCTCAAGTGCTGGGATGATGGATGTGCTGCCATGTCTGGCATTTCTCTGACAGTTCTGGGTATGGAGCTCCAGCCCTAATGCTGTGAGGAATGCACTTTACCAACAGAGCCCCCTTCCCAGCCCCAGAACCTTGGTTCCCATTGGAAGCTTACCAGTTTGTAGCTGCCCTAAGAAGCAGTGACTTCATGGTCATAGTAGACAAGAGGTAGAACCAACGGCTGGAGAGATGGCTCAGTGGTTAAGAGCACTGACTGCTCTTCTAGAGGTCCTGAGTTCAATTCCACATGGTGGCTCACAACCGTCTGTAATGAGATCTGATGCCCTTTTCTGGTGTGTCTGCAGTGTACTCATACAAATAAAAATTATTAAAACAAACAAGCAAACAAACCAAAAAAACCAAGAGGTAGAACTGAGATGGCTACCTTCAAACAGGCATCTACTCAAAGCTGTGACTTCACAGCAGCACTTTATTCTCCACATCTATGGGGCGGGGCTCTGATGTGGTTGTGATGTGGGCTGTTGTGAAAGAAGTTGAATGGATGCATGACGGGTAGTTAGCACAGTGGAGACTTTACTTCAACACACTGTCTTCTTCCAGGGTTGTTCTTTTAATTTTTTTTTTTCCTTCTGCAGCAACTGTTTATTTGTCTCCATCCATAGTGAAAAAAGACTAATTTTTTTTTTTTTTTTTTTTTTTTACTGGGAGGTGGTGCATCATGCTTTTAATCCCAGTCCTCAGGAAGCAGAGACAGACGGATTTCTGAGTTCTAGACTAGCTTGATCTCCAGAGTGAGTTTCAGAGCAGAGCAGCTAGGGCTATACAGAGAAACCACCGGCTCAAAAAACAAACAAAAAAACAAACAAAAACAAATAAAAAAAAGTGATTTTTTTCCCCTAGGCCAGAAAGATTGCTCAGTGGTAGGTACTTGTTATGTAGCACGAGGACTTGAGCTCAGATCCCAAGTCCTCATGTAAGTGCCAGATGTAGCCACACATGTATAGAACTCCAGTGTTAACAGGGGGACAGAGGCAGATGCAACTTGCTGGCCGGCTATGCTCACCAAAACGGGGCTCCAGGCTTAGTGAGGGATTTTTCCTCAAAACATGAAATGGAGAGCCTCCTCCTTAGGCCTCTGCGTGTGCACACATGGCTGTATACAATGTACACCATACACCACACACATAAAGTAGTAAAGTAAATTAGAAAAGACTGCAATTTTTTGACAGGCATGGTATATACACTATATTCCCAAGACTTGGTAGGTAGTAGGATACAGAGCCTACATTTAGACAGGGCTATATGCAATGACTCTATTTCAAAGTCCAACAAAAGGGCAGGAGCATGGCTTGGTGGTCAAGCCCTTGCTTAGAATCTACCAGAGAGGGGCTGGGGGCGTGGCTCACTGGTGGCACTTGCCTAGCATGTGGAAGGCCTTGGATTAGATCTTTAGCATTGCAAAAATACATGTGTACATACACATGTACAAATTTCCGATTTCTTGGGCTAAGACCCATGTGCTTACAAAGTGTAGGGGTCAGTTGGAAGTCAGGGAAGCCATGATTCACTTTTTATAAGCAGAAAGGGGAAAGTACCAGGCTGGGTTGGATCTAAGTGCTTGGTATGGATGGCCTTGGCCCCCTCTCTCCCCAGTTCCCAGCTGGACCCCTCTCTCCTACTTGTTTGTTAGTTTCTGTATGTCTTGTTTTGTGTGTGCCTGTGCACATGGGCCCAAGCCAGAGTGTGTGAAGAGCCCGACAGCCTGCAGGAGTCAGTTCTTTCCTTCCACCATGTGGGTCCCAGGGATTGAACTCCCAGGGTTGTCAGACTTGGTGGCAGGTACTTTCCCATGATGGACTGTCTCGCTGGCCTCGTGCTTGCCTTTTGTAGGTGTTACCAACCACTGTTGAATTATATCTACTCACTTTACATTCTCAGATGGGCTGAATTTGAGACCAGCCTGTGGCTACAGCTTGAGATCTTCTCTCTCCCTCCTCCCCCTTCTCCCTTATCCCCTTCCTTCCTCCTCCCTGCCCTCCCACCTCTCTCTGGGCTGGTTCTGTTTAAGGCAAAGAAACCAAGACTTGGCAAAGTTGAGTCTCCTGCCCAGAGCCATACAGCTCATAACTGATGTGTGATTTGAATCTGTGTCTGTCACAAAGATCATGCTTTGTTTGAGATGATTTGAGCAGGGGCACTGGGCCTCTGAGAGAACTGAGAAAATAAGCAAGTGCAGAGCCAGGCAGGCCAGGAGGATTTCCTTGGCTAGGTAGGGAATAAGCAATAAGCCAGCTAGACTGGGGGAAGGGTGGGAGCCAGGAGGGCAGAAGCTGGGGAAGGTCTGATACTGTGACTGTATTCTAGGCAGAGCAGCGCCTCCTAGTGGTCGTTACTCACATGTGGCAGCTGTTCTTGGTGGCAGTGTCCTCCTGGTGGCTGGGGGATATAGTGGCCGGCCTCGTGGGGACTTGATGGCCTACAAGGTGCCCCCCTTCGTGTTTCAGGCACCTGCCCTGGATGTGAGCACTGGGCTGATGGGGAGGGGGTGGCTGTGGGTGGAGGCAGCGTGGTCTCTGCAAGTGAGGGGTGATTGGAGAGAAGTGGGCAGAGTACATGGTTCCCCAGGGCTGAGGGAGGAGTGGGGTGGGGCCCTCAAGGTGCCGAGCATTTGCGGTTAACTGGGGCAGTCACAGGGAGCCAGCCTTGGCAGATGCTCCAGGTCTTGAGAGCAGTGTCCTGTCATGTGTTGTGTGTTTCTGCAGTACCACCTGGACTATTGTTCCATGTACACAGACCACAGCGTCTGCTCCCGAGACCCGGAGTGTAGCTGGTGTCAGGGCGCTTGCCAAGCTGCGCCCCCTCCTGGGACTTCCTCAGGAGCTGTGAGTGACTACCCCAGACTGTCCGTCCATTAGCACAGAGACCTGCCTTTAACTCCCCCTGCCTAAGTGGTCAGCCACCCAAGAGCCTCATTCCTGCCTCCTGACTGTCACCAGCCCGGAGCCTGAAGCTCTTCTAACACCTGAGTCTCTTTGAGTGTAGGACCCTGTCCCTGGATCCCTGAGACCTTGTTCCTGAGTCCCTGCTGTTTCCTGATGGCCACTAGGCTGCCCCTCCCCAAATCGTGTATCCATAGCTCTTGTCAGATCTCCTGAGGCACAGAGGACAGTGTATATTGACTCTTCCTTACAGTGTCCAGCGGCCAGCTGCCTGGGCCTAGGCCGCCTACTCAGTGACTGCCAAGCATGCCTGGCCTTCAGCAGCCCCACAGCTCCTCCGAGGGGACCTGGCGCCCTAGGTTGGTGTGTGCACAATGAGAGCTGCCTTCCTCGGCCTGGTGAGTGGCAAGCAGCCGTGGGGGCGGGGCTCAGAATACCTCATACTGACCCTCCAGCCTCCCATACCCCTGTCCTCTCAGAGCAGGCCCGCTGCCGAGGAGAGCAGATCTCAGGCACCGTGGGCTGGTGGGGCCCAGCACCCGTCTTCGTCACGTCCCTGGAGGCTTGTGTCACCCAGAGCTTCCTCCCTGGCCTGCACCTGCTCACCTTCCAGCAGCCACCCAACGCCTCTCAGCCTGACAAGGTGGGGGCCACATGGATCTGGGGATGGAGTAGACACTTACAGAGATCTAGGGTTGCTGCTGCTTTTTTTTTTTTTTTTCGAGACAGGGTTTCTCTGTATAGCCTTGGCTGTCCTAGAACTCACTCTGTAGACCAGGCTGGCCTTGAACTCAGAAATCTGCCTGCCTCTGCTGGGTGGGTTGCTTCCTTTCAAATGAGTTTTTCTTGGGGACAATACTGGGATGGAACCCAGGGCTCTGTGCATGGTAAGTGTGCATGCTCCCCGCCCCAAGCCAAGCTGCACCCTAGTCCTCATTGGGACTCTTCAGGCAGGCAATCAACTGCTGAGTTAGAATAATGGGGTTCTTTTACTTCTTATTTTGTGACAAGGTCTCCTAAGGTTCCCAGGCCTGTCTAGAACCCAGTCTTTTCCAAATAGACTTTACATTTATCTTTCTCCCTGGCCTCCCCCTGTAGGCAAAATGGTAATCCCATGCCATGAGGCCCTATCATTTTTTTTTTTTTAAATCTGGGTGAAATAACATGTAAGATCAAAAGGTTATAGAACAAGCTAGGCGTAGTGGCACACACCTTTAATCACAGCCCTTGGTAGTCAGAGGCAGGTGGATCTCTGTGAGTTCAAGGCCAGCCTGGTCTACGCAGTGAGTTCCCAGAGCTATATAGACCAACCTGTTCTCAAAACAAACAAACAAAACAAAAAAGATTGTAGGACAATATTTTTGTCATTCCTAAGTCAAGTCTAGATTTATTCAATTGCCCCCTGTCCTCCTCTTCCCCGAACCCTTGGCCACGGATTTACCAGCTGTGGGCATTTGATGGAGTCAGGTAATCTGCCTGCTGTGTCCAGCTTCATTCACTTAGCACAGTGTCGGCAGGGCTTCTTTGGGCTGTAAGTGCACTTGGAAATAGATTTTAAGCTGGATGTGGTAGAGCATCTCTGTGACCCAGCACTCGAGAGACTGAAGCAGGAGAGGAGAGTCTTGAAATCCAAGTCACCCTAGAGTGAGACTCTGTCTCGGAAACAAAACAAAAAAATCCAAAGAACTTCATTGCACCACGGTGGAGAAGGCATGTGGCCGGAGTGTGAGGCAGCCAGGAAGCAGAGAGCCGAATCCTGGTGCTCAGCTTGCTTTCCTGGCTTTGTTCTGGTACCACTCACTTTTCGAGTGGGTCTTTCCACCTCAGTTCCCTCAGTGGAGCGATTCCCTCACATACATGCTCGCTCGTAGGTTTGTCTCCTAGTGGTTCTGAATCTCGTCAGGTTGATAGTCAAGTTAACCGGCACAGTAAACTTTGCAACCCTCCTACCTCTCCCCCCCACCCCCCGAGTACTGGCATTCAAGGCATGTGCCCCACACTCAGCCTACTTTTTCTCAGTATATCCAAGCACGCTTGTGAGTGACAGCACATAGGACATGTCTTTGCTCTTCTCGTTAGTTGGTATTGTTTTTGAAGCTGGTGCTAGTAGCCTAGACTCAAGTGATCCTCCCTTGTCTGCCTCCTGAGTAACTGATCCTGTAAAGCACACATTCCTCTGTGCTCCTCTTCTCTCTCTAAAACAGGCTCTCTCAGTGCAGCTGAGACTGGCCTTAGATTCCTGACGTGCCTTCTTCCATCTTCTGAGTACCCGAGTTACAAGCCTCTGCCACTATACCATCCTGCCCTTCTTATTTGAACAGTTATATAATACTTCATTTACATTTAAATGTTATACTGCTGTGCATTTATTTAGTTACTTATTTTTGGAGATAAGGCTTGGCGCTGTAGCCCAGGCTGGCCTCAATCCTGCATAAACCTCCCAAGTGCTAGGTTCTTATTTTGAGACAGGGTCAACAAGTCCAGGTCCTCTAAGTTACATAAATAGTGTCCAGTGATGAATACTTGGGTTGTTCTGTTTGTTATTATAGAATCACACTCTAGCAAGCAAGTAAATCTTGTACTGTGTGATCATTGGGAATCTTGGGCCTAGCTTTGGAAGGGCATGCTGGGAAAGAAGGGAGCTGCAGATGAAGATGCCAAAGGCTCTGACCTTCAAGCCTAAAAGACTTTTTTTTTTTTGTAGTCCTAGCTGTTCTGAAACTCATTCTGTAGACCAGCCTGGCCTCAAACTCACAGCTGACTGCCTCCTTCTGCCTCTCACGTGCCAGTATTAAGGGTGTGTGCTACCATACCTGACTAGTTTTGAAGCATTTACATGTATTATTAGTGTGTGTGTACATGTAGGTCAGAGGACAGCATGGTGGAGCTGACTGTCTTCTGGTTTATGGAGGTTCTGGGGCGGCACTCAGGTCTCCAGGCTTGCATAGCAGGCACCTTTACCCTTGAGGCATCTTACTGGCCCCTCAGTCCTTTGAATTTTACTATGACCTGAAGATGAGGTTGAGTTGGGCCCAAGGTAGAACCTGTTTATATTCTCTGGATTTGATCCCTAGAGGAATGATGGTCAAGTCCCGTCTTATGTCTCAGTTGGTGAAGGTGTTTTGGCCGTCTTGTCTCCTCTGGTTCTGGCATGGCCTGAGGGGTGTGTGCTCAGGGACCGCCCATCCACAAGCAGAGAGGGACTTACACATACATCCCTTCTCTGGATGGTACAGGTCTCCATTGTCCGAAGTACAACTATCACCTTGACACCCAGCCCGGAGACAGATGTGTCCCTAGTCTACCGAGGCTTCATCCACCCCCTGCTGCCAGGAGGACCAGGCGGCCCTGGGGCTGAAGATGTGGCTGTGTGGGCTCGGGCCCAGCGCCTCCATGTCCTGGCCCGGATGGCCAGAGGCCCTGATACTGAGAACATGGTGAGGGATTCTAGAACATTCTGGAGTAATTGGTGGTAAATATGGGAGTGAGTGTGATTCAGGGCATCTGTGGTGACATCAGGGTTCTGGGGGACCGTGGGGAGCATTCAGACATGGGGCCTATCCTTAAAAGAAGATGAGGCTGTGAGGTTTCAACTATGAGCAGACATGGGTGGAATTGTGGGTAGGGTGAGAAAGGTTTGAGTCACAAGTACGATTTCCCTGAGGAGAGGGATCATGGGGAGGGGCAGCAGCTTCTCAAAGTCCAAGGACCCCTGAAGCACTCTTCCTCCTGGAAGGAGGAAAGCACAGAGTTCTGAGGTCTTGTCTGTTGCTCACCCCACTGCAGGAGGAGGTGGGACGCTGGGTGGCTCAGCAAGAGAAGGAGACACGGAGGCTGCAGCGCCCTGGCTCTGATCGCCTCTTCCCACTGCCGGGGAGAGGCAACAAGTATGCGGTGGAGATCCGAGGCCAGCTCAATGGCTCAGCAGGCCCTGGGCATAGTGAGCTCACCCTCCTGTGGGATCGGACTGGAGTGCCGGGTGGCAGTGTGAGTGTCGAGATTCCAACTCTATTCCTAGGCTTTGGCCTCAGATCCTCTCAGCTTCCCAAATTTCCAAGCACGACAAAATTTTAAGTCACTTGATTCTGACTTCAGCTTTGGTCCTCACTCTGAAACCACCAAACTCTAACATTTGACAGTAGGCCCTGATAAGATTTCCATATTCTTTTTTGGAACATGCTAGGATGGAACCCAGGGCCTTGTGTGTTCTAGCAAGTGCTCTATCCCTGAGCCATGCCCCAACCCCTCACTGGGGGATTCTAAGCAGGGGCTTTACCCCCAGTTCCTTCCCCCTCAACCTCTCACTTGTGGATCCTAGGCAAGTCTTTTACCCCTGAGCTATACCTAATCCCTACTCGTATTCTGTCTTCTGTCCATGTCTGACTTCTCTTCCCTTGGCTCCTGTTCTGCATGCTTTGACCTCTAGTCTCGAGAGTCCTTCGGACTGTGGCCCCTCTCCTCTGCTGATTTCCTGTATCTCCGCTGTATCTGTCATGCTGTCTCCAAACTTTAACTGCAGTCCTCATCTCCAATGGACTGTGCCCCAAGACCTAACTCCTATCCTATGTGCCTGCCCTAGGAGATCTCCTTCTTCTTCCTGGAGCCCTACCGCTCTTCAGCCTGCACCTCCTACTCCTCCTGTCTGGGCTGCCTGGCCGATCAGGGTTGTGGCTGGTGCCTCAACAGTGCCACCTGTCATCTGCGTCAGGGCAGGGCCCACTGTGAGGATGACGGGAGTGGCGAGTCCCTGCTGGTGCTGGTGCCTGCCCTCTGTCCACTCTGTGAGGAGCATCGTGACTGCCATGCCTGTACCCAGGTGTCTACTGGACCACTGGAGGGAGTTGGGTATTTTGTAAAGGAGGTAGACGGTCAGGCCTGTTAGCTCCCACTGGTGCCACCCCTCTTCCTCTGCTCAGTGCTTGTTTCTGGGCAGAGTTTGTTCCAGTGACCTGCAGGGGAGCCACAGGCCCCAGACTCGCTTGCCATCATTCAGCCTCAAGCAGAGCCATATTTCACTTCTGATGCTCAGTCTTGTAACATAGCCTGGGCTGGCCTCCAACTCATGAGCTACTTCTGCCTCAGCCTCCCAAGTGCTGGGACCACTGCCATGTGGCACCAGGTCGGGCTTCCAGCTGGGCTTTGTGTAGGCTCCTGGTCTGGTGCCTGAGGCTGGGAAAGTAAATGCCTGTTTGCCCTTCTCTGGATCGAAAGGATTTTTAAATCTTCCTGCCCCTCACTCTTGACTGTTGTCCAAAGGGTTGAGAACAAGGGAGATAGACAGTGGCCATGCCTGAAGGTGGGCTGCAGGTAGCCTATAGGGCAGAAGGGAGAGGCAGCTGGATTTGGGCAGGTGATGGGCTGAGTTCTGACCTTGCCTTTCTACCCCAGGACCCCTTCTGTGAGTGGCATCAGAGCACCAACCGCAAAGGTGATGCAGCATGCAGCAGGCGAGGCCGGGGCCGAGGCGCTCTGAAGAACCCAGAGGAATGCCCCCCACTCTGCAGCCAGTGAGCCTGGCTAGGTCCAGGGTAGGGTGGGTGTGTATGGGGTGGGCTGGAGTGACCTGGCCCTGCTCTCACCCCCAGACGGCTGACCTGTGAGGACTGCCTGGCCAACTCCAGCCAGTGTGCCTGGTGCCAGTCTACTCATACCTGCTTTCTGTTTGCTGCCTACCTGGCCCGGTACCCACACGGGGGCTGCCGTGGCTGGGACGACAGGTATACTCCAGCACTGGGTGATGACATCGGGTTCTTGGCTAGGGGCATGACCTGGGCACTGACCCCAGCACTTATCACTCTGCAGTGTGCACTCAGAGCCACGGTGCAGGAGTTGCGGTGGCTTTTTGACTTGTCATGAGTGTCTGCAGAGCCACGAGTGTGGTTGGTGTGGCAATGAAGACAACCCCACTCTGGGACGGTGAGGACTTGGCTGGTTGGGTGGGCCTCCTGGCTCTCCCTCTGTTTCTCTGCCCTGTTGCCCTGTCCTCGCTCTGTGACTGCCTTCTGCTTTCTCACTGCCATCTCCTGTCAGCCCTCTACCTTCTCTGTCTCTGTTTTCTTCTGCCAGTCCCCATCTCTGCCGCTGTCTCCCTGGCTGTCTCTTGTTTCTATATTGTGAGATATACTTTGATCTCTTACTCCACAGGTGCCTACAAGGGGACTTCTCTGGACCTCTGGGTGGGGGGAACTGCTCCCTCTGGGTGGGAGAAGGCCTGGGGCTGCCAGTGGCTCTCCCTGCCCGCTGGGCTTATGCCCGCTGTCCAGATGTGGATGAATGTCGCCTGGGCCTGGCGAGATGTCACCCACGGGCAACCTGCCTGAACACGCCTCTCAGCTATGAGTGTCATTGCCAGCGTGGCTACCAGGGTGATGGCATCACACACTGTAACCGCACGTGAGTGACATGTGGGTTGCCATGGAAACATTGCCTCAGGGCTGGAGCTCAGGCTAGAAGGAGGAAGAGATCATGGTAGTGAGCTCTCACTAGAACTAAGGTCCCCAGTCAACATTGGATTCTCACCTTGCAGACAAGGACCTCAATGGAAGGACATGGTACTCAAGGTAACCCTAGTAACCATAGAAACAGGATACTCCTGGATGGTGGGCCATAGCCTTCAGAATTGCCATAGAGATAGATGGAAGAGAACCTAGTTGGAAGGGGGTTTTCATAGTGGTACTATGCAGTTTCTATGGAGACAGGCATCACCACATATGAGAGGGTTGGGTTGCCTTGGAAGCATGTTTACTTGCACAGCACAGGACCATTGAAAGAGGCAGCCAGTTGTGAGAGTGTGGCAGTGGGTGGAGATGATGGGGTGCTCTGATGACTTTGGGTCCACCCAGCCCTTCCCCCCACCCACTGCTCCCTCAGGTGCCTGGAAGACTGTGGCCACGGTGTGTGTAGCGGTCCCCCGGACTTCACTTGTGTGTGTGACCTGGGCTGGACCTCAGATCTGCCCCCACCCACGCCTGCCCCAGGACCCCCAGCCCCTCGTTGCTCTCGGGACTGTGGCTGTAGCTTTCATAGCCACTGCCGCAGGCGGGGACCTGGCTACTGTGATGAGTGCCAGGGTAAGCCATCTGCTCTGAGCCTCACGGCCAGCCTTGTGGGGACCCCTTCCTTTTCCAGGACTCTAGCTTCTTCTTCTCTGAGACTCCCTTCAGGTAGTGCTGTGACCCCTTGCCCCAGTCCCTGCTCCTATCCCATCTCTCTATCTTGACCTCACGCCCCTCTGTCGGGGCTTGCTCTCTCTTTCCTGGCCTAGGGCTTGTTTGACTCTTTGAAGCAGCTTGGGAGGGGGTCTGTGATCAACTGAGTCAGGTGGGCCCCTTTCTGTCCTTGCTCCTGACTTTGTGTACTGCCTGCTGGGACCTCCACAGACTGGACATGGGGGGAACACTGTGAACGGTGCCGGCCTGGCAGCTTTGGCAACGCAACTGGCTCTGGTGGCTGCCGGCCCTGCCAGTGTAACGGGCATGGAGACCCACGTCGTGGCCACTGTGACAACCTCAGTGGGCTCTGCTTCTGCCAGGACCATACTGAGGGTGCCCACTGTCAGATTTGCTCTCCAGGGTACTATGGAGACCCCCGGTAGGTAAAGAACATGTGGGGCTTGTCAGAGAGAGGTTATGGACCCCCTGGGGTAAGACAGAGGGGTCTGACACTGTCTCTGATTTCTTTCTGCAGAGCCGGCGGCTCCTGCTTCCGGGAGTGTGGGGGTCGCGCCCTCCTCACCAACGTGTCCTCGGTGGCTCTGGGCTCCCGCCGCTTTGGGGGACTAATGCCTCCAGGTGGTGGGGCAGCAAGAGCTGGTCCTGGCCTGTCCTACTGTGTGTGGGTTGTCTCAGCCACAGAAGAGCTGCAGCCCTGTGCCCCTGGGACCCTCTGTCCCCCACTCACCCTTACCTTCTCTCCAGACAGCAGCACCCCTTGCACAGTGAGCACCCAGGGGTCTAGGACTCAGTGTATAAGCCAGAACCATGTCTCCTTCCCAACCTGGATCCCCTAAATAGATCCCGACCCCCATGCCACTGGGTTGTTGGTTTCTAAAACCGTTGGTCAGGTCATCCAGCCCTTTGTTCTGGGCTCACAAGTCCTCCCGTTTCTTTGCTCTTTTCCTGTTTCCTGGGCTTCTGCCTCCCATTCCTCTGATGCTCAGGCAACTCCTCCCAGGCTAGGCACTGTCTCTTCTTAGACCTCTTGTGTACACACTGACTCATTAGTAGTGGGTTCCACTACTAAAGTACTACTGTGCATTTAGAAAGAGGCTTGGTGCCAGAGTGCCTGCTTTATTAGCTGTGTCTGCTTTGGATGTGGGATGAGAGGGGAATCCTTCGTGTTGTGAACTTAATGATGTACACTGTGTTCAAATAGCCCACCCTAGACTCCTGTTGCCTGCTTCCCTCCCTCCTTTTCTCTCCCCCTCCCCCCATGTGTGCCTGTCTATCTCTATCTGTCTCCCTCTCTCTCTCTTTGGTATAGGTTCCTACCATGCAGCCTAGACTCACAGTGAATTCAGTCCTGCCTCACCATCCCATGTAGTTGAGATCTGAGGGACATGCCCCCACACTCTGTTCTCTCCCTTTGAAGCCCTGGTCTCCCAGACTCCAAGCCTACAGACTCTTAACTCTGTATCCTTTTCAGCTGAGCTACGTCCTGGCCTTTGATGGATTCCCTCGCTTCCTGGACACTGGTGTCGTCCAGTCAGACCGGAGCCTTATAGCTGCCTTCTGTGGCCAGCGGCGGGACAGACCTCTCACTGTGCAGGCTTTATCTGGTATGGGAGCTTGAGGGAGTGAAGCTGGTCAGTCTTAGGCTTCTTCTCATCCTTCAGTGTTGGGATTGGAATCCAGTACAGGCTTCCTTAGGTGCTAGGCAAATTCTCTCCTGCTGACCTACACTGCTATCCCTCACTGGTAGATTCTAGACAAGCATTCTTCCTCAAGCTACATTCCAGCCTTTGTTCTGAGCTTTTTTAAACTTAAAAAAAATTTTTTTTTAAACTGGGCCTTGTATCCCATGCTTCTGCACCTGTCACTGATAAAATTTAGGACCCAAGTTCTAGCTCAGGGAATGGTACGGGTTTCAGGTGACACAGTGCTTTTCCTGGGTGACATGGCTTCTCTCAACCTCTGGACTTCAGTTGAGAGAAACAGGATTTGTGCTGTGTAGGTTGGTTTCGGAGAAAGGGATGGATAGGGCATATCTCTGAGGCACTGGCGTGGAGGACCCTGACCCATCTCCTTATCTTTACACTTCTCAACCAGGGAGTTTTGTCCCATGGGGACCTTTGAGACATTTTGAATGACAATTAGAGATTCCTCTGTTATCTGGCAGGTAGACAGAGAGATGGGGCTGTCCGTAGTATACACAGGAGTTCACACCAGAGTTGGCCACCCCTCAGCATCCACCTGGCTGAGAGGAGATGGAGGCGGGGCACAGAATACCAAGGAAGAGCTGGCTACGTGTGGTGCTTTAAGCAAGTTTTTGGAAGTGCTTCTTTGCATGTGACTCAGAGCAGTCCTGAGGCTAGAGGCAAAGCGTTTTGCCGTAGCTTGTGTGAAAGCTCGGGCCATGAGGCAGCTACTAAAATTGAGGGGCTCACAGAGTCAGACATGGGTACAATAATGAGCCAGGGATACATGTGCTGCCCTCATGGACTGGGGGAGACGGACACAGACTGCCTCCCTTACTGAGGCAGTGGAAAGGGATGGGCTCCGACCTTGCCTCGGGAGCTGCAGCCAGGCAAGTCTTCTTTAAGGAGGGGAATCATCTAGAAACAGAAGGTCAGGGGACAGGGAGGGCAGTTTCTCCAGGCAGAAGAGTAGCAGGCACACAGCCCTGAGAGCAGGCTGGAAAGGGCCAGCGCTGCAGTGTACAGATGGCAAATGTGGGAGGTCTTGAGTTCAGATCTGTAGGGCCTTATGGGTATCAGAAAGGAAGGTTTTTCTTATTCGAAAGAAGGTCTCCTTGTGAAGCCCAAGATTCCCCTAAACTCATGCCATTCTATTTCCTCAGTCTCCCTAGTGATGGAGTTATTACTGGGGTGAGCCACAGTGTTTGCTCTGTCCACCCGCTCTCCCTCCGTTCCTTCCTTTTTGAGCCAGGGTCTCATGGCCCAGGCCAACCTTGAACAGTGTAGTTGAGGATGACCTTGAAATCCTGATCCTTGTGCTTCCAGCTCCCTAGTATTGGGATAATAAGTTTTATGTTGTGTTGTGGACCGAACCCACGGCTTTGTCCATGCTAGGCAAGCATTCTGCTGATGGAGCTATATCCTAGCAACTGGCTCAACCTTTTCTTTGCCCTGATCCTCTCACCTTCTCTCCTGAGAGCTAGCATTACAGGTGTGCGCCAGCCACCACAGCACTCTTTCTCAGGAACACTGCTCTTACATAGGAGTGCGTGGAGCTGCGAAAGGTCTGCAGTTGCCCACAGTAGGGTCAGAGTGGCTCCTGACAAGATCACAAGGGTTGCTGGAGGGCAGAATGTAGGGCAGCCAGGAGACAGTGGGAGGGGGTGCTGGTGCCCAAGATGAGACTCTGCTTTGAAGAGCAACCTGAAAGATCACGAGAGCAGTGGGCAAGCAGAGGAATCTAGACTGTAATGTTTGATGTCCTTCATGATGCCAGGGACTGAACCCATGGCCTTGGCCTGTGGTAGGCACATACTCTACCATAGATCTAGAGCCCTGGCCTAAGATTTAGTTAGACAATGGCTAGAATTTTAGATCCAGGTGTGGTGGCACACTCCTGTAATCCTAGCACTTGGGAGGAAGAGGGAGGATAGGAAGTTCAAGGTCATCCTCAGTTATATAGTAAGTTCGAGGACAGCCTAAGCTACTTTG
>NW_022196904.1:19268692-19306321 GCF_008632895.1 Mastomys coucha
AAAAAAAACCCAAAAAAACCAAAAAAAACAAAAAACAAAACAACCTCCCTATTCAAAACTAAAATGTGTGTAAACTGATGGGTTGGGTAAGGGGAGGGACACTGTGAATGGCTAGTTTTTCTCTACAAGCAGAGGAGCAGTGCCCAGAGTAGGGCCCTGCCCACCTCTCTACTTCTTTCTCCACAGGGTTACTTGTACTGCACTGGGAGGCCAACGGCTCTTCCTCCTGGGGATTCAATGCTTCTGTGGGCTCTGCCCGATGTGGATCAGGAGGTCCTGGCAGTTGCCCTGTCCCTCAGGAATGTGTGCCCCAGGATGGGGCTGCAGGTGCTGGGCTCTGCCGATGTCCTCAGGGCTGGGCTGGCCCTCACTGCCGCATGGCTCTATGTCCTGAGAACTGCAATGCCCACACTGGGGCAGGGATTTGTAACCAGGTACAGGTTGGGCAGGAGCTGCCGGGTAGGGTAGGAATGGTGTTCAGGGCTCCTCTGAGCTGCTTTCTGGTGTCCTCAGAGCCTAGGTGTGTGCATCTGTGCCGAGGGCTTTGGTGGCCCAGACTGTGCCACAAAGCTGGATGGTGGACAGTTGGTCTGGGAAACGCTCATGGACAGCCGCCTCTCAGCTGTGAGTTAAGGTCAACTGTTTGTCGCGTGGGCCATCTTCCACCTCTGTTCTTGGGACTACCATAAAACTGCCTACCTAGGCCTGGCACTTTGTCATGACCTTGGCCTGACCTCTGATCACCTCATTTCCACTCCAGGACACTGCTAGTCGCTTTCTTCACCGCCTGGGACATACTATGGTAGAGGGACCTGATGCCACTTTGTGGATGTTTGGGGGCTTGGGTCTGCCACAGGGCCTGCTGGGAAACCTGTACAGGTAAGGACTACAATAAAAAAAAAATTTCAGTTTACATCTTTCGTTTGCTCTTGCTCCCTGAATGATGGCTCTGAGAGTAATTATTTATTAATAAATGCCTTGGCAACAAGCTTTTGCTCATTGCCTGACTAGCTCGTAACTTATTTAATCCATTCAGATTATTCTGTGTGTTCATTGTCAGCTCTTTCAGACCTGACCTCCTGCTTCCTCAGCCTCTCCCCCAGCATCTTTCTCAACATCTCTCCTGTATCTCCTTTCCTTCCCTCACTTTTTCTCCGAATCTTCTCTTCCCACCAGTGTCCCACCTACTACTTCCTGCCTCAGCTTATTGGCCACTGGCTTTTTTATTTACAGATGATGGTTCTAAGAGATTCTCTGGGCAGAATACTCTAGAGAGATGAGATGCTTATGTAAGAGAAGCTTATTTTAGGGACTGTTGAGATATCTCTTACGCAGGTACTGCAGAACACCACTCAGGTGAGGGACATGCTAAGAGGATTGTCATAGGAAAATAACTAAAGGATTTTAGGACATCTCTAAAGATGTGGGGATGACTGCTTAATGAGACTGATTGTCTTAGTCAGGGTTTCTATTCCTACACAAATATCATGACCAAGAAGCAAGTTGGGGAGGAAAGGATTTATTCACCTTACACTTCCACATTGCTGTTCATTAGTAAAGGAAGTCAGGACTGGAGCTCAAGCAGGTCAGGAAGCAGGAACTGATGCAGAGGCCATGGAGAGATGTTCCTTACTGGCTTGCTTCCCCTGGCTTGCTCAGCCTGCTCTCTTATAGAACCCAAGACTTCCAGCCCAGGGATGGCACCACCCACAAAGGGCCCTACCCCCATGATCACTAATTGAGAAAATGCCCACAGCCGGATCTCATGGAGACACTTCCCCAACTGAAGCTCCTTTCTCTGTGATAACTCCAACCTGTGTCCAGTTGACACACAAAACCAACCAGTACACTGTTATTTTGTATTTTGGCTCCAGGTATTCAGTCAGTGAGCGCAGGTGGACACAGATGTTGGCAGGAGCTGAGGATGGGGGCCCAGGCCCATCACCCCGCTCCTTCCATGCAGCTGCCTATGTGCCTGCTGGCCGTGGTGCCATGTACCTGCTGGGGGGCCTCACATCTGGGGGTGTCACCCGTGACTTCTGGGTCCTTAACCTCACTACCCTGCAGTGGAGACAGGAGAAGGTGAGCAAGTGCCTCCATCCTAGCCCTGTTCCTCACAACAGATCCAATAGATGTCCATTGCAGTTCCTTTGAGTTTCATCACTAGAGGAATCTGTCCTCAGGGCACCTATGACCTCTTGGTGTATTTTAACTATAGAAAGCTTTCCTAGAATCCCCCAGTGAGTGGCTTGGGGTGTGGCTCAGTGGTAGAGCCCCTGCCTAGAATCCCCCAGTCAAGGGCTGCGGGTGTGGCTCAGTGGTAGAGCCCCTGCCTAGAATCCCCTAGTGAGGAGTTAAGTGGCTCAGTGTTAGTTCCCTTACTTAGCTTAGGTCCTGGTGTCAGTACCCAGGACCACAGTAGGATAGGGAATTATAAAGTTGAATTTGATTGGTCAACGTAGGTTATACATTTGTAGCTATAAGCTGATCCCTGGACAAGGGCATGTGACACTCTCATTGGCCTGGATGGGATGTAGTCCCACCCAGCAACAGAGCGAACAGAGAGGAATAAGGACTTCGGATGTTCCTGAATAAGCAGGGGTGCAATAGACAGAACCTAACTGGGCCTAAGCAGCTATGGAACTCTCAACTCCTTAGCTGGGGCTGATCTTACCTATGTCCATAAAGCGAGTCTTCCTCTGCCCTCTTGGGTGACACTAGCTCTCCATCTTACAGGCCCCTCAGAACATAGAGCTGCCGGCGGTCGCTGGTCACACCCTTACTGCCCGTCGAGGCCTATCTCTGCTCTTGGTGGGTGGCTACTCCCCTGAAAATGGCTTCAACCAGCAGTTGTTGGAGTACCAGCTAGCAACCGGCACCTGGGTGTCTGGAGTCCAGAGTGGGACACCCCCGACAGGTGAGGCTGCAGTTGCAGGCTGTCTGGACTTTGCTTAACCTTCCTGTCTCCTCCCACATTCTGGTCACTGCCCACTGTACTTTAAAAAAAATCTCCTCGTTGTTGCCTGACTGCAGCTAGCTTTCCAGAGAAGCTTTCTGCTCCCTCTCTTAGTGTAGCTGCCATTTCCTTCCCCAGCTTCTAAGATCCCCACCTGTCAGGGGCTCTTTGTTCTCTTCTGTCCTCTCCTCTGTGTCTCTCCTACATGCCTTGAGCACCACCTGTCAGACATTTCTGTCTCTCTCCTGGCTGCTCTGTCACACCTTCCCAGCCATTGGCTGTCCTCTCTGTGGTTGTCTTCAAGACCCTAAGGAATGGGGAGAAATGAGGGGCTCCCCACACCTCTGGCCACAGAACCTTTTGGTCATTAAAGAAGAGGAGCCCAGGAAGTGAGGGGACACTGCTGGCCATCAGCCCTTCCTTCTGCCCCTCTAGGTCTCTATGGTCATTCTGCAGTCTACCATGAAGCCACCGACTCCCTCTATGTGTTTGGGGGTTTCCGCTTCCATGTGGAGCTGGCAGCACCTTCTCCGGAACTCTACTCCCTGCACTGTCCTGACCGCACCTGGAGCTTGCTGGCACCTTCTCAGGGCGCAAAGGTTAGGACAGCTGGCTGTAGCCAAGGAAGGGGGGTTCCCCAAGGACTGGCTCCACCCACCCAGATTCCTGTCCCCTCTCTCCTCCTTTCTGTAAATGAGCTGTGAAAAATGCCAATTGTTTCTTTTTCCATCCCTGGTTTGGAGAAAAGAATTCTTGGCAAGGAAATCAGAGGCATGGTTTCTGCCCCCCACACCACCCTGACAGGTCCCCTCCCCTTCCTGAGCCCCCCATCTATGCTTTCTTGTAACTCTGGCCTTTTAAGGCCAAGGACACAGTGTGGGAGAGCAGGGATCTGCCTATGCTGATAGGGACAGTTGCATGTGATGTACACACACATCCCCAAGCCCCTCTGAGGGAGAGGGGTGCAGAAGAGACCAAGTTTCCAGGGAGTGGATGGTTCTGTGGGCTGCCCTGCAAGACCCAAGAGTTCCCCTCCCGAACTGAGTGAGGAGGGGATGAGTTGGGTGAGGCTGGGATGGAAGTTTATGGGTGGCAGGTGGGTTGGGCAGAAGTGTGTAGGACCCAAGGTGGGGTCTGATGCTTAGGCTTTCCCTGCGTCTGTCTCCCAACAGCCCCGGCCCCGGCTTTTCCATGCCTCAGCTCTGCTTGGAGACACCATGGTGGTTCTTGGCGGGCGTTCAGACCCTGATGAGTTCAGCAGTGATGTCCTGCTCTACCAGGTCAACTGCAACACCTGGCTCCTGCCTGACCTCACCCGTGAGTCCCTATCCCCAGAAGGCGGACATCCATCTGCAGCCCTGTCTCTGGGGACCCTGACCCTCATTAAAAGTCACTCAGCTCTCTTAGGACCCATCAGCAAAATTCCTTCCCTCTCCATATAACTAGAGACCATGGAGTTTCTTTCTCTTTTCTTTGGTTTTTCAAGACAGTTTTTCTTGAAGGTCAACTTGAAGGAGGCATGTCTGTCCTTCCACGTGTGGGTCCTGGGAATTGACTCAGTTTGTCACACTCAGTGGCAAATGACGACTCTCTGAGCTGTCTCATAGCCCCTTTCATTGTTTCTTAGAATGGTTTGTTTTTATTTATTTATTGCTTTGTTATTTTGAGATATAGTATCATTATGTCAGCTTAGCTTGCTTGGAACTCACTCTGTAGACCAGGCTGGCTTTGAACTCACAGAGATCCACCTGCCTCTGAATCCTCAGTGCTGGGATTAAAGGCCTTTGCCACCACAGAAAATGTGTTTTTATTCTAGTTATAAAAGTAATAGTAATCATTGTATATAATTTATAAAATAGGAAGAAAAACGAAACATCTGTAGTAAAAACCACTTTTGAAAGTGGGAAGTGTCCAGGTTTTCTGCCAGGCTAGAGATGGGCTTAGAGAGTTGGAGAGGTAGCTCAGTAGTTAAGAATAATTTCTGTATACTCATGAAGACTAGAGTTTAGATCCCAGCATGAGCACAACAAGTCAAGTGTCCCACATATGTGTGGAACCCCAGCTCTGAGGCAGGCAGAGACAGGAGCTTGTAGCTTGTTGGTGTCTGGCCCAGCTAAGAAAACTCAAATTCCAAGTTCATGGAGAGACCTTGCCTCAAAGGAATAGGTAGAGTGGGTTAAAGGATGGATGACAACTGATGGAGATGTGTACTCACACGTATGCATGAGTGCGTGTGCACTCGCACACATACACACACACACTTTTTTTTTTTCTTTGAGACAGGGTTTCTCTGTGTAGTCCTGGCTGTCCTGGAACTCACTTTGTAGACCAGGCTGGCCTTGAACTCAGAAATCTGCCACCACTGCCTGGCCAACTCACATGTACACCTTAAATGATCTTTTTAAAAATTGGAAGTTTGAGGCAGAGGCAGGTGAGTGAGTTCCAGGACAGCCAGGGCCATACAGAGAAACCCTGTCTAGAAAAACAAAACAAAACAAAAAAACCAAAACAAAAACCAAAACAAACAAAAAAAAATGGAAGTTCTAGAATCTCACTTGTATTTTAAATATACGGAAATATAGAATGTACTATAGAATAAATTTGCTTTTATGACGCTCAAAAGAAACTCCAGAAACCAACAAGTAAAACTCAGTGCTACTTATTTCCTGACCATTATATCCTCAGTACCAGAACGCAGTGATTGTCATTACTGGAAGAATATAAGAGGGGAGCCTAGATAGCTTAGACCTGGAAAGCATTTTGTAATAAGCAAATTTTTGACAGAGAGAAATAGGGCATATGGCCATTTTTCTTTTTCAGTGCTTCTGAGACACTCAGGCCTTGCACATACCACATAGCCACTGGGAGGGCAAGTGCTCTGTCTAAGCCATGTCTTTCAACACTTCATTTGTGGATTCTAGGCCAGCACTCTACCCGTAGCCCTGAAATCTTCACAACCTCTACTGCTCCTTGTAAGCCTGGCCTTGTCCTCTTCTGCCTTCCTCTTCCCCCAGAGGACTAGAGGAGCATAGAACTGTGCTGTGTGCCACTTACAACTCTTCCTGCCAACATAGGCGCAACACAGCCCCGATCTCCCACATCTTATCTCCTCGCCTTGTAAATGCTCCATCACTGAGCCACACCCCCAGCTCATCACTGGGGGATTCTAGGCAGGAGCCCTACCACTGAGCCACGCCCCCAGCTCATCACTGGGGGATTCTAGGCAGGAGCCCTACCACTGAGCCACGCCCCCAGCCCCTCATTGAGGGATTCTAGGCAGGAGCCCTACCACTGAGCCACGCCCCCAGCCCCTCATTGAGGGATTCTAGGCAGGGGCTCTACCACTGAGCCACGCCCCCAGCCCCTCATTGAGGGATTCTAGGCAGGGGCCCTACCACTGAGCCACACCCCAGTCCCTTACTTGAGGATTCTAGGCAGTGATCTATTGGCCTCTCATGGGTAGATTTGCTATAGGGGTTCTACTACTGAGCAAGGGCCTCAGCCCTCACTGGTGAATGTCTATGTGAGCTGTACTGCTAAGCCATGACCTCAGGCCCTGTGTAGCCTTTTCACTTCCTCGAGCACTGAGTGACTGTTGATGTATCTAGGACCTGTGCTCTGTGTGTTTTCTCTTTTCCTTTTCCATTTCTCCTTCACTCTCCCCAATTCCCTTTTACTCTGACTCAAACTTTTTAACATTCATTCTGTCTTGGATTAAAAATAAATATTAATTTATGTAATATGAAATTAATTTTTAAAAAATTAAAAGCCAAGTGTGCGTAGCCAGGGGGCAGCACCCTGGCTTCAGTTCCTAGCAACGCATTCACACACACACACACGTAACTAATTTTCTTAAATCCTATTTTTGCGGGGGGGGGTGGGCGCAGGGTTTCGAGACAGGGTTTCTCTATGTAGCCCTGGCTGTCCTGGAACTCACTCTGTAGACAAGGCTGGCCTCAAACTCAGACATCCGCCTGCCTCTGCCTCCCAAGTGCTGGGATTAAAGGCATGTGCCACTACTGCCTGGCTTAAATCCTATTTTTAATGATGCTTCTTAAATGCCTTAACCTCCCACCAGAGGTAGTGGGAAAAAAAAGGATACGGGGTGGTGGGAGTGGGAAGTGGACCTGATCAGAAATGGTTCGTTGGACCAACTCCTGTCTGTGCTGTCAGGAAATCAGCAGTTCAGCTCTCAGGTCAGCAGCAGCAGCTCCATCCACTCACAAGCACTTCATGGATACACCAGCAGTCCAGTTCTGTAGAGTCAGGATAGCAAACGTGAATCAGTAGTGGTGGTACGACCTAACAGAGGCAGCCAGGCCTCAGCCTTAGCACAAGTCAGCAGGATGGACCTGGAGGGACACCAGGAGAAGTTCTGGGCTTCTCTCAGGGAAGTGAAGACCAGCGAAGGTGCAAGAACCACAGGTGTTGCACAGCTAGCTCTAAAAGCCAGCCAAGCTCAGTCCCCATCACTATTGGGTGAGTCCTATTTATACCCTCCAAACATCACGTGTCCTCCATGGGTCTTACCTTTAGTGCAAGACTCTATCGCAGCTGACATCATTCTGCCAATTAGCCCAAGTCTTTAGAAGCAGAAGTGGAAGGAAACTGCAACACACTACCAGAAGTTTTTTGGTGTGTTTCTCTGTATGGAGTTCCAACAAATGGAGCTCCACTATGCAATGTAAGGTGGACCGATACATGTGGTCATTAGTGAAGAATCCTTCATCACATGTCCTTTCACGTGCTTGCTGTAGCAGAACATCCTCTCTCCTGTGTCTGCTTCAGTGAAATGTGCCTTCATGAGTCTGCCTTAGCCTTTCCACTACCTTAGCCTGTGTCCACTTCAGGAAAACACTCCTTCACGTGTTTGCCCCAGCAAAACACCATCCAGCACAACTGACGCTCCAAAGAACCCTTAAGTCTCCACTTCACACACATACAAATAAATTTTTATTCTGGTGGCATTTAGAGCTTTTACTGCCTTTACGCAGCTTTTAGTGCTGTGTGACCACCACCTCCATCCAGTTCCAGAATCTTTGTCTCTGCTCTTTTCATTTCCTTGTGACTTATTTGTTATTCAGGGTGTTACAGGTGGAGCCCAAGGTGCAGCCTGTGAGTGTTAGGTCAGCGCTCTGTCAGTCAGCCACATGCCCAGCCCACTTCTTCCTCTTCCTCTTCTTCTCCTTTTCCTCCTCCTCCTTCTAACCTGTTTAGACATGTTTATTCTATTTTACATATTTGAGTGTTTGTCTGTGTATATGTGTGTGCACATGTGCCCACAGAGGTCAAAAGGAGGCATTCACATCCCCTAGACTTGGAGTTATCGATAGTTGTGGCTGCTAGAAACCAAACCCCAATCCTCTCCAAGAGCAACAAATGTTCTTAACCACTGAGTCATCTCTCCAGCCCCCACCTCTCTTCCTGTTCTTTTTTCTGTTTGTCTGCATTTCGGTCCCTATCTTTGCTGTCTGATTCTCCTGTCTGTCTGTCTCTTCTTTCTTTATCTGCCCCCTTTTACTCTGTCCTCTCTGGATGTCCCTGACCAATCTTTCAGTAGGTCTCTTCTTTTTGCTTCTTGCTTTCTACCTCTCAGAACCCCCTATCTTTCTTCAGGACCAGCCTTTGTGGGGTCCCCAATGGAGGAGTCTGTGGCCCATGCAGTGGCAGCAGTGGGTAGCCGCCTGTACATCTCTGGAGGATTTGGGGGTGTAGCCTTGGGCCGCCTGCTGGCATTGACCCTGCCCCCCGACCCCTGCCGTCTGCTGCCTTCACCTGAAGCTTGTAACCAGTCTGGGGCCTGCACCTGGTGCCATGGTGCTTGCTTGTCTGGGGACCAGGCCCACAGGTAACCATAGTGACTGACAGTCCATGGCACAATACACACTGCTGTCCTCTGAGGGATTTAGGAAGTGAGCTGGGCTTGGGAGAGCGGTCTTGAAGTTCGACTGCCAGGTTCTGCTTCACACATGGGGAAGAGAATGATCATCAGAAGTAGAGATGGTTGGGAATACTCCAGTCTGAGCCCTGCTTGTACCTCAATGTCTCCCCTTTTGGAGGAACTGGGTTGGGACTTGCTTCTACATGTATAGTATAGTTTAGACCAGCACAGATTGAGAGTGGTGCAGTGTCCAGGGTATTTGAAATCTCATCTGTATGGGAAGACCCTGAGACCAGAAGGGCAGGTGGGATCAGCTCAGAAACGGCCTTCAGTACTGGCTGGGACCAGGCTCTGAGCAAGTCTGCTGCCTCCTCAACTGCAGGAGCGCAGACACCTCTGAAAACCAAGTCATCCCTTGGTTAACTCATTCGTCTGCCCCAGTGCCATGATGGAACCTACTTAGGGGTTGTTTGTCCCATGGTAGGCAGCAGAGCATGCCATCATGCATCCTGCAGTGTGGTTAACGGATTTGATTATGGGATGCTGACCCCCACCACACACACACACACACACACACACACACACACACACACACACGGGCCTGTGTGTCATAGCAGGAATATCCACTGTTTTTCTAAAATCTGGAAAATGCTAAAAAAAAATCCATGCATTTCCAAGGAATTACAGACCTATACTGTGGATTAGGGGGTTTTGGCGGGGGGGGGGGGGGGGGGGGGGGGGGGGGGAGATGGAAGTTGGAGACCTGAGCAGAGAGATTCTTAGAGTGCATGTTGGGGGCAGAGTGGCAAGAGGAGGTGGCACAGAGAGTCCTTGGCCTCTGGCTGTGTGAGAAGAATACTGTTTTGGGAAGGATAGTGGGGAAGAGGAAACAGTTGGCGATACCTCAGGCTCAATGGCCGGAGGACATGAATCACAAAGGGATGGGGCTAACCAGGATCCTGAGGTACAGTCTGGGGACGTGGTGTAGGGTTCTGTAGGACCATGTACAAGAGACAAAGCATACATCCTAGATGCAAGTGAGTAAGCTAACCTCATGTCCTCTAGGTTGGGTTGTGGGGTGCCCCCTTGCTCCCCAATGCCTCGCTCACCTGAGGAATGTCGGAGGCTGCGGACCTGCAGTGAGTGCCTGGCCCGCCATCCTCGGACCCTGCAGCCTGGAGATGGAGAGGTGAGTGGTGGGTAGAGGGACAGGGATACTGGTCTCCACTATGGTTTACTGCCTCGCCCATCCCTGCATCTCAGGAACAATGGAACTTGTCATCTCTGGTGGTTGGGTAGGAAGAAGGGATGCTGAGCTCCACAGAGCCCACCAGCTCCATCTTCCTCCACCAGGCATCCATTCCCCGTTGTAAGTGGTGCACCAACTGCCCAGAGGGTGCCTGCATTGGGCGCAATGGGTCCTGCACCTCAGAGAATGACTGTCGAATCAACCAGCGAGAGGTCTTCTGGGCTGGGAACTGCTCGGAGGCCGCGTGTGGAGCTGCTGACTGTGAGCAGTGTACACGGGAGGGCAAGTGCATGTGGACACGGCAATTCAAGAGGACCGGTGAGCCTCATGTTTTGCTCTCTAAGGGGTTAGAGGCCTGGGCACCTGCATATCAGAGGAAAGCCAGGGACTAGACACTGAGTCTGAGCTGGCAGTGCTAAGACTTAAACCCGTGGGTCTGGAGAAGAAGGGCCGGCATCTAGACTCCTCTGAAGGAGGAGAGTCTGAGAAGCAGACTGGCTACTGACCCTGGCCCCTCCCCCCGGCCCCCCAACAGGGGAGACTCGCCGAATCCTGTCAGTGCAGCCCACCTACGACTGGACTTGCTTCAGCCATTCTCTGCTGAATGTGTCTCCTATGCCGGTGGAATCCTCACCTCCACTGCCCTGCCCCACGCCCTGCCACCTCCTGCCCAACTGCACATCCTGCTTGGCCTCCAAGGGCGCAGATGGGGGCTGGCAGCACTGTGTGTGGAGCAGCAGCCTGCAGCAGGTAATGGCCGCGTCCTGCTGCCCAGCCCAGTGTCCTTTGCTGCCTTCCTTTCCCAGCTCCGGCCTGTCATCCTCTCTCCTCCCTCTTGTCCTCTTTTCCTTCCCTTGTCTTTCATGCCTCCTGCTGTTATGGTCACAACTCTGTACTCCTAGGATGTCAGGATCTTTTTCAAGGCCCAGTGAGACACTGCCAGGGAGGGCTGGGAAGGACCTTCACACATGGTGGGCCAGGACCTTGATTGTCTGGGGGTTGGAGTTATGACTGGTTGCGGTGGATATACTTGACAGAAGCAGGTGGCTAGGACCTAACTGCCTACCACGTTGTCCACTTCTGGAAGGTCCAAAATGTGTCCACCTAACATAATTTAGTTGTCCCAGTGGCAGACAAAAGCATTTGCCTTGGCCTGCCCCTGTGGAAGGCCAGTTAGATCCACCCTCCACTGTCATGTCTAGCAAGGAATGTCTGATTCCCCCTGATACCCATTCCTTGTGCATAGACTGATAGCCAGGACCCAGTAGCAGTATGCCAGCTCACCAAACCACTAGGGCCTGACTGGGTCAGCTATCCCCTCACCCTTCACCCAGTGGACCACAGTGCAGGGTAGGGGACCCATGCCATTGGGACTTCCATTCTAAAAGTGACATTACAGAGAACCCAGCAGTGCTTCCTGCATGTCCCCCATAGAGGACTGCCAGCTTTTACAGCTAAAAGCTTTACCTAGGAGCGGTGCATTGGCTTATGCACCTTGTAATTGAACTCTCAGGCCCCAGGCCTAAGAAAATAGCCCACTCAGTAAAGCAGCTGCCTGTGAAGCAGGAAGACCTGAATTTCACCCCCTGATAAAAATATCCAGGTGCGTAGGACTCACTTGTAACCCCAGTGCTAAGGAGGTAGACACTGGCAGGGCCCTGGAACTCCATGGCTAGTCTAGTCTACTCAGTGACTTCCAGGCCAGTGAGAGACTGACTGACTCAAAGACAAGGTGGACAGCGCCTGAGGTCATTCACTGACCTCCACATGTACTTGTGCACTCAAAAACTCAGCTGGGTTTGGATCTAGCATGGTGCTGGGATCCACACTTGAGTCCTGTGCAAGAGCAGTGTGTGCCTCACCTCTAAGCCCACTCTCTAGCCCTGCTATCATTACAATGTAGGAAAATGATACCGCAGAATGCTGTCGCATGCCTTGTAACTCTAGGGTTTGTGTGGCTGAGGCAGGAAGGCCTCAAGTTCCAGGACAGCCTGGATACATAGAGTCCCTGCTGGGGTGTTGGGGCAGGCAGGGAGAAAGCAGATGTTCTCATGGCCAGGGCACAAAAGCACTGGACTCCTTGGCAGGGCTCTGCTCCCTGGGCTCTGCTCCCAGCCAGCCCAGCTCTTGCAGACTCAGAACTCTGGCCACAGCCATGAGGGTTTCTATTTCAAGACTGCATAATTGCTTTATTCTTCCTAATTGCCCTTGGGCAGCCAGCCCAGATTAATTATACTCCTCTTATATTTCACACAAGGCCAAACACTGAATAAAATGCTCTTATACCCCATGGTATGTTCCCAAGGGCCCAGACCTCATTCTGTACTCAGTTTGAGTCCCAACCAGAGAGTGATAGCTTGTGAATTGTAGGCTGGCTTCCCACCAGGACACCTCCATCACCTGGCTGGGTTGGAGGTAGCCTGTTTATCCCAAAGCCAGCCCTAAGCTTGTTATAAGAAGTTGTGGCTTGTGGGCTGGAGGGATGGCTCACAGCTGTCTGTAAATCGGGGGTTCAGCACCCTCATATAGACATACATGTAGGTAAAATACAAAACCATAAAATAAAAATAAATATATTATTTTTAAAAAGAAGAGACTTTGCATCGATGTGATAGGACTTATGAGGCATGGGAGTTTCTTTTAATCTTTAAAATGTATTTTTATTATATATATACATATATACATATATGTGTGTATGTGTGTATATATATATGTATGTATGTGGTTTTTTTTCTCTTTTTTTTTTGTTTGTTTTTTTGTTTTTTTGAGACAGGGTTTCTCTGTGTAGCCCTGGCTGACCTGGAACTCACTCTGTAGACCAGACTGGCCTTGAACTCAGAGAGATCTGCCTGCCTCTGCCTCCCAAGTGCTGGGATTAAAGGTGTGCACCACCACTGCCAGCACTTTTTTAAATATGATCTTCCTCTGTAGCTCAGGCTAGCCTGCAACTCATATAACCGAGGCTGATCTTGACTACTTTTCTTCTTCCTCCTTCTCTTCCTCTTCCCTCCTCCTCTTCTTCCATCTTCTTCCTCTTCTTTCTCCTCCTTCTCCTTCGTTACATATACTTATTTATTCATTTGGGAGGGGATGCGTGTGTTTAGAGGTCAGAAGACAACTTGTAGGAGTGAGTTCAATTTTTCCCCTATATGGGTCCCAGGGATCAAACTCATGCCATCAAGTTTAGCAACACGTGCATTTACCCTTCGAGCTGTTTACCTGCCCTGGTCTGGGGCCTCTTGTTTCTCCTGTTTCTGCCTCCAAAGTACTGGGATTGCCCAGTTCTCTTTGGGTCACAAGTAGAAAGTTCAGTAGGGCTTCCTAGGGGCTGAACATTGAGCCCTGGAAGCTTCCATGTCTGTGTCTCACCCTCCTTGGGACGCGACTGATACCTGATGCCTGCCTGTTCTGTTCCTGCTCTCTCTGTATCTCCATCTGTTCACCATTTCATTCCAGTGTCCTCTTAGGCCAGAGCTCCACAAAACCCTAGTCCATTGTTCTTAAATACCAGGCCTCATATAGCCCAGGCTGCCCTATATAGCTAAGGGTAGCCTTGAACTCTTGATCCTCCATCCTCTGTCTTCTGGGATTGCAAGCATGGGCTACTGTGCTGCATTCATCCAATTCTAGTCTTGATGTCTGGTTGCAAAGGTTTATGATAGTCCCGTTTGTGCCTTGAGCTAGCTAGAACCAGGGAGGGTGGGGCCTGGGAGAAAAGGGTGCAGTCTAAATGTTTAACTTTCTTTCCCCCTTTCTCTCTCTTGGTTTCCCTGGACAGTGTCTGAGCCCTTCCTACTTGCCCTTGCGATGTATGGCTGGAGGCTGTGGGCGGCTGCTTAGGGGGCCAGAGAGCTGCTCGCTGGGCTGTGCTCAGGCTTCCCAGTGTGCCCTGTGCCTGCGACGACCCCACTGTGGCTGGTGTGCCTGGGGGGGCCAGGATGGGGGTGGCCACTGCATGGAAGGTGGTCTCAGTGGTCCCCGAGACGGTAAGAGAGGTTCCATGGGCTGGGCAGGTAGTTGGCCAGGGGCACAGAGAACAAAAATGGGGGGCGGTTCTGAGGTGGTGGGAAGGGTCCAGGTGTCTGGGACAGTGATGGATTGATCTCCCGGGTAAAGCCCTGTGTCCTCTGGGGTCAGGGCTAACATGTGGACGTCCTGGGGCCTCCTGGGCCTTCCTGTCCTGCCCTCCTGAGGACGAGTGTGCAAACGGGCACCATGACTGCAATGAGACCCAGAACTGCCACGACCAGCCCCACGGCTATGAGTGCAGCTGCAAGACAGGCTACACCATGGACAAGTGAGGCTCGAGAGGGCTGGGCAGAGACAGGGCAGGAGTTACAGGGGCAGTGAAGATGGGGTGACACAAATCACGTGGAAGGAAACAGCCCAGGCTCATGGGTGGGGGAGCTGATCTGTGAGACAGGAGGACAGTTGGCTGACCCAGTGTTCAGGGGACAAAATAGCTAGAGAAGCCAGGGAAGAATGAGTCTCTAGAAGAGCATAGTGGGGACAGGGATGGGCAGGCTCCAGGCAAGCCGCCTACTGAAAGAGGGTGGGACTGTGGGTGAAGGCTGGGCCCCTGCCCTCATCACTGCTTGTCCCTGCAGTGTGACTGGTGTCTGCCGCCCTGTGTGTGCCCAGGGCTGTGTGAATGGCTCCTGTGTGGAGCCTGATCATTGCCGCTGTCACTTTGGCTTTGTTGGCCGTAACTGCTCCACAGAGTGTCGCTGCAACCGCCACAGTGAGTGTGCCGGTGTGGGAGCACGGGATCACTGCCTGCTGTGCCGGAACCACACCAAGGTATGGGACCTGCCACCTAGCCCCTCAGGCCCTGGCCGAGCCTGAGCCCCCTCAGTCTGCTTAGAAGTGGCTTTTTATTGTTTGTTTTGTTTTGTTTTGTTTTTAAAATATATTTTGGTGGTACTGGGAATGGAACCCAGAGTGTTTGACACACTAGGCAAGTGCCGTACCACTGAGTCATACCCCAGCCCTTGGGCTAAGGCATCTTAAGGTTAACTCCCAGTCCCGAGAAGCCATGGGCAGGGCAGGGTGGAAGAACCCTATTCTGGGGAGATGTGAAAAGACTTTGGGGGCTGTGTGGTAGGGGACACAATAGCTGGAGAGCCTGGGTATGTGGAAGGCCTCGTTACTCAGGACTGAAGGGCTGGGGCAAGGGTGTGAAGGTAGGGGCTACATCGCAGCCCAGTTGGGAGGACCAGAGCAGCTGCCTGGCCCTTGTGTCCCCTGCCCCATGTTTCCCCAGCCCTTTTGATGGCACTATCCTTTGTTATCAGGGTAGCCACTGTGAGCAGTGTCTCCCACTGTTTGTGGGCTCAGCTTTGGGCGGTGGGACCTGCCGGCCCTGCCATGCCTTCTGTAGAGGGAACAGCCATGTGTGCGTCTCCAGGAAAGAGCTGGAAATGGCCAGAAAGGAGCCAGAGAAGTACTCACTGGATCCAGAGGAGGTAAGGGAATGAAGTTTGCACTCATGAGTCTGAGGAGGAGGCTGGGCCTGGACCCTTGTGTCTGAGGGAAGAGGGTGGGTTCTCGACTCCTGTGTCTGAGAATAAGGCTGGGCCTGAGGGAGGAAGCCTCCCTGGGCCTGAACCTTTATCTCTGAGGGAGGATACAGGGCCTGGACCCCTGTATCTGAAGGGAGAGATGGGACCTGGACCCCTGTGTCTGAGGGAGGAAGCTAAGGCCTAGACTCCTGTATCTGAGGGAGGAGGCTGGGGCCCGGACCCCTGTGTCTGAGAAGAAGGCTGGGCCTGATAGAAGAGGCTGGGCCCTGGACCCCTATGTCTGAGGGAGGAAGACTGGGCCTGGACCCTTGTGTCTGAGGGAGGAGGCTGGGTCTGGACCCTGTATCTGAGGGAGGAAGCTCGGCCCTAGACCCCTATGTCTGAGGGAGGAGAGCTGCCCATGTCTCTCTATGCCCTTGTTGGCCAGATTGAAACCTGGGTGGCAGAAGGTCCTAGTGAAGATGAAGCTGTGTGTGTGAACTGCCAGAACAACAGCTATGGGGACCGATGCGAGAGCTGCCTCCATGGCTACTTCCTCTTGGACGGGAAATGCACCAAGTAAGAGGAAGGAGCCTGGCCCTCACCCTTCTCACCAGGAGTGACCCTGGGAACTAGACCTCCTTTGCCTGGCCCTCCATTGTCAGAAGCTAATGAAGTTTAAGAAAGCTGGAGGCCAAGCGGTGGGTGAGGAACATGGGTGGGACCTAGTTGAGAGGCCCTCACATCAGAGGTCGGCGACAAGGGCTGCAGAAAGACTTGGAGGGAGACTTGGTTCCTGAGTTCACAGAAGGCTGCTGAGGAAGGAGGCCGCAAGATCACCCCCATCTTATGCCTGCCCTTCTGAAACTTCAGGAAACTGGAGACAGTCCAAGCAGACTGTTACTCAAGGACCATGGGGCAGTGGCTTGACCTCTGAGAGTCCGGAGGTCAGGACATTCACCCCACTGTCTTCCATTCTCAGGTGCCAGTGTAATGGCCATGCTGACACCTGTAACGAGCAGGACGGAACAGGATGCCCATGTCAGAACAACACAGAGACAGGCACTTGCCAGGGCAGCTCTCCCAGTGACCGCAGAGACTGCTACAAGTACCAGGTGTGTCTGGAAAGCCAGCTCCTGGGCTCGCTGCCACAGGAGCAAAGGGCGGAGCTGGGATGAGGGGATGTAGGACTAAGATTGGGGCTGTGAACCTGGTTTGGGGTGGAGATCATCTTGTATACTTGCTGAACCCCGGGTAGTGGCCCAGAGTTCAGATGTAGGACCTCATGGGCTCTGTGACAATCACAGATTGCAGGCTGTAAGTGCCGGAAACTCTCAGAGGAGCTTAGGGGAAAAGCAAATGTTTTGACTCTGAAAACAGGTCTGACTGGGTACAGTGGAATATGCCAGCTATTCCAGGGGCTGAGGAGGACCCTGAGTTCAAGGCTAGCTTGGGCAATAGAGGGATACAGTTTAAAAAACAGTAGTCTGAAGATGTGGCTCAGCTGCTGGAGTGCTTGCCTGGTGTGCGCACATAGCCCTGGCTTTCTCTCCTGCACTGCAGAAGCCAAGTGTGGTGGCATCTATGTGACCCCAGCATTTGGGAGGCAGAGGCAGAAGGATCAGAAGCTACATAGAGATTGTGATCCAACCTGTGCTAAATGAGATTCTATCTCAATACAGCAGCAACAGGGCCAACAGGAACCTGTGTGCTCTGGGGCCTGCCTGTAGGAATGGCTGCATCCAAGAAGTCAGTGATGTCAGAAATGTCACTGTGACTCAACTCTCCCCGTGCCAGCTTTGCTACTGGGGAGGTTTTTGTCCCATGTGCCTTTCCCCACCAGGTGAAATCTGGCTTCTCATTAATTCTAAACTTAGATTTAAATCCCCCTTGCCAGCCACATCTGTGGCTCCAGCTGTGATCCTAGTTCTTTTTTTTTTTTCCCCGAGACAGGGTTTCTCTGTGTAGCCCTAACTGTCCTGGAACTCACTCTGTAGACCAGGATGGCCTCAAACTCAGAAATCTGCCTGCCTCTACTTCCCAAGTGCTGGGATTAAAGGCATGCGCCACCACCGCCTGGCAGTGATCCTAATTCTTAGGAGGCTGAGGCAGGAGGATTCTGTCAGTACTAGGCCTGCATGGTACAAGACTTAATTTAATGAAACCTAACACAAACCCAAATCCCCCTTAGGCCCATTTCTCATTTCTGAAGCAGAGGGGCTGGCTGACTGCTCTGCCCCACTCCCCCCACCCAGCCGCTTTCTCCAGGCCCAGGGAACAGCTTCCTGTCTCATGGAAGTCTTCTCTTTTCCAGGAACATGGGATTTGTCAGTAGAGGTATAGCTCCACCCAGACCAGCCTCCCATCCTAGACCAGAAGTTTTGCTTTACTGGTGTATGACTGAAAGGCCTACTGGGGACGCTGGGGAGACAGCTCAGTCAGTAAAGTGTCCACTACACAAGCTCTAAGACCTAAGTTTATTGCCGGGCATGGTGGCACACACCTTTAGTCCCAACATTTGGGAGGCAGAGGCAGAGGCAGGTGGATCTCTTTGAGATGGTGGCCAGCCAGAGATACAAAGTCTTAAGAAGACCCAAGTTTGGGCAGTGGTGGCGCACGCCCTTAATTCCGGCACTTGGGAGGCAGAGGCAGGTGGATTTCTGAGTTCAAGGCTAGTCTGGTCTACAGAGTGAGTTCAGCTATACAGAGAAACCCTGTCTTAAAAAAAAAAAAAAAAAAAAAAAAAAAAAAAAAAAAAAAAAAGAAGACCCAAGTTTGGATCTTCATATTCACTTGCATATACATGTGCACACACAAAAAATGTGCTCACACATAAACTACACACAGGCACACATACACACATGCATGCATACATACATACAAAGCCCATTGAGGGCCTGAAAGCATGCCTCTATGGTATAAGAATACCTGCCCCAAATCCCCCAGTGAGGGGCTGGGTTGTGGCTCAGTGGTAGAGCTGTAAATCCCCTTATATTAGGATTACCAATGCCTGTTATTGTGCCCAGCAAAAACAAAACAAAACACCCTCAATGCTGTCAGACGCAGCCATTGGCCTTTGCCACAGTGGGCTGGCGGTCAGTGCAGACCTCCTCCAATCCCTCTGTTGGCTGTTGGTTCTAATAATTATAGCAGTAATAAGGAGCCATGTGGTAACCACCATGACTAAGTGATAGATATGGTGACCATGACTGAGGAAGGCCACTGTAAAAAGGTGACACTTTGCGCTGAAGCGACAGTGTCAGGCAAGTGGACCTGTGGAGCCATCTAGGCAGAAAGGATCCGCTGCTATAGAGGCCCAAGAAGAAGCCAGGTGGGCAGGAAATGCTGGCCAAACTCTGAGCACAGGCTGTGAATATGACTTCAGTTCTCTGAGCAAGCCTGGCTTCCTGTCAGTTCAGAGGTTCAGTGAGGTCAGGTCACTGGCAGAGGGCCACATGTAGCTAGTAAGGACACACAGCCAGAATTCTATAGATGCCTCATGGCTGAGAGCCCCACGCTGGGGTGCAGGTAGGGTGTGCTGGAGCACAGTGTCATGGCTGTTTAGTATTGAGGGTTGCAGCACTGAGCTCAGCCCTGATGGCCCACTCTCCTCCTGACCTATCACAGTGTGCTAAGTGCCGGGAGTCGTTCCACGGGAGCCCTCTAGGTGGCCAGCAGTGTTACCGACTCATCTCTGTGGAACAAGAATGCTGCCTGGACCCCACTTCCCAGACCAACTGCTTCCATGAGCCGAAGCGCCGGGCCCTGGGTCCTGGCCGCACCGTGCTGTTTGGCGTCCAACCCAAGTTCACCAATGTGGACATTCGCCTGACACTAGACGTGACCTTCGGTGCTGTGGACCTCTATGTCTCCACCTCCTATGACACTTTTGTGGTCCGGGTGGCCCCTGACACTGGTGTCCACACTGTGCATATCCAGCCACCTCCCCCTCCCCCACCTCCCCCACCTCCTGCTGATGGTGTACCTCGGGTGGCCGCGGACCTAGGAGGATTGGGAGCCGGAAGTGGAGCGGGTTCTCCAGTGGAACCGCGAGTCCGGGAGGTGTGGCCACGAGGCCTGATTACCTACGTGACAGTGACGGAACCCTCAGCAGTGCTGGTGGTCCGCAGTGTGCGGGACAGGCTGGTGATCACCTACCCCCATGAACACCACGCCCTCAAATCGAGCCGATTCTACCTGCTGCTGCTGGGTGTGGGAGATCCCAACGGGCCTGGTGCCAACGGCTCGGCAGACTCACAGGGCCTGCTTTTCTTCCGGCAAGATCAGGCCCACATCGACCTGTTCGTCTTCTTCTCTGTCTTCTTTTCTTGCTTCTTCCTCTTCCTCTCACTTTGTGTGCTCCTCTGGAAGGCCAAGCAGGCTCTTGACCAGCGGCAAGAGCAGCGCCGGCACCTGCAGGAGATGACCAAGATGGCCAGCCGTCCTTTTGCCAAGGTCACTGTCTGCTTCCCTCCAGATCCTGCAGGCCCAGCACCTGCATGGAAGCCAGCAGGGCTCCCACCTCCTGCTTTCCGCCGCTCTGAGCCTTTCCTAGCACCCCTATTGCTGACAGGAGCTGGGGGCCCCTGGGGACCCATGGGAGGTGGGTGCTGCCCACCAGCCCTCCCTGCCACCACAGCTGGCCTACGAGCTGGGCCTATCACCCTTGAACCCACAGAAGATGGCATGGCTGGTGTGGCCACTCTGCTGCTCCAGCTACCTGGAGGGCCTCATGCTCCCAATGGGGCCTGTCTTGGGTCAGCCCTTGTCACTCTGCGTCATAGGCTGCATGAGTACTGTGGGGGTAGTGGGGGTGCCGGAGGCAGTGGACACGGGGGTAGTGGAGGCCGGAAGGGACTGCTGAGCCAGGACAATCTCACAAGCATGTCCCTTTGACCTGTCAAGGGTCCTCTTCCACAGCTACCATGTTGCCTGATGGGGCCACTCTGGACTAGAGATCCCCTGGACAGTCCTCAGAAACCCCTGGCTCCCTTTCCCCGGGGTTCCCCCTTTGTTCTGCATTTACAACTATTTATTGCACTGCTACTTTGTGCCTAGCACAGTTGTAGGTACAGAGCAAAGCAGGAGGTGAGAAGCCGTTCCCTCATCTGGTAGGACTTGAGTTCTTGTGGAAGGAGACACGTGCACAAACACATACACACAGTGTGACATTGAGGTAAAGCCGGTGAAGCATTTGGAGTAACTGGGCTGAGAAAGGTGACAGACTGAGGGAAGACCTTTGGGAAACAAATTCAAGATCTGAGGGGACTGTAAGGCTGAGGGGCCTGAGGCTGGAAGTGGTTTGTTTTATTACAAGAACCAGAAGCCTTGCCACTGCAACCCAGATCAGGTGTAGGATGAGCTGGGTTTTACTCTCAGGACAGTGGGAAGCAGTTGGACAGTTCTGTGGTGGTAAATGAGGAGCCTCCGCTCTGGGGAGAAGAGTGGGCTGGTGGGCACAGAAGAGGCTGCAGGTGGGTAACTGTGCAGGATGAAGGCGAATGGCAGGATGTGACCGTGGTGCAGATGTTGAGGTAAGGAAGAGGACATACCCAGAATGGCCACTTTATGTCCTGGGCCATGGGTAGACAGTGAGGGGACAGGCTGGGGCTTGTGGGCTTGATCCAGGTGTAATTGCGGGCTCATACAGCAAGCGCTTTGAGTAGTCACCAGGAGGGATCTAGTGCCCTGCGGTGAGTTTAGCACTGGCAAAGGCAGGCAGCTACTGAGGGGACAGGACAGCGCAGCCACCCATTGTAGGAGCAGTGAGCTGCTTCTGGGTTGGACCAGGGCCACCAGCTGAACCTGGAGATGTAGACTTATTTCAAGGGAGCTTCAGAGGCAAGTCCTTTGCCTGAGATGCCTCACATCCTGCCCTGGCAGGTGGGAGGTGGAACACCCTGGAGGGGCCATCATTTGGCTCTTTGTCTTGAGGCTTTGGGACTCTCCTCAGAGGCCAACCCCCACCTGGATCTCCTTTTTGGACTTAGGAGCTCTCTCCCCACCCGACCACGACCCCCCAGTCCTAGGCAACTGCCTGAGCTTGGGACTCTTGCTTTCTCAAGACTCCAACTTCTAGCCACTGTTTTGGTCCTGGGGTGGGGGTTGGACCCAACCTCTTCCCCTTGTTAGGGTTACCCCAGTCTGATGTGATCCTGCTAATGTGTGCATGTCAGCAGGGGTTACATCTCTATGACAGGAGGGTAACTGAGGCAAAGAATAAAGTGTGGGGAAGACTTGGGCGTCTTGACTTCGTCTGTGTGCAGGGGAGGGAGGGATGGGCTCTGGGTGAGTGGTACATGTGTCTTTGTCCTGTTCCCACCTCCACGCCATGCATCCTGAGCCTGGCTCTGCCCCCTTTTGGCAATGGTAGGGTGCTACAACAGGATCTCTTATTCCCCAGAAGAGAGAGGCAGGAGGGGATATCTTTGACCCTTTCTTTGTCCCTGCCACAGTTTGGCTCAGGAAGAATCAGACAGTCTGTGTCCCAGGGATTGTCATTAGACAAGAACCCCCTCCCTGGCACCGAACACAGAAACCATTGTTTTAACCCGGAGGAATTGAGCACGGAGAACTGGCAGTGCAGCTGAGGGCAGCAGCTGCAGGACCATGGCACCATGGCGCCTGGGTGTGGATGAGCATCCTCTGAAGCCAAAAAAAGCTGAAAAAGCATCATGCTTAACATCATATCCCTCAGCCCTGGAATGCCAAAACGATGCCTGGATGCAAGGGGAGATGCCAACCTGAGATTGCTGACCTCCGCCTCATCTTAGCATGGGGCTTTTGCTACAGATGCTCAACAATGCACTTTCTCTGTATGCTTGGCCCCAACACAAGCCACTTGCTTCAGCGCAGGGCCGTGTGGCTCATGAGTGACATAGTACTTTTAGGCGGTACTCTGGGCCCACATGAGTTTGGCTTTATAAGCTGATGGTGGCCTCTGCCTAGGAGATGTGAGTATAAACTTGGCTTTAAAAAATTGTGTGTGTATGTATGTATGCAGGTATGTATGCAGGTATGTATGCATGCACGCACATGGGTGGAGGTGCCCTAAAAGTCCAGGAGAGGGCGTCAGATCCTCTCTAACTAGAGTTACAGGCAGTTGTGAGCTACCATGTGGATTCTGTGAACCAAACTGCTGCTTCCCAAGAGCAGCCAGAGCTCTTAATCACTGAGCCATCCCTTATTATAGTTTGTTTGTTTTACATATTAAGAATTGCTATGCTCATAGGTGAAAACAGGCTTGGAAAGGTTTATAAATTCACTAAGATAATACAGAAACAGCAAGGTAAAGACTGGATCCCAGGAATTCTGAGACCCAAGCATGTTCCAGTTAGTTCGTTATGCAGTAAATGTCACCAGGCGAAGTCAACGAGTTGAGCTGAGAAGGTGGTAATGAACTTCAGTGTGATGAGCTAGCTTGAGGGACTACCCTTGGGGGCTTTTTCCCAAAGGTCCATCTTGTCAGAGGCTGATGGGAGAATCCAACTCCCTTTGGGCACTCCACATACGTGGTATGTTCAGGCACATCACCTGTACACATGAAATTAAAATTCTTTTTTACAGTGTCTATAGATACTGAGCAGGGGAGAGCATTGTTTGAAGAGTTTAAATCTTTTTAATATAAGTTTTATTTGAGGCTGGAGTCTCAATATGCAGCCCAAGCTGCCCTCATACTATGCAGCCTGAGCTCTTAAACCTCCTGCCCCAGCATCTGGAGTGCAGGGATTGCAGCAGGCTTGGGCATCTATCCTGAGACTGTCTAGTTTGGCTTATTTTCAGGATGTGGGCAGTACTTAGATAGACCATCTGCAGCCTCGGGGCTAATAGTTCTATTTTGTGAGGCCCTTCCAGGAAATCATCTACACGGCTAGCCCTAGCAAACCTATCTTGTCTGATACTCCTAGCCGCCTTTCATGCACCCCACGCCCCTCAGCAAACCTCCCATTGCACCCAGAGTCCTTCCCTGCGACAATAAAAACTTGTAGGTGGGGTTGGTTTTCAGGTTTTTATTGTGGGTGTATTTTTTTGGCAGTGGGACGGGGCAGTGGGACAGGCTTTCCAAGGAATGGCCTCCCAGGGAGGCCAGGCAGGACCAAGGACTCAAAAGAGGATGTCCTTATTCTCGGATCTTCAGTTCCCGCGCCATCTGGCAGAGGGCGCAGGGCAGGCAAAAGGTGAGGGCAGCCCAGTCGTGCCCGACGGAGCCCTGGAGGGTGGGAAAGAGAGATCGAGAAAGGTCAGGAGTTTTGCTCTGGGGTGCCAGGTGGCAGGCCCAGTCTCAGTCCCTGCAGTTCCCAGTCTCAATCCATGTGGTCCGGGATTGGCGCGTACCTGGATGTGGTAGCGCTCCCGCATGCCGGTGCGCAGAGAATGCAGTCCTCCGGGCAGGTAGGGCGCACAGCAGCACTCTCCAAAGTCGTCGGAGATGCGGCAGGCAAGGCACAGCGGAGCGAAAGTGCCACACAGACCTGGACAGGGCAGAACGGTCAGGTCCCGGGGCGCGCTGTGCTTGCCCCCGGGGAGGGCACGCACGGTGGCATGGAGGGGATGAGGGCCCGGGCAGACAGTTATAGAGAAGGAAACGAAGATTCAAAGCAATCAGGCTCGGGGTGGGGTGGCTTAGTGGCTGGAGAGGGAGTGGGGTCACCGTGAGGAGGGTGAGGGTTGGATGATGGGATCCCAGGCAGAGTGAAGATTGCAGGAATGTGGGGTGAGCTTCCTTCCCTCCCCATCTCTCCCGGACACTCACAGACGGGCATGTCGTTGCAACAGTCGGTGAGGCCCGTGTGCCAATCGCTGAGCTGTGTCTGATAGCAGGTGTTGGCGCACTGAGGCTGGCTAGTCACTGGATATGACATGGCTGTGGAGGTAAGAGAAAGGGCATCAAGAGGCATCCGGGCAGAGCCTTCTGAGCCGCACCACCCTTGCCGCCCTTCCTTCTGCCGGGCAGTTTGGGCAGGCCACCTGGCCGCCCACTGGAGGAAACATCGCTGTACCTCCCCATTCCTATCTGTCACATTTGGTCATCAACACCCCTAGCCTGTCTCTGCTGCTGTTGCCAACTACACATCTGGTTGAACCACAGTTGAGAGGGAAAGTGGGCACCACAGCTGGGCAGAGCCTGGACTTGGCTACACATACCACCACCTCCTCCTCCACGACTGGGCTCCAACATTTCCTGGGGCCTCTGGGGTAAAAGCAGGTGCCATTTGTTTTCGAAGCCAGGGTGCCCAGGGGAGGGAGGCAGCCAGGGTTCTGGCACCCAGAAGGTTGCTGGTGCATTCAGTGACCCCACCTTTGCCTTTCACGTGGTCGTGCATCTCAAACTGCATCTCGTTGGCCCTGAGGAGGTGGCTGCTGTGTGAACGGCTGCAGGGGATGGCTACGGCAACAGCAATGTAGTCTGTCCAAGGGATGCTGGATACTGGGCAGGGGAGGGCAAGGGACTAGGGCGCTGGGGGATATGGACTCTCAGGGGGAAGGGAGCTGAAGAGAAAGAGGCCAAGTTAGCCTGTTGGCTGGAATGGGTAAGTGGGCGAACTACTCGCCCATCATTTTAACAGCTGCCCGACAGACCCCAGAGGACCCTTCTTGGAGCAGAGGCAGAGTTGGAGAGAGACAAGGATAGCAAAGGCAGCCAGGTGTGGCAGAGACAGATGGGAAAGAACTCTGAGCCGGGTGCCCACAGAGACACTGCTAGAGCCATCCACAAGTGTAGAACATGTTGTCACCTCTACAAGCTGATTTTACAGAGGGCTATAGGCTCAGAGACAAAATGCCTGATGGACCAATGCCTGATGGACCAGTCCAAACAGGATCGAAGACTGGGTGCTGGGCCCCAGAATTTCTAAATCCAACTCTGTACTAGTCAGGTTGGAAAGGCAAGGCTGGGAGGATGAAACCCTGAGAAAGAGTCAGATGATCCTAGACACCAACAGATGTCAGTCAGAGACAAGAAGGGAGACAGCTGTGAGCCAGGTAGGCAGAGAACTGAGTGAGGTGCCTGCCAGAGAGCAGGGACTTAGGGAAGAGAAGGTGCTCCTACCTGCAGATCCACGTGAGGGGATGGAGATAGAGGTTCTTGGTGACGGCAGACACTAAGTTCTCAGTGTGAGGCCAGGAGCTGCTTATATGGGCCAGGCCACACAGCTCTGGGCGGGGCTCTGACAGAGATGCCAAGGGAGCCTAGCCGGTCTGCCTGACCCTCTTCCCTTCCGCCTGGATTTTCCATCCTCCCTCTCCTCTCTGTTCCCCACACCCCACTTCCCCTCTTGTCTCATCTCTCAGGACTGAAGACCTGGGGCAGAGGTAGAAACAAGAGTGGGAAGAGATAGAAACAGAGTCAGGGATGGAGAATGTACAGGGAGAAGGAGATTGGGGAGGAGGGAGTGGGATCCCAGGGCAGGGGAGATGGATGATGGGAAAGTGGAGATGGAGAGGATGGAGACAGGTAGACACAGATGTTGAGAGACAGAATTGTAAGATCTGGAGAGGCAGGAGAGAGTGAAGGGTTAGGGAGGAATGCCTGGTGTCTTATACAGAGTGGGGAGCAGGTTTCTCCTTTAATGTTCCTTCTCATCTTGCTGAGAGATTTTTGTGACATTGTCAGGGAAGGAGAGACACTATTTTGTTCAAAGCACAGAGACATGGGGTCAATGGAGGACAGTAGTGTGTTTTAGGGAGTGATTCATGTGAGGACCAAAGTAAATATTGCACCTCATCTCTGCTTCAAATGGGAAGGGAGGGGGCTGGGGACTGACAAGAAACCTGGGGGTGTGTCTGGCCCCAGTTAACACCTGAGTGCTATGGGAACAGAGAGGAGGAGGTCTGGAATGTGAATCTGAGGGAGGAGGCATGGGGCCTAGACTCCTGGGTCTGAAGGGGGAAAGCTGAGACTGGAGTCTGAGGGAGGAGGCTGGGGTCTGGAATCTGGGTCTAAGGGAAGAGTCTGGATCCCTGAACTGAGGGAGGAGTGCTAGGGCTGGGACCCATGAGTTTGAGGGAGAAGGGTTGAGCCTGGACCTCTTAATCTAAAAGAGGGTCTAGACCCCGGTGACCCTAGTTTAGGCTGTGTGTTCCTAGAGAGCTAGGTCCAAAATTCCCAATGTAATTCTTTAGGGATTAAGGGACTGGGTCTTGGGTACTTGATTCACCAAAGTTTCCCCCCAACAGGCCTGACAGGGTTGTAGGTGACTCAGTAAGGAAGCGGCATTAGGGTTGGGTGGGGTTCCTACCATGGGTGTCACCCCCCAAATATAGGAGGTGCCAGAAAACCGGGGTGTCACCTCCAGAAGAGGTTGTGTCACCATGCCACAGTGTGTGGGTAGGAGGGGGCAACAAATGGATCACCGGCCAGCCTGTGATCCAACGGCCTGTGACCACAGCTTTCTCTACATACCCAAAACTCAAGGGCCTGAACCTCTGTCTCCTGGCACCACCCAGATGGCTGACTGGCTTTGGCCCCAGACTCATGGCAGCAAGCATCATTTTGCTTGCGCATGTCTGTCTTTTGGGGTGTCGCCTACGTATGCGGGCGGCATTGCCCACTTCAGTTCTGAGTCCCCAGCTATCTATCTTTATCTCCCCAGCTGTAAATTAATTAGTCCTGTCTTTCCTCCTCCCTCCCTCCATCTTTCCTCCCCACCCCCCTTTTTTTGGTTTGTTTTTGAGACAGGCTCTCACGTATCCAAGGCTGGTCTCCAACTCACTGTGTAGCTGAGGATGAACTAGAACATCTTGTCTTCATCTCCAAGTATTGAGATCATACAAACAGAGCTATAGAACCTGGCGCTGGGGATCCAACCCAGGGCCTTGTCTATGCAAGGCAGGCATTCAGCCAACTGAGCAACATCTCCAACTAGCTTCCTTCCTCCTGCCTTTTTATTATTATTTTTTATTTTGAGGCTGGGTTTTACTCTGTATGTAGCTAGGCTGGCTTCAAACTTAGGGTGATCCTCCTGCCTCAGCCACCCGAGTTCTTGGATTGCAAGCATGAGCCGTCATACCCCTTGTTCCTTTCCTCATCTTTGCAAGCCCATTTTGGCAAAGTGTGTGTATGTGTCCTCATCTCTTGGTCTCTCTCCTCCCAGACCTGGGTCTCCTCATCCTGAGGTCTCTGTCTCATATCACTGGTTCTCTTCCTATCTCTGCCCTTATCCAGGCCTGCTCTCTAAGACATGGCCCCTTCCCCATACCACTCCAGAAAATGGACTACATATGATCAGTCATATCTCAGGACCATGGGCTCCTCAGATGACTCCCTGAGTCGTCCTTAGGTTTACTGATGTAGCCTGGGGGCCCTCCCCATTAGATACAGCCACGGATGTAGATGAAGAAACTGAGGCTGGACAGTTGTGAGGTGGCTTGAAGTGGGGGAGGGGAAAGAGAGCCGAGAATGGAAGAGATGTGGTCTGCAGAGCTGGGGAGGACTCATGACCCAAACAGTAGGCGCTTGACCTTGTCCCCCTCAAGTGACATCTGTTCAACTTTTAAATATTTAAACATTTTCTGTGTACAGATGTTTTTGCCTACATGTATGTCTGTGCACCATTTACCATGACTGTGCCTGGTGCCCACATAGGCCAGAAAAGGGTGTTAGAAGATCCCAAGTTTGGATCCTCAAAGATATTTGCACATACACAAAATGTACCACACATTAAAATGAAGCCTAGGTTGTCCTAGAACTTGGAATCTGCCTGCCCTGGCTTGAGGGCTGGGGATTATGTGTGTGTCCCACCACACCAGGTCCAACTGGAATGGCAGAGAGATGATGATGAATATGTTGTCAATATCTTTACATGAGAATGTACTTCTACTAAAACAAAATTGAGTTATTTATTGGAATTTCAGATTGTCTTGGGCTTCTTGTATTTTGTTCAGCATAACTGGAGCTCCTCCTTCAACAACAAAAACCCGTGGGGTTGTGGTGTTGCATTCCCAGAGCCTGGGTGTCCTCCTCACCCTGAGAATGTGCCTGGCACCCAGCCCCTGCTCCCTCACTACACCAGACTCTGGACTTCTCATCTCTGTCCGGAATTCAGGTATCCACGTTTGAGCCCAGTTGCCCAACATGGGTTTCACAACCAAGACAGGTTATGCCATCCGTGGCTCTGGTGGAACCAGTCTGGCTGAGAGGACAAGTGGGGCCCCCCTTTCAATCCTAAGCCTACTGCTTCCTTAAGGACCAACCCATCAGAACTGGAGGGATCTGGGGAGCTTTGGGCGTGTTACCTGCTGCCTGGTTTGGGTGTGTTGTATCTCTTTGTGTGGTTATGTGACTGTATGTGACATTATGTGACTATATATGACATTATGTGATCACATGTGACATTAATAAGGAGGTCCTTGATAGAGGATTTTGTTCTGTATCCCAGGCATGCCTTAAACACACTAGGTATCCCACATCTCTTGAATCCATTAGGTAGCCTGAGCTGGCCTTCCTGCCTCAGCCTCCCGAGTGCTGGAATTATGTTCCTGTACCAGTACTCTCTGCTTTTTTTAAATTTACTTATCTATTTGTCTGTTTGTTTGAGGTTTTTAGGACAAAATGTCACTACTTTAGTGTAAGCCGTTTAACTCTTTTTAAAAACAATTATTATTGGGTCAGTGAAATGGCTCAGTGCTCAAGGCTGCTAGCTGCCAGGCCTAATCCACAGAATACACATGGTAGAAAGGAACTCCTATAAGTTGTTCTCTGACCTCCACATGCTTGTTATGGCATGTGCATGTGCACACACACACACACACACACACACACACACACACACACAAAATTCGGAAACCACAGGGCAACTTGATAAAGTCAGTTTCCGAGGATGGAAACAGGGTCAACTGAAGTCAACTCAGGTCACCAGGGTCACTCAGCAACCTCATAGAGCCTTCTTTGAGCCCTGAACTATCCACTGCTATTGTGGAGCACAGCAGCTGTGATGGCCTTGATGGCTGTGGTGACCTGAGACCTTGACCTTGATCATGTCACGGCAGGGACACTAGATAGCTAGGCCTGGGGCTGTTAACGTTCGTTTGGAAGAGAGAAGGTCACAAAACCTTCACAAGATTATCCCAACCCTAGAAATCCTAATGCATTGAAAAGGTAGGCACTGTCGGGCAGTGGTGGCACACATCTTCAATCCCAGCATTTGGAAGGCAGAGGCAGGTGGACACATGGGTCCATGTCTGTGACCCCAGCACCACAACCAGGAGATTGAGTGTTCAAGATGAGTCTGGACTGTACGGCAAGTTCCAGAGCTCCGTTAGGCTATCTGCTTCTGGCTGTTTGTGGTCTAACTTTCCTAGGGAGAGACAGGAAAAATAACTATTTACTCCCCGATAGAGAGGGTGCCCAGGAACCAAAGAAAGACTATCAGGAACAACTTGGAAAATAATAGATACATGTATTGGAGTTACCACCTATGATATCTTAGTTCGAGGCCAGCCTGGTCTACAGAGTGAGTTCCAGGATAGCCAGGGCTACACAGAGAAACCCTGTTTCGAAAAATAAAACAAAACAAAAAACAAAACAAAACAAATAAAACAACAAAAAACAATTACAAAAAAAAAAAAAAAAGAAAAGGTAGGCACTGAGGGAGGAGGACTTCCCATGGTGCAGCTGCTAATGAGTCAGATGCACGTGCACCTGTAGATGCAATAAATGTATGTATTATTTTCCAAGTTGTTCCTGATAGAGTCTTTCTTTGGTTCCTGGGCACCCTCTCTATCGGGGAGTAAATAGGTATTTTTCCTGTCTCTCCCTAGGAAAGTTAAACCACAAACAGCCAGGAGCAGATAGCCTAACGGAGCTCTGGAACTTGCCGTACAGTCCAGACTCATCTTGAACGCTCAATCTCCTGGTTGTGGTGCTGGGGTCACAGACATGGACCCATGTGTCCACCTACGATATATCTGCATTTACTGAGAGATAACCTTAGTAATAGACTCTTGAGCAAGGGAACCTGGGTTTTAATTTTAATTACTTATTTTATTACGTTGTTTAAAATTCTTGTTTGTGTGCGTCTATACAGAGGTCAGAAGACAACTTGGATGAGTTACTTCTTTCCTTTTGCCATGCGGGTCCTAGGGGTCAAGCACAGGCTGTCGGTCTCCCCCCCCCCCCCACTGCCTCTGTCTATGAGAATTTGGGCTCCTTGTCTCTTTGCTTCAGTTTTCCCAATCCGGAAGAATGATTGTTTCAAATAGCATTGCCAAGAGGTTCAAACAGGATGTTTGAGGTGCAAGTCTTGGGGCCGCACAGGGAAACACACACACACACACACACACACACACACACACACACACACACTGTATTTATGGTAATGATGGTGCAGCGTTATGTGTCCAGCTTGTTGCTATGATACAAGCCAGAACAGAACCAAGTGTCTTGCTCACGCTCCCTCCAGCAGGCTTATCAGCGGCTGGTCACGTAATTGCACGGCTGGGCTGTATGTTTCCCCTGCGTTAGGAGGAGATATCTGTCAGTGCAGGTGATTCTGTGATTGTGGGGTTGTTTTTGTTGGTGCTCATAGGTTATAGGCGCTCTGTGGGGGCCAGCTTAGTAAGATCACGCCTAACTTGTTGAGGGCTCGAGTTTTGGTGTGATCTCGCTTGCATCTCTGACTAAGGCACCAGGAGTATGTCTGAAGCTGGAGGCTGGAGAACACCTCTTTCAGTCCCTGAGGACTCCGGGAAGCTGAGAGCTACCAACATGAGCTCCAGCTTCTGCTTAGTGGGGTTGGTTGGCCCAGTGGTTTGCGGAGAGACCTGGTGAAAGGGCAGGTGGGAGGGGCTTAAGCATGATGGTGGCCCAAGGGTAACGGCAGGGTGGGAAGAGCTTCATGGACAGATGGACAAGTGTTCAAGGTCTGGAGTGAACTCTACCAGAAAGGTCTTACAGTCCCCAGGAGTACCCTCCTGTGTCCAGACTGTGAGGCAGCCACAGTTCTAAGTGATGGAGAAACAGAGACAGGGAGAGGCTGGGCCTGTGCCCAGTCCTCCCCGGGGCACGATCTACCCAGATTAAAGAACAGAGGAAAGGCCCCTCCCAGCCTGGGTCACCCCCATGAATCATTTTCTTATCGTCCCTTACTGCTATAATGGCATAGTTACCTCTTCCTAATCACTGTTTTTGACCCCAACTTGGCCCAACACCCACAGTAAGAAGGCTTGAATAAGGCTGAGACCGTGGAGGGAATCCCCTGAAGTCTTCATCTTTGGCCCAGCCTCCCCTGAGCCCTGGCAGTCCTAGTCTCTAGCAACTGCTTACCACCTTCCAGAGTCTTGCTTTCAGAGCCCCCTCCCTTTGTTTACAGCCCATCTTTTCTTGCCGGCCCCCTTGCCTTGTTAATTAATCTTGTCTTCTTTTGCTTCTCGTTACACCTGTATCTTTTTCTTCCCACTTACATCTCTATCTTGATTGTCCTGCACAGGATCTCAATTTTCTCACTTGTAAAATGGGGATAATAATAATAATAATGGCAACACTAATGGTGCTCCAATCGCTTAGAACTGTGAGGAAAACACAGAATAATTATGTGAAATGCTTTAGTACAGAACTCAGGCCACAGTAAATTCAGGGCAAGAGAACTGTTATTATTGTTTTATTATTTTTAATCTCTTCTTTGGTGTCTTTGTTTTTCTTCTTCCTTGTCTCCATGTTATTCTCAAGTCTCCTCCCCGTCTAGGCTCCTTTGGCAGGAAGCTTTTGTGCCTGGCTTCCTTGGCAGGGACACAGGTGGAAATGACATCCAAACTAAGAGTTCCCCTCCTACCTCCCCTCTAGTAAGGGCTCCACCTCAGCCTCAGAAAACTTGCCTAGGGGTAAGGCTTGGCACCAGTCCCACAAATAGCCTCATAAAATCCTGAAACCCAGATCTGTCATGCAGAGGAGATAAATCAGAGTGACTCAAACGTTCCTGGCATTCAAATTTCTGGACCCCAGTTTTTTAGATTTCTAATTCTTTGGACACAATTAAGTTTCTTATTCTCAGACACAAAAACCCTTCTCGGGTCCTAAGTACCCCGATCCTTTGGGATCAAGGAGTGTGGCTTCTTTCCCCCAGACTCAAGGGCTGTTGGGAATGGATGGCTCAGACCTGGGATCCTAAGCACTCTAGAGGCTAAGGCGCATCAGAGATAACTGAATAACAGTGAGTTCAAGGCCAATCTATGCAACTAAAAGGATTGAGGGTTCAGTGCCCAGTAGAAGAGACCTTGCTTGGCATATGAAAAGCCCTGGGTTCTATCCTCAGTACTGGAGAAAAGAAGAGGGAGGAGAGGAAACAAAGTAGAACACTTGGAAACACCTCAGGTGCCAGAGGCCCAAAGTTCTATTCTTGGCCATTCCGAACACGAACACGCCTTCAGCCATCCTGCCTGTCTCCAGAAGAGGACCTGACACTTCTTATGGGTGTTTTCCTGAATGGGCGGGGTTGCAGTTCATGTAGGACAGCGATAGGCTCCCAGAGACGTCATTCTCCGTTAGTTTCGGCCAATCTGCCAATAGACAAGAAACCTGCGCCGGCTTCTGTTCGGTTTTGCTAAAAGCCGAAGGTACTCACAAGGGAACCAGCTCTCCTGGTTGGTCCAGGTAAGTTCTTTCCAGAATGACCAGTATTGAGATTTTGCGTACAGCCTGGTGGGAGACAGCCGGCCTTGCAGCGGAGGGGTGAGGGAGCGTAGTCAGGCCGCCATTGGACAAACTGAGCTCAGGAATGAATAACCTCAAAAATGTGCCCATCGATTCGACCTTCCTAGCCTGTCCTGTGTATCCCTCCGTTCACTTCCTGCTGTCTTGAATTCACTCATGGTTCCCTCGTAAACTCATCCACTCACTCAGCGCTCACTCACTCATTACTTAAACAAACATTTCCTGGGCTTTCTGGTGTGCCAGGCCTGATGCTGGGGAATGTGGTGATCAAGATGAGTCAGACCTGGGCCCTGCTGCCCTCCAGGGACCTCAGGTTAGAGGGGACAACAGGTATTGATGGTCAAGGGTGTGAAGGGGTGGGGAGGCACAGGAATCTTTTTAGGGGGTTGCCATGGTAGAAAAGAATTCCCAGAGGAGGGGCCATGGAGCTGGCACTTGGAAGAGCACTAGGTGGCGAAGAAGAGCACTAGGTGGCGCAGAGGTTGTGAGAGGGTTTCAGCCAGTGCAAAGGCAGGGAGGTCTAGAGATTCATTGATTACCGTGCTTAGGTACCCACATAGAAGACTCATGCTGTCTTCATAACCACCAGGGGAGCTGGAAGGCTGGGAGAGGATAAGGTGGGCAGCAGCCAGACCTAGGAACTGAACTCTGTATCTCTCTCTCTCTCTCTCCCCCCCTTCCCCCCCTCCCATGTGTGTGGTGTGTGTCTGTGTGTGCGTGTGCGTGTGCATGCGTGTAAAACCACTGACTGTGTTGATAGTTAGCCCAGCTTTGACTGGCCTAGGTCAGACCAGAAACCAGAGCTGGAGATGTCATTTGACCAAGAGGTGGCTCTCTCCAGAGCCTAGGTAGAATAGGGGGAGCCTGGACCTGGGCAGAAGCTGACAAGAGGCAGAGGCAGGATGAGTAGTGGATGGGCCAGGAGGACAAAGGGGTTTCCAAGACAAGACTTTGGGACTGTTGTTCACCCTAGGGGCCATCCATACTTGATGAGCTAGTAGCAGAATGGAGGTGTATTTAGGACCTAGATATAAATCCTTTTGGGAATTCTAGGTTGTTTTTTTTTTCTTCAGGGTCTCACTCTGGACCATAGTTTGGAGCCAGCCTGGACTACATAATGACCTTACTATTCACTATGTAGCCCAGAGTGGCCTCAAGCTGATGGAAGTTCTGCTTGAGCCTTCTACCTGTTATAGGTATGAGCCACTGTGATTGTCTTTATGTCAGGTTTTGATTCAGAAGTCACCTGGGTAAACCCCCTTAAGGGAGGGGGTCCCCTGCTACCCTCTCCTTTAAGAAACCAATTGTGCTTCTACATCTGTCTCTCTCTTTCTGACACTATTAGAACTTGTTCCATCTTCTCTGCTCCCCACCCTACCAAGATTCTGTCAATTATATCTTGTCCTTTTTACTTCTGCAGACGTGTGGTGCCTGCTGGCTGAGTCCTTTATCTTTTGCTCTCTTTCAGCCCACCACCTTGGGATGCCAACCTCCCATGACTCTGTGACATCACACATCACATATGCGTTCATGGGTGAGGCCCTAGGATAGCATTTCAATCTGTCATGGACCACTCCTGCCTCTGGACACTTCCTCTCCAGCCTCTTCTCTTCTGCCTCACTTCCTCTCCAGCTGATCCTTAGAGCATTCCAGCACTGGCCTCTCATGATCCATTCCTTTATTGTGGGCCATAAATGTCAGTGCTTTGTTCTGGTCCTTCTCCAATCCTACCTTGATTATTCTTTCTAGAGTGATCCTAGTTCTTTGGTTCTAGCTAGAGTGAGCCCCCACACCTCTCCCCAGTCTCCTGGATGTTCCTCTAAAGTAGCTCAGATCACCTCTGAGCATCCCTGAACCCCAGCTTCATCACACACCCTTGAGCCTCCTTTCAGGGACCAGGCTGCCTCACTGTCCACTTGCTTTGTGGCTAGACCTAAGAGTCATGCTTGCTCTGTTAGAATCTAATCCCTACCTTAAGTGAGTCTTACTTATGTAACCTTGCTGCTAGCTCTGGGATGTGTTGCCTGTTCTCTGCTCATGGCCTCTGCTCCAGCCCAGGCCTTGCCCTCACTTGTCCCCAAGTCTTCCTTGCCTCTTGGCTCTCAGGCCATCCCCAATGCCTCAGCATGCTCTTCAGTGTGCTGACCCTCACAGGGATCCTTGTAGCTCAATTATAATCCAGGCTCCTCCCCAACTCCCCACTTTACACTTGGCTTTCTGGCATGGAAGCCTGGGTCACTGCTTACTGTCATGCTTCTCTGCCTAGCAAGTTTATACTCACATTTTTAAAAATTTAAAAATGACGTGTGCGTATGGGTGTTTTGTCTTCATATATGTCTGCTCACCATGTTTATACCTGGTGTGCTTGGAGGCCCTGGGCTGGACTTAACAGTTGTGAGCTCCCATGTGGGTGCTGGGAATTGAACCTGGGTCCTCTTAAAGAGCAATTAGTGCTCTTAACCACTGAGTCATCTCTTCAGCTCTGTGCTCCTCTAAGGGTAATGTCATTTCTTCTGTGAAATCCTTTCTGATCCATCATTGCACAGACCTCTTAAACCTTGTACCAGCAGCCCCAAGGGCAGACTTTGGGTCTAAATTGTCCCGCTGAACCCAGGGTCTACAGTGGGCCAGGCTGCTGAGGCTTAATGACGATCACCGGCAGGTAGAACTTGCATATTAGGTGGTTTTGGTTGTGAGCAAAGCTGGAGTCTGGGTCCACATAGCCTAATTTTCCCTTTCGCAGCAACTTGAGCTCAGTGCTGCCATCTGCTGGGAAAACACACTCCCTGTTTTTAAAAGGCCTAACTAATTAAATAACTTTTATTTACAAAAGGCAAAACCGATTAGCCGGTCGGTCACAGCAACAGAAGGCAGTGGTGGAGTGCAGGTCCAGCTGTCTCGGTGACAGGTGTGTGTGTGCGTCCCCCTCCCCCAGGTTCAGCTTTTGGCCCCTGTCCTGCCCCACTTACTGTCACTAGTTAAGGCACAGCCCACACCCACCCGCCCAGCCCGACCCGAGGGGCCTAGAGCCCGTCTTGGAGCGCACTCATCACGGAAGCCCGCGCAGATGGGAGCAAGAGGTCTTTTAGTGCCGCCACCCGCCGTCCCCAGCTCAGATCAGCGGTGCAGCAGGCGGGGTGAGGATCAGCCGAATGCGCTGCACGCACAACTCCGTGGCTTGCCGGGTCTCGCGACACAGGGCCGCCAGGCTCAGGAAGCCGTGCGGCAGGTCCTCTACCACTTTCAGTGTCACGGGCTGGCCCAGGTCGCGCAGTCGCCGTGCGAACATGACCGAGTCATCCAGCATGGGGTCCAGAGCGCATGCCTAGAGAGTGGGGATCAGGGTAGGAGGGAGGGAAAAAACACGTGGACACAGATGTGAAGGTTGACAGTGGCCGGAGGAATAAGGGGAGTTGGGGAGGGAGTGGGTAGAAAGAACTCAGTGGCGATGGTTAACGGAATCCTTGAACTTTACCCAGTCCCGCCCATCTTTTCCACCTGCTCAAGCCTCCTGCCCAACATATCTGCAAATGACAAGACTTCCTGGCCTGGCTGGCTACGTGGTACTTGGTTAGCTCTTTTCTCCCATCCCACTGCCTGCCCGGCCTTGTTCTTACCACAATGTGCACAGGCGGCAGGGTCTTCAGCATGCTGTCAGGGGCCAGCAGAGGAGACATGAAGGGGTTCTTGACTATGGGTGCGGAGTAGAGGGGCATGTGGAGGACACCTTGGCTTGAGCGTCGGGGGTGGAAACCCTCAGGGAAGGCAGCACGCACGTGGGGGACTCCGTCCATGGGGCTCACTTTATCTTTGGCTTCAGCCTCTTCGTGGGAATTCCCAGGCCGCATAAAAAAGTTGACATCGGAGGGTGTGGAGGGGCCAAGTGTCTCCATTGACTGTGACATTTCAGGACTGTCCGAAGGCTTTGGGTTGCCCTTAGAGCCCCAATCCTTTATTGTCAGCTTCTTCAGGGTATCTGTGCCCAGTAAGGCCTCAGGCTGGGCCAGGGCTGCCTCAGACACACTCCGGCGCATAGACTCCGAGGGGCGCACTGACTCTATAGAAGGGTAAAGACAGAGAAGCTGCCTGAGGCCAGAAGTGTGTAGGATGCATGGATGCCAGACAGGGGAGGTCCAGGACCAACCACCCCCTCCAGAATGGGACGTTTCTGTATCCAGGGTTGCAATCCTAAGGCCGGTAGTCTTGGAGGTGGGGCTGTGTTATTAGGGCAGGATGTACATGTAGTAAGACTGGGAAGTGCAAATCAATTGACTTCTGAAAGCTTCCATTTTTTTCCTCTGTATAAATGTTATATAGTACTTAGCTTATAAGTTACAAGAATATAAGAACTCAGGATTAACAATCCTCCAGAGGAATCAAGATGTATCTATATGAATT
>NW_022196904.1:19306331-19322620 GCF_008632895.1 Mastomys coucha
TCTGTGGTGCACATAGCCCTTGCATGTGCTAGTTCCTAGCCTCTTGCCCCTTACTGGTGGATTCCAGGCAGGGCAGGAGCTCCACTGTAGAGCTACATCCCCAGGCTGGTAGTAAGGTTTGATTGTCAGGCAGCACTCCAGGCTGTAGCTGCCTCTGGGCTCCACACAGCAGGACGCTCAGCCAGCCTTTTATGACTACTGGACCAAAGGGTATGAATGAACTCAGACAACCACAGGCAGCTAACAGGCCTCCAGGGTATGTTAAGTTCATGGATCTGCTCTCCAAAATGGCATTCTTTCTTTCCACTGAGTAACCAGGCAAGTGAGTGCCTGGCTGATGTGCATGTCTGTTAACTTAATTGGATCCCTACTGCTTGCAATTTTTTTTTAGGGATTATGCTGTTTTATTTCTGTTGCCCAAATTGGGATCCTCCTGCCTCAGGTGTGCAGTGCTACGGCATACTCCTAGCTATAACTTGCCTTTATCAATCTATGAGGGCAAAGTGCACACCAATACAAGAATAGTTACTTAGGTGCTGTGTGACCCAGAGTCACTGGAACAGAACTACAGAAATAAGACATGGGTTTCGAGTATCTTCTAAGAGCACCTGCATGCCAGGGACTGTGTTGGTATTTGACAAAAATGGGTGTAGTAGTCCTCATTATGACTCAGCAAAGTAGAAACACTTGTACCCATTTCACAGAAGGACAAACTAAGAGTTATAGATGCTAATATTTGTCCATTAACTCATGGAGGCACTGGCTGAGAAGCTGGGCTGGAGTGTGTGCCTCTAGGGTAACCTTTCCTACAGAGAACTCCACCCCTAGGGCTCAGTGGTTCCTAGCCTCAAATTCAATTTTCTTTTAACTTGTGCATGTGTCTGTCTGTATTTATCTGAAGATTCTAAAATAAAACACATGTAAACTAATTGTATTTTTGTGTGTATGTGTGTGTGCCCAGAGATCACCTCCGAAATAATTATTATTCATGGCAGCGTCCACCTTGCTTTTCTCTTTCACTTTTATTAATTCTTATTTTGTATGTGGGTGTGCATGTTTGGTGGATGGAGGACAATTTATAGGAAGGAGCAGGTTCTTGCCTTCTACCATGTGGATCCTAGGGACTGAACCCAGGGCAAGCTTGGCAGCAGCTACCGAGCCATTTTCCTAGCCCCCACCTTAGCTTTTGAGTCTTATCTTTTACTGACCTCAGAGCTCATTGCTTTTGCCTAGACTGGCACTCCAGTCAGTCCCAGGGACTTGCCTGCCTCTGCCCACCAAGAGCTAAGATTATGGTGTGCACCACTACACCTGGCTTTTATTTGGGTTTTGGGATCCAAACAAGTTCTCATACTTGCACAGCACGCTCTGGTTCCTAAGCCATCTCCCTGGGCTCCTGAAGGGATGGTTTTATTGTTGTTGAGACAGTGTTTCCCAGTGTGGCTTTGACCTACCTTAAACAGGAATTTGCTTCATAGATCAGGCTGGCCCTGAACTCTCAGAGCTCTTTCTTCTGCTTCCCAGTAGTGAGGGCCCTGAGACCTGAGAGGTTCTTTTTTTAGGGGGAGGAGGTAATTCCTGGAATTGTGAGATTGTTTGGGGAAGCAGAATTTCCAGGATGTAGTCTGCTGTGGAAAACTAAGGGCTTGTTGTGGGATCAAGGACAGAACCAGACAGGACAGGTAACTCTGTGGTCCCATGCATCCTGGGGCTTATGCTATGTCAAGGTGTCTGTCTATGCTGTCTTGGCTTAGGTGCCTTGGAGCAAGCTCTAACTCACCTGCTGTGGGCAATGTGGTCTTTTGGGGCTTGCGTCCACTTAGCTCCAGGAAGGAGTTGAGCCACGAGGAGGCACCCAGGCGCAGGTCTCTGAGGAACAGGGAAGTGTCTCTCTGCACCAGCCCCATCACGCCTAGTGCCTTCTGGTCTGAGTCAAAATGGTCTTCTGCTTCTGTCCCTGCAGAACACATGTGGGAGGCTGAGCTGGTCTCTCTTTTCAGGCCCAGTTCTAACCCACAGACTTGGGGGCATGTGAGGCATGCAGGCATCCAGCTGCCATACTTTGAGGGCATGGACCTTACCTGAATAGGCACTGACACACTTGGAGAGTACGCTCAGTGGTAGAAGAGGGTCTATGAGGCTCAGCAGACGAGAGGGAGAAGCAGAGGACTGCAGAGTGGTAACTGGGTAGGCTACCATGATACCATCTGGTACCCTCACTCCATAGGCTGCTGCCCGAAGGGACACAGTGATGCAGAGATTGCCACCTGCACTGTCTCCCGCAAGGCAGATCCGCTCTCCAGTTGAACCTAGTTGTGGGGAGAAGAGCCAAGTTATAGCCTGGCATGAGCAGGGAGAACTGGGCTCTCGGGTGAGGTATGCAATTCCTAAGATCAAGCAGAATGCCATTTTAGTTACTGGCAAGAGGCATGGATTTGAACCTTTGTGGTAGGTAGTGGTCAGAGGACAGAGACAAAGTGCTCTGGCAGACAGCAGCAAGAGCAGTGGGTAGGAGAGAGGAGCTCAGGGCAGTCTTCCTAAGACAGGGACATCAGATGTTGGGAAACTAAGGTCAAAGTTAAGGCTGGGAATGGCCATGTTCTGTTCTGTGCCTTGATGTCCTCCTGAGATGTTGGCATTCCAAGAGGGAGGTGTGAGGACCTGGCAAATAGGTGGGCCTGAGAGCCAGCAGACTGGCAGTGCAGGAAAGCAGAAGGTGGGAAGCTGGGGCATGGGGGAGGAAGGAGAGGCAGGAGGGGAGGGGCTGGGATAAGACAGCAGGAGGCAGAGATGAAGTGGCCAAATGCAAGATGAGCAGCATTGGGACTAGCCATCAGCAGGGCTGCAGAGGCAGCAGAAGGGAGGTGGGCTGGGGTGAGGGGCAGGCAGAGATAAGGCTGAGGCTGAGGACCTAGGGACTTAGCGCATCCCCGGGACAGGACGAGGGTTGAAGAAGAGTGGCCAGGGCAAGGATGAGGGAAGAATCTGTGAACACAGGGACCTGGGTCTCACCAAGCAGGTCACAGTGCTTGACAGCCCAGCAGTAGGCAAAAAAACACTCCTCCAGTGCTCTGGGGAAGGGAGCCTCGGGGGCCAGGGAGTAGTCGATGGAGATGATGGGGACTCCTAGCTCCTGGGCCCAGTTCTTGAGGTAGGGCTCATGGGATTTGGAGGTCTGTGCCACAAAGCCGCCACCGTGGATATGGATAACCAGGGCCCGTGAACGGGGTGCTTGGTGAGGCCGTGGGCGCAGCTCCAGGCGTGAGCCCTCAGATTTTGCCAGGCTGTTGAGCAACTTGCTGTCCTGGTGGTGAGGAGAGATGGTGATCTGTCAGGGCTTTCCTCCTCCCACAGGGTAAGCTCAGGGCTTCAGGGTGCTTGGGTGGGACTTACCTGTCCTTCCCGCAGGTCATAGGAGATGAGCCTAGCTAGCACAGGCCCAGGACCCGTGTGTGCCAAGGGAGGCGAGATGGTAACTGTGAGCCTGGGATCAGAGATCAGTGGCATCTCAAAGGCCTCCGGTGGCAAGCTAAGCAGGCGGCTTACCTTCACAGTGGTTGATGCCATGTTGGCCAGAGACTGTGGAGGGAACAGAAAGGATGCTGGGGTAAGGTTATGGCAGTGGTGGGGGCACACACCATACCACATACTTCCTGCTCCCAGCCCAGTCTTTTTCTTATGTGCTATCCTTGGCCTTGGGGCCCTGTTGTAAGCGGCTGTGGCTTTGCTGGCTATCTGGGAGCCAGTCTCCATCTGTAAGTATGCTGGGGCTTTCTCCTGGCTCTGAGCTCACCGACAGCACCTCGATCTCAGTGATGTTCCAGAAGGCTTTCCAGAAGTGCACATCCAGGTTCTGTATGATGCGTTCAAATTCAGCCCCACGCAACTCTGGGTCTATGGCAAATCGGCCTCCGGTAAAGAGGGAACTGGCAGCCACACCTGGGGATGAGGGTGGGGTTGTCAAGGAGCCCTGGTGGCAGCCAGATTGCTCAGTTAGGTTAGGAAAGGGGGGGACAGGAGAGGGTGTAGGCAGGGTCCAGCTGCCACTCACTGAGGCCCGTCTCGTTGCGTTTGTAGTGTTCCCCGAAGGACACCAGCCCGATGGAGAGAGTCTGCAGGAACGGCCGGATGGCAGGTGTGAACTGTGAAGGGATGCCTGTGTCACCCAACTACCCAGGAGAGGGATGGGATGAGTTGGGACAGAGGTAGGAGTAGGTACATACATTTAGTAAGCTTTTACTGAGCTGTTGTGGTGTGCTGTGGGCATCACCCTGGGCCCTTTCATGGACCTAGTGTCCTCAAAAGGAAGGAGACGATGAACAAATAAAGGCATGTGACATGTAATGTCTAAATCAACTAATGATTTGAAGGATGGCACTAGGTGCATGGGCTGCAGTGATGCCCCAGGAGAGGTCAGAGCAAGTGCAGAAGCGGAAGCTGCGGTGCTGCATACGGGCAGCAAGGGGAAGCAGCAGTACTGACGTGAGCATGGAACGGAGAACATGGTGTTGTGCCTACAGCTGAGTGAGCTGGGGATTGAGAGCCAGGGAGGTCCTGGAGGCAAAGATGGGCCTAGGCTGAGGGATGGACTTCATTCTGAGCTTCATCTGGAGGCCTGTCAACTGGGGAGTTAAGAGTACACAGGATCTTTCTGAAGTCAGGGGTGAGGCAGACAGTTCAGGCTGGGTACAGGGAACTGAAAGCCAGAAATGAAGAAATGATCCAACACAGGTACAAAGAACTTGGGCAGATCAGCTGAGGCCTAGACAAGGGGTAGATAGCTGTCAGGGAAGACTGGGAGATACATGACACGTGGCAGACAGGGGACAGACAGGAGACTCAGCCAAAGGAGGCCAAGGCAAGGAATTAGTAGAGTTCTTGTTCACTCAGTAAACACTGGACGAGTTCCATAGCATGCTAGGCTCTGGGAGGGAGCAGGGACTGAGTAATATCTGAGATCAGGAGGCCTCTGCCTTCCTGGAAGTTGACATTTTAGAGGGTGATGCTGTCTTGCATTCTAGCAGATCTGGGTCCTCAGGAGCTGGCAGCTGGCCCAGGTTGTGCTCTTGGCCAGGGACCCAGTAGGCCAAAGAGCACAGGAGCTCCTGGCCATTGTGGTTACAATACCGACTTAGGCAGCCTGGAATTTCTTTCCAGTGTCGAGGCCAGGACATAAAAGCAGGGAGATGGCTGGCTCTGCCAGGCTCCTCACTATTTGTAGGGTTTGTGTGTGTGAGTGGAAAGTCCCAGAAAGAACTATGTTGGGTTGCTCAGGACCAGAGTGCTGGACAGGGACAGGGAAGCTGAAAGAGTGGTGGGCTCATCTCTCAGAGAAGGGAGAGAAAAGAGGCCCCTGGAATTCTTAGTAGGGCTCCTTGATACAGCTTGCTATAGTTCTCTGGAGCTGCCTAGAACAAGCACTGACCCCAGACTGGGGCAGCCCCAGCCTCTGTTCTGACTTTAGTGTTCTATGTTCTGCAGTTCTCTAGGCCCCAATTTATTTATTTACTTATTTGTGTGTGTTTGTTTGTTTATGAAGCAGGGTCTTTCTTTTCTTTTTCTTTTTTGGTTTTTCAAGATAGGGTTCCTCGGTATAGCCCTGGCTATTCTGGAACTCAGAACTGTCCTGGAACTCAGTAGACCAGGCTGGTCTCAATCTCAGAAATCTGCCTGCCTCTGCCTCCCAAGTGCTGGGACTAAAGGCGTGCGCCACCACTGCCCAGCACGAAGCAGGGTCTTTCTATATAGTCTTGGCTTGCCTGGTACATATGATGTAGCTTAGGCTAGCTTCTATCTTTAAATAATCCTTCTGCCTTTAACCCCCTGAGGGTATTGGGCTGCCCCACTTGCTGTGTGGTGGGACAGGTTCATCTTTCTGAGGTGGTTTGGGATGGGCAAAAGATAGAAAAGGTCCACAGCTTGGGTCAGAACCCAGGGAAGAGATCAGCCACAACCAGGTCTTCTCCATTGTCACCAACTATGATGGGTGTGTTGACCCTGTCCAGAGGGCTGCCTAGAAATCATGTGATTTTTATAGCAACTAAGCCCAGGTGCCAATCTGATATCTGTGGGATGGCACCTTCTTCCTTCCGTTTCAGGTGTCTCAGTGAAGATGACAGGGAGTGTACTCAGATAGGAGAGACCTTTGAGATCAAGAACTGTCACCATCCTAGGGGCTCAAACTCAAAAGAACTTAGGGGACGACTACAAAAGAGTGGATGGGGATACAGCTCAACAGCAGAGTGCTCACCTGACATTCACGAGGCTCTAAGTTCAATCCATAATACTTGGAAAAGAAAAAGAACAAATGAACCTCCCCTCCTCCCAGGGACTGAAGCTTTGGCCTCATGCATGTTTGAGAGATCTTTTTCCACTGAATTACAGCTCCAGCTTTCTTGTTACTTTTGAGACAAGGTCTCAGTTAAGTTCCCAGGCTTCCCTTCATCTCACTCTCGAAGCTCACCCAGGCCATGGACTTGCGATCCTCCAGCCTCAGCTTCCCAAGCAGCTGATGATATGTACCTGCCGAGTTACCCAGGCCCAGCTGGGGAAAAGGCTTCTGATCTATGTTATGAGTCACAAGTTTGAGCCCCATAGAGTCCAGTTCTGAGTTCCTGCCAACTTTCCTTGCCAGTCTGTGGGGTGAGTCATGAATCTAATAATTGTGGTTACCGTGGACACTACTTCAAGGACAGGCTACCAGCCACCAGAGCCTTCACTGTAAACCCAGAAGGACACGGGGCAAGGGACTCACCTGGAAGCCCAGGCAGCGGCCATAGAAGCAGCCTTTATGTAGCGTGACATACTCTTGCAGGAAGTCAGCGGTGAGTCCTTCATCACCCTCAAAGAAGAGCACTCCTGGCCGGTTGATGGTCAGCAGGCGCTGGGCATAGTAGGCCAGAGCACGGAGCTGGGTGAGGGCAGCCAGGTAGGCCTCCAGCTCTGCTAGGTTGTGGCTGGCACGGAAGAAGATACTTCTGCGGTTAGAGGCCACATATCGGGATTTGTGTAGTAGGTGTGCCAGGCAACAACGGGCTGTGTGCACCAAGCTACGGTATCCGTTGGCTGGTGTCTCTGTGTCCAGGTCAAAATGGTGTGTCACACCCAACAGCTGGCCTAGGGTTGGTTCCAGCCCCAGTGCCTGTTCCCGAACACCTGCAAAGACATTGGACAGCCGCCGTGCTGTCTCTCCCGGGCCCTGGCTTGAGAAGAAGGCCATATTGTCTTCTGCAAGTGTCACCAGCGACTGTGTCATTGTTCGTAAATCCATGTTGTGTGAGAACGCTGAGGCTGTGGAAAGATGGGAAGGTCTGTGATTATCCTTTGCTCTGTCAGGGCCAGGAGTACAGGGCCTTCCTCCTTCCCTAGGCCCAACCAAGTATTCAAACCTAGGATTATCCTTGCTGAGATCCAGGAGCCCAAAGCTGAGCCCTCTCCTTCCTCAGGTCTATTCCAAGCCTCTTAGAGATGCAGGGGCCTTCCATTATCTTCTCTCTCATACCTAGGAATTTATCTCCTTGTCTTTTAGAAGTCTGTGCTCTCATCCTCTTTCTGCCTAGAAGCTGGGAGTCGAAGCCCTCAGACTGAGCGGCCCCTGCCTGTTTCTCCTCTTCAGAATTGGAACCCCACCCTGTCCATGTCTTTTGCCCCCCTTCCTGGATCCAGGAGTCCAATCTCCTGAGCCCAAAAGGATCCATTTCTCTATTCCAGAAGTCGGCCCACCCTTTTCCTTCTTCCTTCCAGGTATTCAAGGGTGAACTCCTATCTTTGTTTACTGTCTTTGGATTTGTCCTCCTTGTTCTGGGAAATCTGGATGCTCAGTGGTTCCCTTTCTTAAGACCCATGCATTCAAGCCTCATTTCAAGTTTCCTTCTTACTCTTATGGGGTTGCCTACAAGCCCTTCCCTTCTGACAATGGCTGGGAACATTAATCCCTGAGGCCAGCCATTCCTATTGCCTAGGAATGCCCTCTGTACCTAACCCTCCTACTGAGCCCCATCTACAAAACCAGCCTTTCTGCACCAGGGACTCACTCCTGGTTACTTAAGCCTTCCATAGAATCCCTTCCAAAATCCACCTCCCTCCTGGCTTTTCTGTAGGATTCCCTAAGCCCAGCATCTCTTCTTTGGATGGTCTTCTGGCTTTCAGCCATGTCCATCGCCTTCGAGTACATTGTCCTACTCTCCTGCCTGAAGCAACAGTTTAAGTAGCTAATAAATATTTATCTCACTAGCCAAACCCATGCTACCTATGGTTTAGTTAGCTCCCAAAGACCCTGGATGCACTGGTTCAGACATCTATTACAGGAAGGAAACTGAGGCTCAGTAGGGAGCCAGAGGTTATATGGATAATTACAGAGCCCACAGAACTACCCATTTCTAAGTCCAGAACTCCTACATACAGAGCACTCCTCCTAGGACTCTCAAAGCTCAACTTCTGTCCTTCAAAATCTGGCTCCATGCTTGCTTTGGCTCTCCACATTCAGGGTCCTTTGTGATCTTCCTCCAGAGTCTCCTTAGGTATTCCTGTTATTTAGACTTTTATATCGCATCTTGGATAAGTTGCCCTTGACAGTTTGCTGGGGACACTACAACCTTCCCAAGTGATTTTTTTCCCCCTCTGGAAGTCTAAGGCCCTGCCTGGCTCCTGGGTTTGCAACCCTTTGTTTCCCTAGAAGACAGTGTCTCCTCTCCCTTCCATTTCTGACTCTTAGTTGGGCCTGCACTCACCCCTCCCTGGCCTCTTCCGACTGGAGCTCCCCAAGCTGGCACAGCAGGTCTGTGGCTAGTGCCAGTAGCAGCCTGGGGCGATAAACCGGGGGAGGGGCCAGCCTCGGTAGGGTGTGGTCACTGCTTCACCTCCCATCCAGAAAGGATAGTGAGAACCACATGTTGGAAACAGAGCCCAGAGTTCAACTCCTTGCCCCTCCTGCCTGCTTGACAGGCAGCTCAACAGAGAGTCCTCCTGCTAGGTTCTTCTTCCTAAGATCCCTGGATTCCTGCCTCCTCAGTTCCTCCTTGCTTAGACCGGGGAGCCCATCCCCCGGCTCTTCTTGCTCAGAGTTGAGTCTAGCCCCCAGTCTCTTCTTCCTCAGACTCAGGGACCCAGTTCTGGTCTTCTTCCTTAGGACCCAGGAGTCCCAAGCTTTAGTCCTGAACACACTGTCCCCTCTCCCCCAGTCTCTTCTCCCCCAAGTGGATTCAGGGAGCCAAAGGCTCAGTGATGCCAGTTCCCACCCCCAAGACTGGTCCTGGCACAGATGTCTCCAGCTGTTAGGGAAAACAAGTGGTCAGCCCTACTTCACCCCCTGGGAGTGCAAAAGCTGATTAAGGGCATTACCAAACTCAGCCAGGGGCCTGAGTCATGAGCCTACTGGGTGCTATTCTTACATGCACATCCTCAGCTTACTCCTAGCTTCCACAGCCCACCCTGCGGACAGTCGACTCCATGTTACGTATGAGGAAAGCAGGGCTCAGATACTCTGGCAGGGTCTTCCACAAGCTCCTCACCCAGCTGGCTCTTTCTCATCCTCAGGCCTCAGCTCGTGGTGGTCCCTCCCTTAGCTTTCCCCATCTCTAAAGTCGACTCTCATTAATTAACCCACTAAAGCTTATTTCGACCTTAGCATGCTCATACCTTTGCTTTTCTGTCTCCTCTTGGACACAAACAGGTTTTTGTGGAGGCATAAAGCTCATAAAGTGGAGTATGACTATTTAGGCAGAACACAACATTACAAATAAAAATCAGGTGTGTGGTTTTTGAAAGAGCCTGTTGTACATGAGAGGCTTCAGCAGCACACATCTGGCTGTGGGGCAGCCCCCAGTCTCTGTCCCTGGACTGTCATCTTGATGAAGGGAGAGGGTGGCCCCACATTAGCAAATAAGTGAAGGGCAGAGGGCACGAAGTAGACTGAAGGCCAAAGGCAGTGACTGGGAACTGGGGAGAGGGTTGTACCTTCCCAGGACTTGCAAACAGACAGCCGGACCAGAGCCTTCCTTCGGGGTCATGAGCTAAGCAGCTGGTTGCTTGTTGGGTGATCCGAGGTTAGGTCTGAATTCCTCATCTGGAAACTGCTGAGCCATTCTGCCCACCCAGGGTGGCTGGACTGCTTCATGAGCAGCACTTCATGGGGCTTTCCTCCCCCTTCCTCCTGGAAGTGGAACCCATGTGCTAAGCATGCACTACTACTGAGCCATATCTCTAGCCCATGCATTGCATGTGCATGCATGGTTTGCTCCCTGGCCTCACTGATGGGCCTGGGAGTTAGGTTCTCCTTCCATGTAGCCTGTCACTACCCTAATACACCTATGATTTCCTTTTTTTTTTTTTTTTTTTTTTTTTTTTTTTTTTTCGAGACAGGGTTTCTCTGTGTAGCCCTGGCTGTCCTAGAACTCACTCTGTAGACCAGGCTGGCCTCAAACTCAGAAATCCGCCTGCCTCTGCCTCTGCCTCCCAAGTGCTAGGATTAAAGGTGTGCTCCTCCACTGCCCGACCATATGATTTCCTATTTTGTTCTGTCTCCCCAGGAGATTGACTGGGCACCCTGAGTTCAGGGCCTCCTCTGTTGTGTTCCACTCTTAGTTGGTATAATTTCTCACTTTCTAAGCTTAGCCTTACCCACTTGTTACACTGGATACCTTATATCTACCACAGTTCACTCTGCTAGGACTGACTACCTTCCCACCCCAATGTAACATGTGGGGAGTACGGGGTTGGGACATTTATTGAAGACGAAGAACACTTTTGAAAGGACAAGTGACTGGGATGAAGCACTAGGGAAGGGTAGGATTCCCCTAAGCCCTTGTGATTTCAGGACCCTGCTCTTTGGCCCATTCAAGGTTCCCTGAAGACCGGGCTGGCTAGAGGCAGAAGGGAGGGATATTGAGATTTCCAGAATCTCAGGCAGAGGGCACTGGGGTAAGGGCATACCCAATGGGAACATGAGTGAGCATGGCAGGAATGGGGCAAAGGTAGGGCCGAGGTGGGCCTGGCAGTGGGGGAGGGGGACCTAGCCAACTAGGATCCAGCCCTTTGCCCTGGGAATTTCCCCCCTTGGTGCTGGGAATCAAACTTGCACACGCTAGACAAATGTTCTGCCATTGAACCATGTTCCTACCTCCTCCAGCCCTTTGCCCTGAGAGGCCGCTTGTCAGCTGTATCAGGCCTGGACTTTGGTTCCTGGGGATGTACCAGGTCAATGTACCTTCATGTTTCTTGACATGTCTGAAGGTATATGTGTGTTTGTATGTGTCATGACCTATGCATGTTTGTTAGCCCACGAGTATATGTTTTGTCTTGGATTTTCAGCTTGTATGGGGATGTGTTCATGTTTTTATGAATCCATGTACTAGGACTGGGGATGTAGTTCAGTTGGTGCAGTGCTTGCCTCACTCCACCTGGATTTGATCACCAATACTAGAGACTGAGTGTGGGGGTGAATATTTGTAATCCCAGCACTGTGGTGATGGAGACAAGAGGATCTGATGTTCAAAGTCATCTTGAACCACATGGTGAGTCTGAAGCCAGCCTGGGATGTAAACATGATGCCCTGCCTCTAAAACAGCAGCAACAACAATAAAAACAACAAGAATTTATGGACATGTCTGGGTGTGTCATGGTCTCCATGTGTGTTCGTGTGTGCTGAGAACAGGACTCACTATTTGCTCAGGCAGAGAGCTCAGGAGGCACATTGTACATTCTCCTCACCTATCCCCATCTACCTGACATCCTAGGAGCATGCCACCCCATGCCACCCATCTCCACTACCTCCTCCTGGTCCTCACTCGGATAGTTTTAAAGCTGCGTGAGCCTCTGACTTAAGCCTCTTCCTGCAGAGCATCCAGAGGATCTTTTGAAAGCAAAAAGCTGACCATGCCCTTCCAGCCCACCAAGGCTTCCCCACCTTCCTCCCAGATAAAGCTTCAGTCTTGGATATGGCCTTCTAACCCAACCTAGAGCCCACCCTGCTTGCCCCAGCTTCCTGACCTCACCCCACCCCCACCCCCCGCCCCAGCCCCGGAACTGCCTCTGCCTTGTCAGGCGAAGCTCCTTCCAGCAGGTGTTCTTGCTCCTGCTGCTCTGCTCTCACTACCTTTCTTGCTTGGCAGCTGATGCCTGCCTGTCCATGAGTCTGATGTCACCTTGCTGGGAAAGCTTCCGAAGATCATTTTCTCAGGATTTTCCTTTTTGAAAGCAGGACACATTTTCTCATGTAGCCCAAGATGGCTTCAGACTGACTATGTAGTCAAAGATAACTTTAAACTTCTTTCTGATCCTTCTGCCTCCGCCTCCCAACTTGTGAATTATAAGCATGTGCCCTGATGCCTACTCTGTGTGGTCCTGGAGACAGACCCTTGGGCTTTGTCCATGCTAGACAAGGACTCCAGTAACTAAGCTACATCCCGAGCTCCAGGATTTTTCCTTTTATCACATTGGTTTGTTTACAATGTTTTGTAAATGGGTGAGTAAGAGAGGTTGAGACAGAGTTTCACTCTGTAGCCCTGACTAACTTGCAACTCACTATGTAGCCGAGGCTTGCCTTGAATTAATAATGGTGATCCTCCCGACTCAGCTTCCCAAGGACTGGGATCAGAGGTGTGTGCCTGGTAACAACAACAGTCTTATCAACATCTGTGTCCTCAGCTCTACTGAGACTGTCCTGCTAGTTACAGAAGACTAAACCTGGCACCTCTAGGTGTTCAATGTCTGTCTGGGGATGGAATCTTTGTGACTAGAGCCTTTTAGATTCAGCATTAAGGTTGGGGCATACAACAGCTGTCAACTCCACAGTCCGTGCTCTGAGAAGGCTGAAGGTGTCCATCTCTCTGTCTTCACTGGACAGGTGAAGGAAACCCAACCAGTTTACTGCCTCTGTGTCATCATTTGGGAAATGGACTGATCATAATGACAGCAGTCTCATCCAGTTACTGGCAAGATCACGTGAATAAATGATGGCTCCAGCCAGGCAGGATACCCTTGGGGCAGGGGTGAGATCTGGTTCACAGGTCTGAAGCCTGGCACCAGGAAGGGCCTCAGGAAATGACAAACAATTCTCAGAGCTTCGAGCCTTTGTGAGTATGCTTGCCTGGACCCTGTGCAAGGAGCCTTACTCAAGCAGATTCTTTCTGACTCCTCATGACACTAAGGGCAGCTTGGCTATTAATAGCCTCACGTCACACTTCACACATTCCTTTACTTATCAATCTAATAAATACTTGAGTGTCCATGTGTCTGGCATTCCCTGTCAACAAGGCAGACACAACCCTACTCTTAGGGAGATCAGTGTCTAGTACAGTCAGGCACTCTACTCAGTATACTCAAGCTAGGCAGTAGACTTACATACACCTCTCCTGGCTTACTGTATGCCAAAGGACACACATTTGAATCTGGCCACAGCCCTACAGATGCCTGGAGCTCAGGAAAAAAAAAAATTGAGAAAAGGGCCCCTGTTTACTGCTTCACAGATCATAGCAATTTGGTGAAATGGGTCTCTGCGGTACAGGTTCCATATTGTCTCAAAGCATACTGTCCTGCTATGTAACTTTGTTGTGTGATAGGAGGCTTCAGGCTCCTGCTTGAACTCCAACACCTGTCTACCAAAGGAGGTACGAGGAATGATGAATTTGGGGTTACTGGGGCTGGGAGCCATGCCAGGCTTTTTTCTTTTTTTCTTTTTTCTTACACAGGAACCTGTCTCTAGGACTGCTAAAGATACATGGACTTCAGGTGGAGCTGCATGGTGAGAGCTTGCTCAGTGTTCACCAGGCCCTAGGTTTGGCTATAAGCAGCACCAAAGACAAGACTCATAACTGAACCAAGACTTAATGCTTGTTCTGATTGAGCCATGCAACGTCTCTGGTTGTTCTGCCACTGTTTCTCCAGCCTTTTAGATCCAGGGACACTAGATGGTAACTCTCTCCTTTCTCTAAGGACGGTGTGAAGGTGCAAAGCCAACTTAAAAATTCTCATGTTTTGGAAGTCGCCCAGTGTTGCTGGGTTGACAAAAGTCGATTGTCAATGAGCAGATGGATGGACTGACTGAGAGAGTAAGGGGCGGCAAGGAGCTCTTCCATTCTGCCTACCTTTTGCACGCTTATATTTCTTCATTTGGAAAAAGCGGTTAAGACCCCTTCCGCGTTATTCTTTTAGGAGGGCAGAAGACATGAAAATCAGCGCTTGAGCCGAAGCCGAAAACACTAAGGGCACAGCTGTTGTTCTTGGTCACACTGAAAATAAGGAACCTGAGCGAGAACCCTATTCCCACAGACTAGCATTTCAGACACTTCTCCCAACACAGCACTGGGATAACCGGTAGTCCTTACGTCTCGGTGGGGCATTCTACTCTCACATCACCCCCCTCCCCCCACGGAGGACGGCAGTGGGTCAGTCCACGGATATCTCCCCCTCGTGGAAGTGGGTCAGTCCCCCCAGTCCCCAGTACCCCGCAGGCTGTGCGGGATTTCTTCCAAGCTGCTACCGGCTCACCTTTGACCTTGCCTTTTCGCCACCGCCTTCGACTGCGGTTCTTTGATCCTTCTTTGGCCTGCTTGGAGGCCTGGGCCCCCACGGGCGCCGATTCCACGGCCGGCTCCATCAATTCTTTCCAGTCCTGGCGCGGGGCCCAATTCCAGCGATCAAGTCCCTCTCTTAGAGTCAATCCTAGTTACACACCACCGCCAGGCCCCCAAACCATCCAATCCTGGGCAGGCTCCTCGCTGAGCTCCGCCTTTAATGGGTGGAGCCGAAGGCCTTGGCCCGCCCATTCGTTCAAGGTTAAAGGAGCCGCGCGGTGCACCGCAACGACCAGAAAAAAAAAAAAAAAAAGCAATCCTGGAGGCGGCGGTGAAAAGTGTCCTCACAGCAGGAATAGTGAGAGGAGTCAGTCGCGCTAGAGCCACCCCAACAGAGAATTCCCAGTCGTCTTGTGCAGGTGCTGACCCTCGTCCTCCCATTCCTCTTTCCTTGAACCTGGTCCGCCCACTTGCCCCAGGAGCCGGAAGAACGGGCGGGCAGGGGCGGGCAACCCAAGGCGTGGGCGGAGACCGACTTGGGGGCGTGACCGCGCTTGGTAGCCGTTGGGGAAAGCCCCGCCCCTGCCCCGCCCCCTCACGTGTTCGTCCCTCGTGTTTTTTCCAGACAGGGCCCCTGTACTGCAGTTGAGGGTGGCCTTGGCTTCTCAGCAGACTACCTTCCAGTCTCACGCCCTCCCTCCCTCCTAGTTCTTATTGATCTGTTTCATGAGGATTCTCTCCCTCTGCCCTGTCTTCTTCTCCAGAATCAAAGGGATGCGGGGCGGGGAAGGGGGAAGACGGCCATCTTGAGGGCTAGCAGCTTGCAGGCCCCAGGGTTGACCTACTGAAAGGAGCTTAAGTCGAGGGAGCCCACGCCCCGGAAAAGTCGGGAAACCGAGGAGGCCCGAGCCTCGCACATGCGCACATGGTTCACTGTGCACCCAGTTGCTTCTGGGTAGCCCATGCCAGAAGCTTCTGGAACCCGGCTGCCCTGGGAGAATTAAGCCTCGATTTTCTTCTTGACAGAGCAAGCATTACTCTGCCCTCTAAGAAACTTCTCAGGCCTTTGGGGAGGAGGGATGGGATCCCTGAGGTGAAAGACCATCACTGCCGGCCCTCAGGACTATCACCTCTCCTCTGCTCCTGTCAGGACTGGATTCTATGGCATTACCTGACATTGTTTCAGAGAGGTGGCAGAAAGGTCTGCCGTACCTCACCAGCACTTCACTATGTTGTTTCCATTCAGCCTTGGCCTTGCTACAGACTTCTGCAGCCCTATCCAGGCCCCTCTCCCAAGCTTCTATACCCCATGAAACCGCTGAGGCCCTGTAGAGGCAAGACCTTCTCGAAGCAAGGCTGTGAAAGTCCCGGATGTTTAGCTAGTCTACACCACACTTACCAAGTGTAAGGCCCACATTGATCACTGTGCTGCAGTTGCTTAGTGTGATGTATGTTTTCCTCACAACTATTGCTCAGCCCTTTCTCTCTCTCTCTCTCTGTCTCTCTCTCTCTCATTCCTTCCTTCCTTCCTTCCTTCCTTCCTTCCTTCCTTCCTTCCTTCCTTCCATCCTTCCTTCACAAATGCATGCTGGAAAGAGCATTCATTTCTTTGACCTAATTCTGGAGTCAGAGCTCTTTTCTACTTCAATTTGATTTCCTTCCAATCTTTTGTAGGAGGCAGCCTGGTGTAAAGGGAGACAAACCTTGTTTTTACTCCTGTGTTTGCTGTTTCCAAACTACAGGGCCTTGTATAAGATCTTTTTTTTTTTTTTTTTTTTT